>NC_092412.1:238253043-238609710 GCF_040894005.1 Engystomops pustulosus
GTGTTCCAAAAGATGAGATTCATATCTGTAATATGTCACCAGCAGCATGTTTCTAGGTCCTATAGAAATGAAGATGGAAGGATGTGACGTGAAACTATCCACGCAGTCTCTAAACTTGACTCATCTCAGGTAAAACATGACTCTTCTCTGCTCATATTCACATGACTTCGGAGGAGATTTTTTTCCATAGGGGGAACAGTTCAGGTTTCCCATGAAAGAGGGAATCGTGGGAAAGGGGGGAGTAGTTTAATGGGGTAAAACCTGGTAACAAGTTCCCTTCAAGGGGGGTTTCCCACTAATTACAAAGGGAAAGGGATAAGAGTCTGATGACCGGGGGTCTGACTTATGAGACCCCCAGAGATCATTACAATGGGGTCCATGAGTGCCATCAGGATCACCGGGGGTCCTATAAATGGGCCCACCACCAATAAGACACTCATCCACTATGATAGATTCTCCCTCCACACAAAGAAATAAGAGGATGATCATAACCAGCACAACCAGTTCACCATATGGTAGACATCTCACTGCTTTCTCTTACACAGTGTGAACACACTCCTAGCATTCATCATCCTATGACTATAGCAAATATTCTCTGACAGGTCAGGCTGGGAGTTGTAGTTCACCAACATACAGACAGTCTGTTTGAGACTATGATGCAACATAGCAAGTAGTAGCACCCCAGCTGTTGGGAAACTACAACTCCCAGCATGCACTGGGAGTGGCGGATTGATAACTATTGATAAAAAATAAAGTCATGTGACCAGCATCCCACAAATCAGGGACGATTTCCTCTAAGTGGAGGAATCTAGCACAGCGACCAATCACAGTCCACGTCATATCTTTAACACACATATTAAGAAATGGAAGCAGTTACTTGATTGGTTTCCACATATAAATCTCGCCCTCCCCGGTTCTCTGATTATGGTATGTTCCTTCTTACTATAGCAACATACGTAGAGCTGAGGCTTGTGGTTGTACCACTGCTAGCGGGGTACACTCCACAGCTGGTTCCCGAGTACTCACCCAGTATAGTCATCTCGCCAGACATGGTCCCGGTATACACTGGCCCGAGCTGTCACTTCCTACAAGACCAACCGCTTCCTGAGGTACTGCTCAGTGATGACTGTACCAATTACACAGCCGCCGGCCGCACTGCATGCCGGGACCATTACGCTCGTGTACAGAATGGGGGTGCTCCTGTGAGGTGTGATGTCACTGGAAAGGGCGGAGCTTCCGGGAAAAGGGGTGTGGCTTTCTACGCTGTGGCTAAGTTTACAGTGCAGGTAGTGGAGAAGCTGAAATGTCACAGGAGGAGGAGGAGAGACTGAGGGAGGATGTTATGTGTGTATACGGGGCGATGTATGTTACATGGGACTGCATGTCTGCTGGGTAATGAGGTGTATGTTACATGGGACTGCATGTCTGCTGGGTAATGAGGTGTATGTTACATGGGACTGCATTTCTGCTGGGTAATGAGGTGTATGTTACATGGGACTGCATGTCTGCTGGGTAATGAGGTGTATGTTACATGGGACTGCATGTCTGCTGGGTAATGAGGTGTATGTTACATGGGACTGCATGTCTGCAGGGAGAATGAGGTTTGTCTTACATGGGACTGCGTGTCTGCTGGGGAATGAGGTGTATGTTAGATGGCACTGCATGTATACTGGGAGAATGAGGTGTATATTACATGGGACTGCATATTTGCTGGGAGAATGAGGTGTATGTTACATGGGACTGCATGTCTGGTGGGAGGATGAGGTGTAAGTTACATGGGACTGCATATCTGCTGGGAGGATGAGGTGTATATTACATGGGACTGCATGTCTGCTGGGTAATGAGGTGTATGTTACATGGGACTGCATATCTGCTGAGAGAATGAGGTGTATGTTACATGGGACTGCATGTCTGTTGGGAAGATGAGGTGTGAGTTACATGGGACTGCATGTCTGGTGGGAGGATGAGGTGTAAGTTACATGGGACTGCATGTCTGCTGGGAGAATGAGGTGTATGTTACATGGGACTGCATGTCTGTTGGGAGGATGAGGTGTGAGTTACATGGGACTGCATGTCTGGTGGGAGGATGAGGTGTATGTTACTTGGGACTGCATGTCTGCTGGGAGGATGAGGTGTAAGTTACATGGGACTGCCTGTCTGCTGGGAGGATGAGGTGTAAGTTACATGGGACTGCCTGTCTGCTGGGAGGATGATGTGTATGTTACATGGGACTGTATTTCTGCTGGGAGGATGAGGTGTATGTTACATGGGACTGCATGTCTGCTGGGAGGATGAGGTGTGTATTACATGGGACTGCATATCTGCTGGGAGGATGAGGTGTGTATTACATGCGACTGCATATCTGCTGGGAGGATGAGGTATGTTACATGGGACTGCATGTCTGGTGGGAGAATAAGGTGTATGTTACATGGGACTGCATGTCTGTGGGAAGGATGAGGCGTATGTTACATGGGACTGTGTGTCTGCAGGGAGGATGAGGTGTATGTTACATGGGACTGCATGTCTACTTGGAGGATGAGGTGTATGTTACATGGGACTGCATATCTGCTGGGAGGATGAGGTGTATGTTACATGGGACTGCATGTCTGCTGGGAGGATGAGGTGTAAGTTACATGGGACTGCCTGTCTGCTGGGAGGATGATGTGTATGTTACATGGGACTGTATTTCTGCTTGGGGGATGAGGTGAATGTTACATGGGACTGCATGTCTGCTGGGAGGATGAGGTGTGTATTACATGGCACTGCATATCTGCTGGGAGGATGAGGTGTGTATTACATGCGACTCCATATCTGCTGGGAGGATGAGGTATGTTACATGGGACTGCATGTCTGGTGGGAGAATAAGGTGTATGTTACATGGGACTGCATGTCTGTGGGAAGGATGAGGCGTATGTTACATGGGACTGTGTGTCTACTTGGAGGATGAGGTGTATGTTACATGGGACTGAGTGTCTACTTGGAGGATGGGGTGTATGTTACATGGGACTGCATGTCTACTTGGAGGATGAGGTGTATGTTACATGGGACTGCATATCTGCTGGGAGGACGAGGTGTATGTTACATGGGACTGCATGTCTGCAGGGAGGATGAGGTGTATGTTACATGGGACTGCGTGTCTAGTAGGAGGATGAGTTGTATGTTACGTGGGATTACGTGTCTGGTGTGGGATTGCTTGCCTGATGGGACCTGAGGTAGCATGAGATTTATGTTACATGGGACTGCATATCTGGTGGGCTGGTCCCCGTATACTCCCTGTATTAATACCTGTGTGAAGATAATTTCCTATAAATTGAGTCATATGGTCCCTTACAAATGAGATTGTTGGTCTTGGATACGACCACCGCCTCACTCTGGCGGCAGTGGCCACACATGTACCATTGAGGTACCTGACCACCTGGATTCATTGTTCATTACCACAGGACAGGGGACCTGCAGTAACTCCTGGAAATTTCATATGCAAATTCTAAAAGTTTTCTTGTGTATTGCAAAAGTTTCTTTGTGCAATCATTCCAGCAGCGGTCATATCCAAGGACAACAATATCAAGCTACCATATGGCTTCTTTTATGTAAGAAATGTATCCATATGGCAGATGAATTAAGGTCCATGCCCAGACGAGAATACCCCTCTAAAGAAAACCTACCATTTACTTCATGCATTATGAAGGAAACATACCCTGAGAATGCTGTAGCTACACTGATGCAGAAACATATCTTGTTTAATCTCTGAGCTGAGTGGTTTTGCTGAAAAAACAATTATTCCTTTCAGGAACTTGGGCAAGTTGGGACAGCATGGCTACCAAGATAAACACATTACACGGTGCTCCTGTGGCTGCCCCGGCGCTTCTCCTCACCCTAATTATGCACTGCTCCAGCCGTGTCCTGCCCAGCATAAGGCTAAATTCACACACAAATGTGTAGCACGACTTGCACACATTGGCGCCCGGGAAAGGAGGAAAGAATGAGCGCTGCTCACCCCCGCCACTTTCCATAGAGAAACATTGCGCACGGCGCCATATTCCGGGGACA
This sequence comes from Engystomops pustulosus, assembly GCF_040894005.1. Lineage (NCBI taxonomy): Eukaryota > Metazoa > Chordata > Amphibia > Anura > Leptodactylidae > Engystomops > Engystomops pustulosus. The sequence goes on from NC_092412.1 coordinate 238,257,091, forward strand.
GATAGGACGTGTACTGTCTTTCTCCCAGCTACAGAGCGGTACGGTGCCGCACATGTGCATCAGACAATGCCCTTTGTTTTAACTCCAGTGACCAGATAAGTAAATGTTCCCCATTGTGTACACATGAATTGCCACAGTATATAAAAGGTTTATACTGGTGAGAACCCACAACCTCTATACAGTCCAGGACCTGTAAGTTGTAGGAATACCCAGAATGCCCCTGCTACGTGCGGCCCTAAAGGCAGCAGGTGCTTCACAGCAGCAACAGAGGCACAATGGTGAAGCTGGGATCCGACGGCTCCCTGCCTCATCATTACATTCAAATACATAGAGTTGAAGCTTGAAGCCAAGGCTCCCACTGACAGACCTGAAAATCAGGGGCTGACCCCCCTTATTCGGGGGAAGATTGGTATGGTGTAAAATCTCCTCTAAAGAGGTGCACGGTACATACTGCAAAGTGCATTCTATTTTATTTTAGGTGGATGTGATTGTTACATGCACCAGCAGATGGCAGTATACACACGTAGAAAAGATTATTTCTTGTGTAGTTGTCACCTACTGTATGATGTAGACCTGGCTTCCCTATATACACTTACATCTAGGGAAAGATAACACACAGGCCGTATGCTAATATATATATATACTTTATCAATGAATTTGGGTAAGTAGATTTTATCATTGGCCTCATTTTCAGTGTTTCCGCATTTCACATCCTGTTCACACGTCTTGGTATCAGATGTAAAACTTTTCCACTTCTCTGCAGCTAATTATCTGTGAAACTTTGTAGCAGTTCAGCACTGAGCAGCGACGGCTTCTGGAAGACGATCTTTTCATGCAGCAGAATCCTGCAAGGTTGTTAGGATTCCGTATGTTTGGCGAAATAAAGCTATACCTCTGCTTGTCAGTGAATAGAAACAGGGTTCACATTCAGCAGAGGTGTGTGGGTTAGGACGTACACTATTCACTGCATTGCAATAGTTTCTGGTTCTCAGTGCTGGCGGCTGGAGACTGGCTGCTATGTTGTCTCCCATACACTGCACACAGAGAGTAGCGGCACAGTTCTCTGTGCGTCGTATATACGTCCCCCACTGGCCGGCAATGGGCCCGCCCTTCTGTAACCGGGGAAAAGATAGGACATGTCCTATCTTTCCCCGTAATTCGGCGCCCTGTATCTCTATGGAGAGGGTCGGGGGAAAGCAGCACTCACCCCCTCCTCTCCCGGGTGCCGATGGGCACACGTTCCTCTAAGCATCAGTGGGATCATGCAGAAGAAGAGTGAAAAATCAGGTGATACCTTTTTGAGGCTAGCTGAGTATATTTGATGGTGGAGCTTTGGAGAATACTCGTTCTCTTCGTCAGACATGATGTTATGCATGAAACAGAAAATTCACAGCACTTTATACACACTAGGCAGTGATCATCAAAGGATATAAAAAAACCCCTCTAAAACAACTGATAAAAACAGGGACATCTTATTTACACCAGGACGGCAATAAAAACATTAAAAACCTGTGAGGCGAGACACATGAGCCCTGGCTCTTATCTGCTTGTGGCCTCCAGGTCAGAGGTCGGAGGTCATGAAGCTGCATGAATGTTAAGACCACTTTGCAAGGTGTTGAATCTCCTCATTAATTTATACTCCCATTCTTAGTTGTTTTATGTGCCCCCCCACCATTAGTTGTTTTATGTGCCCCCCCACCATTAGTTGTTTTATGTGCCCCCCCCACCATTAGTTGTTTTATATGCCCCCCCACCATTATTTATGTTATATACCCCCCACCATTGGTTATTTTATATGTCTCCCCCGTAGTTGTTTTACATGCCCCCACCGTTAGTTATTTTATATATCCCCCGGCCGGCACAATGTTTTTATTGCTGTTTAAAAAAAAAATTAAATCCTATACTCACCTCTGGCTCCCACGTCTTCTTTCTTCTTGCAGCTGTCGGACAGGAAAAGGTGCGTGGCCGCGTTATGACGTCATCGCGTGGCCGCGCACGCAGGTTCAAAGTACGATGTGCGCCGGGGTGGATTTCCGGCCACATCGCTCCGCCTGCAATAATAGTGCTCGAGCGGCCGGAAACGGCCGCATCGAGCACTATACAGGGAGGGCAGGAGCTTCCTGTCCGGATGGACAGAGGCCCCTGCCGTACGCCGTTGCCCGGATGCGACGGGGGCTGCATAGAAACGGTCCGCGGGACGCATGTGGCCCGCGGGCCGTAGTTTGGGGACCCCTGATGTAGGACATTGTAGAGGAATACTGACTTTTAGTGATGTACTTATAGGGGTACATTTACTAACCCGTCCCGTTGACACCGCCAATCTGGAATGTCTGACGAGAATTTGGAGCTGCCGCGATTCACTTACAGTGTGCACCCAATTTCTTGAATGTGTCACTTCCCCGCTCAGGTCCGCCGGAGTTCACCATCCTCTTCCTGGTGCACGTGAGTGCTGAGGTTGCGACACAATTTGAATTTTAAATTCCGTAGTTTGTCCGAATCAGTCGGGTTGTCCGACGGCCACACCCCCCGATTTGTGTCACATGCAAGTCGGCGCCGATGCACCACAATCCCCTGTGCGATTCAGCGCAGAACAGAAACAGTCGGGAAACCCCACAGAATCGCGGTGAGCGGACCCTTAGAAAATGTGCATTACTGTCTCTCTGTTCCTGCTCACTTCTCTGCCTCCCCTCTCAATAGACTTCTCTGTAATACTATGACAGTCAAATTTACCCTAAGAGACCAAATGAGGGAAATTTCTGCCAGAGATTTGAATGAAATTTGTAGAAATCTATGTACTCTGCATCTACGCATCTGCCACGACAGAGAGGAATGAGAGCAAGTGTGGGGGAGAGTATCTAATATACAGGATAAGGAGCGATATAAAGATGTTTGGCAACAAAAATGGGTGGAATAAGATATAAGGAAATGAAAGGGACAATATAAGTAAGGGGCAACCAAAATGGTAACAATATTCAGTGTGGAAGGGCCTTAGAAAGGGATTTTATAAAGTGGGGGGGCACTAATATATAAAAGGAAATCCACTACCAGGATCAAGGGTTGTAAACTACGCACACTGACATACTGGTGTGTGTCCCTTCTGGCAGGACCAACTCTTCTTCAAGCTTTTTATTCCCTTGTTTTTAAGAATAAAACGCTTTAAAATTTATGCAAATAAGCCTGTGGGGCTCCAGACTCCATTAAAACCTATAGAACCCAGAGCCCCTCAGGATAATTTGCATAATTTTAATTTTTTTTTTTTTAAAACAGGTAATAAAAAGCTAAAAGAAGATCTGATCCTGCCAGAGGGGGCACACACCAATATGTCAGTGTGCTTGGTTTACAGTCCTTCATCCTGGTGGTAGATTTCCTTTAAGGAACAGGCCAAGGGGTGGGGGGCTTGTGAGCTATAAAGTAGTCCTGAAAGCCGGGAGATGTGTAGGTCTATGGTTAAATTCATCACATATCCTATTCCCTGAACTTCAGTACAGATTTTCCACTCATTTGATGGACTTGATGCGAGAGGTTTATACATGTACAAGCAAAATAGAACAAAACTCACACATTTACAAGAAATGTCCTTTATTTCCAAAACCTTTTTCTACAATTCATATAAAAATCCAATTAGTATAAGAAAACACATATATTATAGTAATAAAAACTGTAAAAAGAGACAAAGTAAAAAAAAAATAGTTCATAGAACTAAACACATTTCATATCTAAAAAGAAAACCTAGAAGGAAAGTCCCAATCACACAGTGTTATAGCGGGAGGTGCTATACATACATAAGGCCTATGCCACGTTCTGCCACGTATATATACCCGTCATCATGGGGCTGGTCTCATCACTAATGCTCCTCCAGTGTATGACCCATTAGGGGAACACCTAATACACTGGACACTGGATACAAGGATACTGGATATGGAGATTGGAGATCACAACCCTTACTAAAATCTACATTATAGTACACTGCAAAGCGACTAATACTAGCGGTATAACATCATCACACACTGCCAGTCCTGATATTCAGGGGGATAAGATGAGGATGTATAGATTTCTATGTATCTTTGGGTACACAGCTGCTGGGTATAAAGAACATTAAAGGGAACCTGTCATCAGCAGCCCTTTTTCTGGCTCCCCCATGTCCCCATAGAGAATAGTGTACATATTACCAAAGAGTTTTTATTAAAAGATGAGTTGGATGAAAGTTTAGCTTTCTGTATGCAGAGCTGTGTCCTGAGTCCCATGGGAGGGGCCAGTGAGGAGCGGGGCAGACGTGTATGATGTCCCAAAGGGGGGAGCTCCAAGGGGGGATATGGGGAACATGGGAGGTTTTAGTTTTTAGTTGAAATCCATGCATGACGGAGTGTTTTCCTGTGAGGAGGGGGGGGGGGGAACCACTTCACAGAGGCCCCTCCCATGGGACTAGAGACACTGCTCTGCATATAGAAATGTAAACTTTCATCTAACTTATCTTTTTTTGGGGGGAAAAAGCCAGTTTTACTATAAAAAGCCTTTGGCAATGTGTACACTATTCTCTATGGGGACATGGAGGAGCCAGAAGAGGTGCTCCTGCTGACAGGTTCCCTTTAAGGAGTATTGGTAGAAGGATATACAAGGTATTTGTGGATACATAGTTGCTGGGTATAGGGGATCTGCTGGGGTGACCCTATGCTCTCTGCGGCTAGAGGTCTGCTATGGGATGGTTTCTTTCTCTGCGCCATCCAGTAGTAATATATATATTATAGAGTAATATATCATGTGATTTGTTTGGTAACAGGGTTCTCCATGCAGTCTCTTGACTTCAGGTGTGAAGAGACAGAGGCCCAGATTTATTACAGCCCCTGTGCCAGTTTTCTGTTGGACTTTGCACATGTATATAAGAAGTGTCCATATGTGTTGTGGCTGCACCTTGCCTGACATAATGCAAATATTTGCACTGAAAGGGGCGTGCACAATTCCTGAATCTGGCACCTCCTGCACACTACACAGGTAAACTGCACATAGTACAGACTGCAATGTTTTTGATACATGTGGCCCACTGTATTTAAATGTCAGGTCCTGCTCTGCGGCACCTGACTGCACCCCTGATGCCGCCCCCATATTGCTGTAGTTAGTGCTGCCTGAGGCAAGATGCTCAACTTGACGCATGGCTGGTGCACCCATGGTTATCTGGTGTACACAATATTGCAGGGGGCATAAGAAGTGTCTAGTTGAAGTATGGAGTTATGAAGATGCATGTGATGTATAGCGTATATGTAGTTACAGAGTTATAGAATATATAGGGGGGTATTTATCAAGGCCTCAGCGCCATACATGGCGTATAAGCCCTGAAATAATTGCAAATTTTATCATATTAGCGTGAAATGGGGCTTGGCCAGTGTGGGATGTTCCTGACCCCGTGCCAGAAAATTTTCACATGTAGAAATAAATATTGCGCAGGTCCCCCCCAGATACATCAAGAGGGCGGGGATTCTGATAGCATCTTGATGTATCTGGCTGCGCTGGACGCTCGGCGGGGCTTTTGGTAAATAACGCCCATAGTGTATATAATCTGTGGGTAGACACTTGCACGGTGTATAAGATATCTTTGGGTACAGGGTGGATCAGGGGGATTAGAGTTACACGCTCTATGGGGTATCATTGGGTATAGAGCCACAAGGTATCAGATACATTTTTGCATATGCAAAGTGGTAGCTTATAAATAATCTGTGGGTACGATGCTTCAGTGTATAAGGAGAATCTAGGTAAGGGCTGTACACATATGGGTGTCTGAAGTTATAGAATAAAATAGAATAAATTAATTGTATCTGTGTTACACAGTAATATATAGAGAGCAGGTTTGGGAGCAGTGTATGTAGTTTATAAGATGAGGTACGAGGGTGCATGTATGGTAGGTACCGAGCTGCTGGGTGTATATAGTACTCATAAATGTAATGATAAATAAATATGTAAAGTATCAAGTGATATAGAACTGCAGAATATATAATGTACATGTGATTAACGTCCGTGGGTGCAGAGATGAATTACTATAATGTGGGATATTGTTGAAACGATATTTAAGATTTACAATTTCTGTCATTATAGAAGTGCAGAGAACGTACTGATCATACTGTACATCTGTGCTGGTAAGTGGCCCATGAGTATAAGTGCCCGATGTATGGACCGCACTCACTACACTCATGTAGTAGGTATAGATGTATAATATGTATACATGGTAAGATGTAAGATATTATATGATAAGATATGCAATGTCTATGATAATATGGAAGATATTATATCAAAGGATATACAATGTCTATGATAAGATGTAAGATACTTGTGATAAAGCAGAAACATGACATCTTCCTTTGCCTGTTTGTTCAGGGTTTCATCCTTTCAGTCCCGGATTAGTTTTATTATTTACTACTGTAGTTCCATTTCTGTAAGGTAAATGAGATCCAGGCCCAGTGTGTGGCTTGTATTGTTGTAAAAGATATAAAAGCGATGTACATATTAGACATAATAAATCATAACAAAGGCACCGGGTATTTACAGTATAGAATAGCTACGGACTAGATAGAAAGGGTCAATCTGACATCAATCTGGTGCCCCTATAAAATAGTCCCTTCTAGAGATGAGTAGATGCGAACATACATCCCAAATGACCCGGATATATATTTCCGGATTGGAACCATGCAGCCAATCCGGCAAATTGATGTCCCTGGCTACCAGCCATTGCTGTGTTTTGTCAGGGGTTTCCCATAGCCAGTCACAGCTATGGCTAGTTAGGGGCACCAGTTCGACAATATGTCCGTGTCGTGTGGGACTCACCCGAACCCTGAACTTCAAGTTTGGATTTGCTTATCTCTAGTCCCTCCATTTGAATGAAGAAGTTATCTCACATTGCCCCCTCTCCCGTATTATCTCTTATATACATGAATGGAGGGGCAGCACATGCTGTATGTGAATATCTTTTCTAAGCTAGAACACCAATGAAGGAAATGATTGTCTATCTGCCAGTGATTGTACTGAAGCTTAGGAATTCAGTGTGGCGGGAAACATTTGGAAAATCCTACCATGAGCACCAACCTGAATTCTAATCCAATTCTTTATACACATCAACACAAGGTACAGCCATAGATCCGTGTGTACTGAATGGTCATAGGTAGGTAAAGTTGGACATACACACTAGAAGAACCCATTAATTTTGATGGGCTTGGCCCACCATCTAATCTTCATGGAGGTCTCCTAAGTCATCCCCAATAGCAGATGTCACTGGAGATCTCAAAGTTCTCAAAGTGTTCATGTGTATAAGCAAGTCCTCTATGTGAAGGGCACTACTGCCAATGGCTTACCTTCCTCAAGAACATGAACGAAGATCTTGTACAAGGAAGATGATTGTCCAGTCGAACCAAAGCTTTAGATGGTTCATTTGGCACAACTCATGGCAGTACTACTAGGAATTATCTATACTGAGCATCCAAAGAGTTCCATGAAATCTGTATGTTAATATTGCATAATAGTGCTGCTTGATTCTCTAAGACAACCCTGATGGATAGCATTGAGTCCACCTATGAGGACAGGTTCCCAGGTAAACTGTACCATACCTCCTAGTATCGAGACACGACTGTTTAGTCTGGTCTACAAATGAGTTCCTTGAACATAAGAGAAGTCATACAGTACATGGTCATAACACTCCTTGAGGTGATATGTGAGCCCCTTCTGTCGAGATGTTGCCTATCTACCAAGTATAATGTCCATCTCTAGTTTTATACATTGTTAATAAATATTCATAGACGTGAGGTCTGCCGCGGACGCATCACACCTACACAAGTCTGTGAAGAGCTGACAAGCCGACCATGTGGAAACTGCGAGAACAGGCCTGAGCCTTAGAAGTGTCCAAGTGACGGCTTGTTACGGGCATTCGGTAATGGTAATTTTCTGTACAGATTCACACAATTTTTCAGACTCAACATCATCCTTGCTGTTTTCCGAATTCTCCAGTGCAATGTAACATCCCGAATCTCTTGGACAGTCATTTAGTTCACATTTGTTTGCAGCGACGTCAGGGCTCAGTGTCAGCGGCAAAGAGTCACTGCCCGATTCCTGTTCACCTGATAAAAACAGAAATATTTGAGTATGTAAATAGTAAGTACAAATACAGGTGGATAGGTGTGGGATATATTTTATACAGTGGGTACGGAAAGTATTCAGACCCCTTTAAATTTTTCACTCTTTGTTTCATTAAATTAAAAAAGTTATTTTTTTTGTTTATTAATGTGCACTCTGTCCCCCTCTTGACAGACGAAAAACAGAAATGTGAATATTTTAGCTAATTTATTAAACAAGAAAAACTAAAATATCACATGGTCATGAGTATTCAGACACTTTACTGTGACACTCATATTTACCACACATGCTGTCCATTTCCTTCTGATCCTCCTTGAGATGGTTCTACTCCTTCATTTGAGTCCAGCTGTGTTTAATCAAACTAATTGGACTTTATCAGGAAAGGTACACGCCTGTCTATATAAGACCTCACAGTGCATGTAGGAGCACATGAGAATCATGAGGTCTAAGGAACTACCCAAGGAGCTCAGAGACAGAATTGTGGCAATGCACAGATTCGAGCCAAGGTTACAAAAGAGTTTCTGCAGCCCTCAAAATTTCTTAGATCAGAGTGGCTTCCATAATTCTTAAATAGCAGAAGTTTGGGATGACCATAACTCTTCCTCATCCTGGCCATCCAACCAAACTAAGCAATCATGGAAGAAGAACCTTGGTGAGAGAGAGTAAGAAGAACCCCAAGATCACTGTGGATGAGCTTCAGAGATTCAGTAGGGAGGTGGAAAAAAGTTTCACAAAGTCACCTATCACTGCAGCCTCCACCAGTCAGGGCTTTATGGCAAGCCTCTACTCTTAAAAAAAGAACTCCCAGACTGTGAGGAATAAGATTCTCTGGCTTGATGAGACTAAGATTGAACTTTTGGTGTTAATTCTAAGTGGTATGTGTGGGAAAAACCTCATTACCTGTCAATACAATCCTAACAGTGACACATAGTGGTGGCAGCATCATGCTATGGGGGCAGGGAAAGGACTAATAGTTGCAATCGAAGGAAAGATGAATGCAGACAAATACAGAGATATATTGGATGAAAACTTGGATCTTCCAACAAGACACTGACCCTAACACACAACTAAAATAACAAAGCAGAGGCTTCAGAACATCTCTGCGACCATTTATGACCGGCCCAGCCAGAGCCCGGACCTATACCAATTGAATATCTCTAGAGAGACATGAAAATGGCTTCCACCAATGTTCACCATCCAACCTGAGGGAACTGGAGAGGATCTGCAAGGAAGAGGCAGAAGATCCTCAAACCCAGGAGTGAAAAACTTGTTGTATCTTCCCAAGAAGAGTCATGGCTGTACTAACTCCAAAGCTGCTTCTACTCAACACTGAGCAATACTGAATATTTATCACTATGTGAGATTTTAATTTTTCTTGTTTAATTTAGCACATTACTGAGAAAAAAATGACTTTTTTGATCTTACCAATTGGTAATTGGTAGCTGCAGATTTTTAAAGCATAACTTAACCACTAAAGCAGATTTCTTATACGATCTCTAAAATGACTCAAATCACTTTCCATTTTCTAAGTTTTCCTGAAGTATGTTTTCATCTGGAGTTTTTTGTGCCAAATAATGACGCAAATTTTTAGATAAATGTCATTTGGAACATTTAGAACATCTGGAATAGAAGATGAATGTGTCTTACTGACGATAAATAAATGTCTGATGGACTTCAGTGTACATTTCAAAAAGTCCCCAAAAATTGCAATGCGCCAAAAAAAAAGTTGCAAAAAAGATAAAAAAAGGAAGAAAATAAAGATAAATGAACCCCTTCAGTCTTGATGATCATGATTTTTCATACTAACAGTCACATTCTCTAAATGATAGAAGAAACATCTTACAAGTTAACACTTACAAGTAATAACCTGTAGGAAAAGACTCTTAAATGTGACATTTTTCAGCATCTATAATCCCATGAATCTTCCTAATGCTCCTCTCGTGTCCTTATATTAACTTGTGTGGGATTACCTGAGACTCCTATGAAGCTCTGACCTATAAAGTCTAATCCTGTGCAGTTTTTTCAAAGTCAAGATCTGCTTTGTAACCTGCCGGGGAGGAGCACCTGCAGATAATGGAGCGGGGACACAATTTTTAGATCTGTGAGCAGAAATATTTGGGGCTTCTTTTATCCCATTATGGGTCTCACCCATATATTTATAAAATAATTGAAGCACAAACCAGCGTAACACATCCATTTCTGCGTAAGTATCTCAAAAGGGAGACGCCATGTTGGTAATCCAAGCAGATAGACAGTACAGGGGAGATTTATCATACTATGGCGCTCCTGCATCGGCGTACGATAGCGGCCACTCCCCTATGTCCCAACGAATACATTAAGTGACTTAGGCCTCTTGATGTATCTGGTGGGTGGCGTAGTCACCTGGCAAAACTATACCAAGTTTTTCATGGGGAATGCCCCGTGCCCTCCACTGGCACCCCTCTATGCCCCCTACACGCCCACATGGTGTGGAGGTGGTGTAATCGCCGTAAGAATCACTGCACAGAAATTTGCGATTCTTTCACTGCTTCTACGTCAAAAACCTGGCGTAGCAGCAGTGATAAATCTCCCCCTACATGTTTGTTACATTAATATTTGTTGACAGCCACAGCCTGATATTGGTCATTAGAATCTTACCAATAGTTTCTTGCTCTTTCAATAACATCTATTATTATACCTGCCAAAGCCAGACAAATATCCCATACTTCTATTGGACACAACATTGTACAGACACATTGGGGCAGATTTACTTACCCGGTCCAGTCGCGATCCCGCGGTGCATTGTCCGATGAGGAGTCGGGTCTGCCGCGATTCACTAAGCCCATGCGCCCGAGTTCCTGCATCCGTCGCTTCTGTGTCGAGGTCCGCCGGACTTCACCTTCTTCTTCCTGGTGCATGTGAGTGCTTTTTTTTTAAATTCCATGGTTTGTCTGAATCCGTCGGGTTGTCTGTCGCATGCATGCCGACGCCGATGCACCACAATCCGATCGCGTGCGCTAAAAACCCGGGGCAATTCGACGCACATCGGAAATATGCGCGAAACCCGACGGAATCGGGGTCACGCAGACCCTTAGTAAATGTGCCCCATTGTAATGTAGCATGGGGCTAAATATTTCCAGTTTCTTACCAGATCTCCTCCGTGCTGTAGCTTAACAGCCTGTTACACAGACCCCCCATCTCCCGTGTCTCACTTCCCCCTCCCTCTGCTTCTGTAATCTCACACAGTGGGAGCGGGACCGCCTTTGCAACTACAGCGCAGGAGACTCTGGTAACGCCCCCAAATCCTTCTGGCTCATTAGCATAATCTAAAAAGTTTGATGTTAGAAGGAAAGGAGGTCATGGAAAACAAATATAAGAAGATACCACAGTCACGGTGCCTGGATCTATGGGTAAGTGTCCCTGGTTTATCATGATGGATTTTGATGGTAGATTTCCTCTAAGGTGTGTCGATAATCAACACTCATGGCCAGCATCCATAAAGAGAAGGGGAAGTGATGCAACAAAAATAACTCACCGTCACAGTCTTGCAGATTCTCGATGGCGATCAGGAGCCTCATTCTCTCTTCTGGGTTTGTGATATTGAGCTCGCAGAGATGACTCTCCTTTATGTCCTTCAGATCTTCAAGATTCTCATAACCGTTCAGTAGAAGGCTGGACATGTATTCCTGCAAGGTACAAAATGCATCCAAATACTCATGGTACACTATACTCTGAGACACTGACCCATGAAGCCTAGGTCATTGTCAGTTTTTAGGGGGTTTTCTTTAATTAATAAGGAAATGTAGTGGCTGCACTTATCATGGGACTGGCTAATAAATCAGATCGTAGCTATAAAGAGATATTTCAACAACTTTCTAATATACTTTAAATGGAATTTATTAAAGCTATATTCACCCATTTTAGGCAAAAAATTACTTGTTATATTTTTGTTTATTTTTTGGGAAATTTTTTAAAAATGTTTATAAAATATTTTTAAAATATTATATATAAAATATTTATTATATTTATATATAAATAAAATATTTATAAAATATTTTTAAAATGTTTTAAAATTTTTTTAAAATATACACTTCCGACATATGTATGTGTATAACCCAAGACATCTCATAGCCAGCATAGCATGGTCATCAATTTTCTGGTTGTTGACATCCGTGATATTTGTAATATCAGTGTTTGCTGTCAATGAATGAGACCACCCTTCAATCTGGGATGGTAATACTGTCCATCGATATTTAGGTGCAGTAGTGGATTATATTACAGACCGTTTGGGCGGTAGCCCGGGGCCCAAGCCTTCTACGGGGCCCATGGCCAACCAAACCACCCACCAAATTTTATACTGAGAAGGACCTTCACCCACAAAATCTTCATTCATCTGTTCCTGCTCTCAATAGACATGTAGACAGGAACCATTTCAGGACCTTTGATGGTTCTCCAAAGGTCCTAAAACCGCATTTTTAAATCAGACAAAAGGGACACATCCTTCCTTCCAAAAGAAGCTGATTCTAGTAGCAGATGTAGGAAGTGATTCCAGACTTGTAGAGACTATAATATTCATATCCACCCTTGGTCAGTTGAGAAGAAAACTTGTACCTTGTCTAGGCAATGCTCTGTGAGTTAACCACAGCAATGTACAATGTACCAATTATCCCAAATACACAAAGGAGGGAAAAGAAGCTTCTTACCTGTAAGTTGAATCGTTCCAGCAGCTCCTGTAATGTTTTTGGCCTTGGCCTCTTACTTTTCCTTCTTACTATTCTCCTGGGGGCTTCTTCCTCAGATATCGTGTCCACATATATAAATTTGAAATTCCCCACTTTGTTGTTCAGCATGCCCGTCCAAATGCCCATGGGGGTTTTACAGATAATATCTATAATGTCACCTTTCTAGAAAACAACAATAAAGATCATTTCTTTACTGAAGAGCACAGTATAGACTGTAAGTTAGTATAAAATGTATTATATTTTGTAATTAGCCAATAAAATAATGATCAACCAAGATGTAGGTAACACCCTCCAATGTGTTGGCTCCCAATAGCATAATGCTATAAGGTCACTACAGATCATTTCATTAGCCAGTTTTATAAAATACAGAGTTTATTGTGTACTTGTATGCAGCAAGCTAAAAGCCTCCCCCTAGTGGTGACTGCTTGCAGATGTAATGTTGACATGTATTTATGGAATTTACCCATAGCATTTATCACCTATTAACAGACACAATCAGCCATAGAAATAAACCCAAGGTCATGGGGATGTGTTACTGCTCCAATTATAAAGATAAATTGACCACCACTGTTCTTGTAATTACTGTTCATTCAGTTGATTTGACCCCCCCAAAATATACTTTTTGAAGAATACCGGATATACGGGACCCCTAATTTTAACACAAAAAAATGGGAAAACCTATTGACTGGAGTATAAGCTGAGGTTGGGAAATGCATTAGTCACAGCCCCAACCCCAGTAGTATATAGCCTGCCAGCCCCCCTGTAGTATATAGCCTGCTAGCCCCCTGTAGTATATAGCCTACCAGCCTCCCTGTAGTATATAGCCTGCTAGCCCCCCTGTAGTATATAGCCTGCCAGCCTCCCTGTAGTATATAGCCTGCTAGCCCCCCTGTAGTATATAGCCTGCCAGCCCCGCTGTAGTATATAGCCTGCTAGCCCCCTGTAGTATATAGCCTGCCAGCCCCCCTGTAGCATATAGCCTGCCAGCCCCCCTGTAGTATATAGCCTGCCAGCCCCCCCGTAGTATATAGCCTGCCAGCCCCCCTGTAGTATATAGCCTGCCAGCCCCCCCGTAGTATATAGCCTGCCAGCCCCCCTGTAGTATATAGCCTGCCAGCCCCCCCATAGTATATAGCCTGCCAGCCCCCCTGTAGTATATAGCCTGCCAGCCCCTCCCCAGTTTATAGCCTGCAGCCACTGCCCTCATTATAATACCTATAGGATGTTAGGATGTCAGCGTGGACTTACCGGGGGAGGGGGGGGGTTTGTCGGAAGGTGAGTACACTTTTTGTTTTTTTTTCTTGACCGAGTGTTAGCCGAGTTAGGGTTTTGCACTACATTTTTTGTATATAAGGTACACGCTGTTGAAAGGGAACCTCTTAGAATTTTTGGAAATGCAAATTTGCAAAAAATGTATCATTATTCCAGCATTGTAGCTTCTCCAGGTGCACTGGGGGTGTCCTCACACTGCTGTTCTCTTAACTTTCTTCAATGAACTGCTTTGCAACCCCTCTCATAGTAAAAGCATTGACGAACTTCTGGCAAGAAAATACTACAGCAGTCACATAACTATAAAATAACCGCGTTACCTTGATTTTCAGTGACTCTGTGTCATACGGGCTGGGAGTGAAGTCAGTATGGACTCTTGCTCGACCACAGAACGGACCAGTATAGGGAATGTCGTCATCCAGTCTGAAGCTGTCCCTGTTACTGGTTCCATCAGAACAGCTGGTGACACCACCTAGGAGGGAGATTGGCAGTGAGACATCGTGGTATGGACTATGAAGCTCGAGACACACAAGAATAAGAGACCACCAATCACTTTACAAAAGAAGAAGGGACAACTTTTGTAGCTTTTATGGGTTTTCTTTTGTTACAGTGGGTACGGAAAGTATTCAGAACCCTTTAAATTTTTCATTCTTTGTTTCATTGCAGCCAATTGATAGGATCAAAAAAGTTGGAAGGTGAACCTTCGACCCAGTGTGAGGTCCAGAGCTCTCTAGAAGAGGTTTTCATACAGGACATGTCTGTACTTGGCCGCATTCATCTTTCCTTCAATTACAACTGGTGGTCCTGTCCCTACCCCATAGAATGATGCTGCCACCACCATGTGTCACTTTTGGGACTGTATTTGGCAGGTGATGAGCGGTGCCTGGTTTTCTCTAGATCTTAGAATTTACTCCAAAAAGTTCAATTTTCATCTTATCAGACAAGGGAGTCTTATTTCTCATAGTCTGGGAGTCCTTCATGTGTTTTGCACAATATATGTAGCTTTCATATGTCTTGCACTGAGGAGAGACTTCTGTCGACACACTCTGCTATAAAGCCCCGACGGGTGGAGGCTGCAGTGATAGTTGAGTTTCTGGAAATTTCTCCCATCTCCCTAATACATCTCTGGAGCTCAGCCACAGTGATCTTGAGGTTCTTCTTTACCTCTCTCACCAAGGTTCTTCTTCCACAATTGCTTAGTTTGGCTGGATGGCCAGGATGAGGCAGAGTTGTGGTTGTTCCAAACTTCTTCCATTTAAGGATTAAGCTCTTAGGAACCTTGATTGCTGCTCTTTTGTAACCTTGGCCAGATCTGTGCTTGCAACAATTCTTTCTCTGAGCTCCTTGGGCAGTTCCTCAGACCTCATGATTCTCATGTGCTCTGACATGTACTATGAGGTCTTATATAGACAGGTGTGTGTCTTTCCTAATTAAGTCCAATCAGTTTATTTAAACACAGCTGGACTCCAATGAAGGAGGATCTCAAGAAGGATCAGAAGGAAATGGACAGTGTGTGTGTGAGTTAAATATGAGTGTCACAGCAAACGGTCTGAATACTAATGACCATGTTTTTCTCGTTTAATAAACTAGCGAAAATACACTAGGGCAGTGATGGCTAACCTATGGCACTGGTGCCAGAGGTGGCACTCAGAGCCCTTTCTGTGGGCACTCAGGCCATCACCAGAGATGACCCCAGGTATATTCCTGCAGTCCCAGACAGCCCAGGGCTTGCTGTGGAGAGTTATTTTAAAGTGACAGCTGTACCTGGGACTATTTTCTGCTTTATTGGTGTCCTCAGGGTGCTGATATCAATGAAAACTGTGACAGAGCAGGGAGTATAAATCACAAATTAAATTTCTGTGTTGGCACTTTGCGATAAATAAGCGGGTGTTGGTTGTAGTTTGGGCACTCGGTCTCTAAAAGGTTTGCCATCACTGCACTAGGGTGTACAGTAGTTCGATCTCGCCAATTGGCTGCAATGCAACAATGAATAAAAAATTTAAAGGGGTCTGAATACTTTCCATTCCCACTGTATTCGATTTTTGTCAAGAGACTGAGCGGATAAGCATTTGATCAGTAGGCATCCAGTCACTGAGGCTGGTGGATCTCTAACTGCCCCATGTCAGTGGAGCTCTGGTGCCCACCGCTCCCTACACTTTGATGAGACAACTAGAAATCACAATCCAAAAAGTACCATGAAAGTGACGGCACCAGTGGTGCTCCCGGGCATTTGTACTGGAAAGAATTTTCTAGCCACTTACTGGATGAACTTTGACCACTGTTCAGACTGTAAAGACTTTCAACAGATTCACTGGCTTTGAGGGTGCCTTTTTCTGCAGGGAGTCCTCCTATGGCGTCACTATCTCGGTAAGTAAATGTCCCTTCAACATCTTCACTCTGAATAAAAATAAGTAGAAATAATATCCAATGTTTTAAAGAGGACACCTCAAACAAAACGCGGTTGCTGAGATATCAGTCCAAGTATCTGACCAAATGTCTCTTCTGTTAGAGAGGAGGAGCTGGGGGCGTGTGTTATGCTAATCTTCTCTCATACTGTCCAATCAATGGCAGAGAATGTATGAACTCTCCCTATGCGTATTGTGTTAACATTCTCCTAAACATTTGTTAACATAGCATTTACACAGTGTTTAGAGAACTACAATGTTACAAAACTTCATGCGAACGGGGTCCAAACTCAATGGAAATACAAATGCAGTGTAAACACATGTAAACGCAAACTCCATGAAAATGCAATGTAAACGCAAATACCACGCAAACGGCATGTAAACACAACGCAATCCAAACGTAAGCTCAAACGCCACTCTGACATAAATGCAAACACCAAATAAACACAAATGCAACGCAAACGCAACACAAACTGCACGCAGAAACAGACACAATAGGGCCATGTAAACATAATTATGACGCAAACTGAATGTAAACCCAAATGTGCCACAAACACAGAGCAAATGCTACGTAAACGCAACGCAAACACCACATCAATGCAAACGCAACACAAATGCCACATAAACGCAAACACCACGTAAACGCAAATGCCACACACCCGGCATGACTAGTGATATCGTCCGTACCTCAGAAAGTGCTTTAATATACTTCTTCCCCATCTTCTTCCGCATGGTCAGTGATATGGCTTTCATTTTCTTAGTTATACCCCCAGCATTACTTGATGCCTTGTCGCCATCTTGGACTCCTCCTCCGGCTTCAGCGATGCTTCCTGTATCGCCCAGCTGTGTATATGAAGATTACACATCATGTACATGCAGTGTATTGTCCAGTATGTCTAATACTGAACACATGAAACCACCCTTAAAGGGGCGTACCACTCCATCAGTAGGATAGCTCATCAGTATCAGAGTTGCTCCTCATTACCAATATCCTGCACTCAGCTCACTCCTTGCTGGTTAAATTCATTTGCTCTATTATCTACTTTAGTCGGTCACTTCTCCTGTATTGTTGGTATCCAGTTTGGTGGCTATTCTGTGGTTATTGTGATTGTGTTCCTTATACATTCTTTTGGATTGTTTACTACCCCTTATTATGTTTTTCTGTTTATCTCCTTTTGTATCTGCACTGTGACCTAGGGAGATAGTGGTCTCTGTGGTTGTCCCGTATCAATAGGATACATAGAGCCAAGCAGGCAGGGTTGTTGGAGCTTTGGGCTCACTGTTCTATGTGTTGTCCCTGAATACAGTGTCCCCATTATATAATAACCATCAGATGGAACACAGAGAACAGATCTACAAAACAGTTTTAGGACTTGTTCTACAGAAGGGGTGTGGCCTAAGTAGTGTTGAAAATACCCCAAATAGGAGGGACAGACTAGACAGTCGTAAAGTGATTTTCACATCTAACCCATATATGACACAGTGACAGGATATGTCATATAAAGATTATAGATTCAGGTCCTTTCTCTAGTAACCCACATTTATTATGCGTTTAAGACCCCTTTTCCTCCCTATCTGACAAGGGGGTGTGGCTTCAAAGGAAAGGGGCATGACTCTTATACATGGCCTTGGCTTAGGATCTGACAATGGGGCAGATTTATCAAAAGTTTCTTAAAGTTACACTTCAACTGCACCAGATTTTTCACAGCATTTGGTGCTGGCTAATAAATTTTGGTGCAGTTTAAAGGAAATCTACCACCAGGATGAAGGATTGTAAACCAAGCTTACTGACATACTGGTGTGTGCCCCCTCTGGCAGGATCTGCTCTTCTTTTAATTGTTTCTACAAAAAAAAGGCTTTTTAAATTATGCAAATAAGGCTGAGGGGCTCCGGGCTCCATGGCTGTTGACTCTGGAGCCCCCTCAGGCTCATTTGCATAATTTGTAAAGCCAATTTTTGAAAAAAAAAATAGGCATAAGAAACTAAATAAAGAGTGAAACCTGCCAGAGGGGGCACACAACAGTATGTCAGGGTGCTTGGTCTACAATTCTTCATCCTGGTGGTAGATTTCCTTTAAACTGCACCAGATTTATTAGCCAGCACCAAAAACTGTGAAAAATCGGATGCCTTTTAAGTCTAACTTTAAGACACTTTTGATAAATCTGCCCCATTGTCAGATCTTAAGCCATGGCCATGTACAGGAGTCACTTTTCTTTGAAGCCACACCCCCTTGTCAGATAAGGTGGGAAAAGTGTCTTAAAGGCATAATAAATGTGGGCCTTTTTTAGCGCATTTATCTAGATTTCCAGAGTATTTAGCTATGTAAATCTGCATTGTCATTCTCTCTTTCTACCTGCGTGTTTACCTCATTATATCGGTTAGTATTTCCCGCACATCTCTCACATCTCTACATGTTCCTGCAGTCATTACTGTGCGCCGCAGACAAAAATTCTCAGGAGGAGCCTCAAGGTCAAAAGAAACGAAAAAACGAGAATGCAGACGCTCCCCACTGATCTCGTCAGCCTAGCAGTCGCCCTTTCATCTTCCTTGTCTTTCATGCCCTGCTAACTAGACAGCGCCACTCCATAGCCGGCAGGACGTGGCACACGGTAATCTCCCAAAATCTCCCTGAGATCGGATGTAGAATGAGTAATACAGACAGGTGCAGGTGTGAACAGACCTCACTCAAATCCTCCGGCTTGGAAATCGAGGGTTTCTTAAACCGTTCAAAGGCCCCGAAGCTGCTGGTGCGCTGCGAACAGAGAGGACGGGGATTAGACAAAGGCTTGTAATGAGGGAGAGGATCACAAGAGACTGCAGACCTCCGACGTCCTCCATCACGGTGCACCGGCCATGTACATGACAACCCTGTTTATATGGCGCTTGTTTGTTGCCTATTATCGGATATGTGCCCTTGTATGGATAGACTATGCCCCAGAAAGTATTATACCATTTCTGGAACATGGCGGCCATCTTGAATACCTCCATATTGGAGAGATGGAGATATAGAATTGTCTGAGAAAGCGATTGCCACAATCAGATTTGTAATATCTCTTCCAGTTCTCAAAATAAAGATGTTCCCTAGATCCTCATGTGGTGATGGCTATGGTAATACCTATGGTGATGGCCATGGTGCTGCCTATGGTGCTGCCTATGGTGATGTCTATGGTGGTGTCCATGGAGATTTCTATGTTGATGCCTATGACGTCAGTCTTATAGCCCATATATTCTAGTTACTAATATATCAGAAACAACTGATGACCCATGGCTAGTAGTTTATCTAAGGTCCGTTGGAAAATTTCTTTTTTTTCCACACATAAGAATAATGTAGAATCATGAAACAAAATCACCACATCTGTAACTCTGCCCAGTAATGTAGTAAGAATCGAATGCTGTAAAATTTCAGCTCTGAAGCCTATGGAATTATAAATACAGACTTCAGCCTTCACAATAACAGGTTAAAGAAATCTACCAATAAAATCAAGAAAATTATCATTACATTTATGCTCTTGGAGACATTTTCAGAACTACTGTATGCTATAGCATCACAAGCTGTTACACTGTGCAGGAGCATGCTCTACCCTCCTTCCTGCTTCCTCAGCACTTCACCCTCCCTCTGCCTGCTGTAATCACACTGCAGCAGCTAGGTTTAGCACACAGAAGGAGAGGGGGAGTGTACCTGCACTTCGCGCTCATTAGCATTATTTTTCAAGTTGATGTTAGAAGGAATGAGGCCATGGATAACATATATAAGATTACCACAGTCACGGTGCCTGGATCTATGAGTAATGTCCCTGGTTTATCATGATGGATTTTGACTCCAACTGAATGGGGCTTATTTACTAAGGGTCGCACACTGCACTATCATCGGACTTTGCACCGTTTTTGGGTTTGCACGGCTATGACAAGTATTTATCAGGGGTCTGACCTGGGATTGTGTCGCACGCGACCGGATTGTGGCCAATTTCTGTCACGTGCAAGCCGGCGCCAATGCGTCAAAATCCGATCATGTGCGCCAAAAACCCGGGGCAATTCGGTGCAAAACGGAAATGCATCCGATGGACCCTTAGTAAATGAGCCCTAATGTGTCTTAGCCTCATCAATGCCTCCTCCCCTCTCTCACTCAGGGGAGGGGAGGGGAGAAGAGGGGAGAAGAGAGGAGAAATTCAATACATTTCCAGATACTTAAATCTGATAGATGTACTGTCTGTACCAGACCGGTATGTGGCCACAAATCTCTAATATGGGGAGGCCCCTTTTATAATAAGGAATAAATTGTCAGGGAGAACAGCAAGAAATAAACGTCAGCTTTTTCTACCATGTCTAAAAATTGTGGTGACAAAATTGAAGAACCTGGTGGTTGCCCAATAAGTGACATATTAAGGGGCAGTGGTCAGGGTGACTCATGGGTGCCGCCCTCATGAAAACTTTCAGAATTATGTCACACGTATTTCCAGTATCATGTAAGGAACTGCTACTTCTATGTAAATGACAATTCTCCCCAACATTACAGTGGATATTTTTGAAATGTTACCAGAGGCACTTTATATCCAAAAGTATGTGAACCCCCTCCTAATTATTGCCTAAAGGTATTTCAGCCTCATCAACTGTATAATGTGATCTCCATAGACGTGGAGTGTTTTGTGTAAATTATCTTTGTAGATTATGGGAGGCGCCAAGTTAAACACGAGATTTATTAAATATATCAATGTTTTTGTAATGTTGCAAATAAATAATACAAGTGGATTATCTTTCTTGTTTTGATCTTCTTGACATGTAACATAAACTGTGTTGGATTATAGGATCTAAATGATAACGGCTTATGTTGGCGCGAGCCGAAAATTAGGAGTAAAGGATGTTCGAAACGTGTGGAAACGTGTGTTGTTAAAGCAACAAAAATTTTATTTTTAATGTCATGCGGCTGTCGGCTGAATTCTCATACAAATGCCTACGGCTGCCGTGCGCGGATGCAGGAAGCAGTAAAGCCGCGCATGCACCTACACTCACGGCGCATGGCAGCCGTAGGCATTTGTGTGATAATTCAGCCGACAGCCGGATGACATAGGGAAAGGAGGTGTCAGCAAGCGACGGGACTCGCCAGGGGCGTAACTAGGAGAGGCAGAGCCCCATAGCAGACTTCCGAATGGGTCCCCCTCCCCCTTTTTATATACTCCCACATGTGAGTTACAATCACATAGTATATACACACACCATATATACATACATACAGCATATACACACATACATAAAATATACACATACATACAGGACCATATTCAGACATACAGCATATATACACACATACAAATACAGTATATTACACAACACACTCACATATAGCATATTCACACCCAATCTAGATGCCGGGGCCCCCTGACACTGTGGGCCCCATAGCAGCTGCTATGGCTGCTACCAATGTTGGACCATATCATAAAGCAATGACATATTTTAGTGATATAACAGCACTTTATAAGATGGGAAAACCTTGTGCTAAAAAGGAAGTGACAACTTCTGATGCCACCACACCCTGGGCCCTCATGATTGTCACTTATATCATTGTGAAGTTCTTTATCATGTGTCACATCCTATCCGCAAGATCCTAGATAGATATCTTTTTTATATACAGCATATATACACACACATACACACACACACATACAGCATATTAATAATAATGCTTTATTTAAATAGGGCACACAGATTATGCAGCGCTGCACAGAATTTGCCAAATCAGTCCCTGTCCCCAATGGGGCTACCAATCTAATCAACCTACTGGTATGTTTTGGAGTGTGGTAGGAAACCGGAGGACACGGAAGAAACCCATACAAACATGGAGAGAACATACAAACTCTTCACAGATGTTGAACCTGGGACTTGAACCCACTAAGCCACTGTGCTGCCCCAGTCACACCCAATCTAGATGCCGGAGCCCCCTGACAATGTGGGCCCCATAGCAGCTGCTATGGCTGTTACCCTTGTAGTAATGCTTCTGTTTCCACCCATGTTGGACCATATCATAAAGCGATGACATATTTTAGTGATATAACAGATGAGAAAACCTTGTGCTAAAAAGGAAGTGACAACTTCTGAGGCCACCACACCCTGGGCCCTCATGATTGTCACTTATATCATTGCGCAGCTCTTTGTCACATATCACATCCTATCCGCACAGCCCTAGATATCCTTTTTTTATATATCTTTAAGGCTGTCCCTAGTCCTGGAGATGCAGACTTAGTGCCCGGTGCCATCGCCGATGCCGCAGGGGTTGTACCGGCTTCTATCTCTACTGCATCTCGTCTCTTAAAAAAAGACAGCAGTGGCTTTTGATGTGTCAGCGAGATCTGGTACTTGGCAAACATCTCAAGACATGGGGTGGAAATAAAAGAAGTAGCAAGCGGCCTGTAGTGGGATTAGGATCTGATTCTGCAGCACGCTCTGTTCTGAGATGCAGAAAGCGTCAGACTTCTCCGTATCAGAGGTCTCGAAGCAAAGTAAAAAGGCCACCACCAGATTAGTGTATTTGATGTATCACTTTGATTCATCTAGTTAATGATCAGAGCAGAACACAGCCCTTGGCGCTGTTTTGTTTCTGTGAGCCTCCCTCCAGCTACGTCCTGCCATTAATTCACTGGCATGTGCCAGCTCAGCACATCAAGGTCACTCCTGTCTTTCAAGGGGAACCTTTGGAGACATAATAAAACTGACAGAAAGTTCTTTTTTTTTTTCTCCTTCGCCTGCTTTATGTTTTCTGAGTTCACCAGTAGCAGTTAATATCTGGAAGCTTATAGACTTTGTGATACAGTTTTTTTTTTTTTGGGTGGGGGAGATGCATTGTTTTGAAGATAAAATTGTGACAGATTTATGCCACGTTACTAGGAAATATGTAATCTGCGATACGTTGCGAATGCATGATGTCTTCTTCCAAAAAAACAGCACTTTGCTGCCCTTGCGGATTGATTTTTATCAACTATTTTATTTGTATCGTTGGCTTTAATTATACATCGTAACTTGGAGAGGCAGGGCCCCATTACAGGCTTCTGATGGGGCCCCCATTCCCACTTTAAAAAATACATATTTGTATACTCACACATGCGAGTTACAATCACATATTTATACACTCATGCGTACACATATACAGCATATATACACACATACAGTGCCATATACAAAAGGTACAGCATATATACACACATACAGCGCCATATACAAAAGGTACAGCATATATACACACATACAGTGCCATATACAAAAGGTACAGCATATATACACACATACAGTGCCATATACAAAAGGTACAGCATATATACACACATACAGTATATACACACCAAACACTGTAAACACATGCAGCATATACTTATCACTTATAAGTCTAATAAATATTAAACTGTACAATGTGCAGCATAATATGTATATAATGGTGCACATCCTCCACTGTATGTCAGGTAACGAATTAGATGACGGGGCCCCCTGACACTGTGGGCCCCATAGCAGCCGCTATGCCTTCTACCGCTGTAGTTACGTCTCTGATTGATGGGCAGCTTGTCTTGGACACTGTGTAGTACTTATATCATCAGTATGTTAGGATATACGGAGTAAAATATAGGGGCAGATGTTTATTTTTTTGCGTTTTTTTGAAACTTTTTTTTGGGGGGATTTGCACATTTTGTTTTCCAACTTGTTCTTGTCTTCTTCGAAGCTCGGGCCATGCTGGTTTTCCTGCTTTGCGCCTAATTCATCTTTGAACTGCGTCTATCACTGAGTTGCGTCTAAAAAATTGAAAAAAAAGTGCAAATACACTCCAGTCCCCACCAGGACACTCTGATGTATAGGTTGCACTGAAAATTAGACTAATTTCGAAAATTCCACAAAAATTCTGTACAAAAAAAAGCTGGATTTATCTAAAGGAAATCTGCCCATAGATAAATCACAGAGCAGAAGAGCTGGAAAAAAATAGGTATAAATTGCAGGACTAAAAATACTGCCCCGTGGTATAGAGGACATGGTCACATATGAGGGCACGTACGCCTATAATGGTATACAGGCGGTCCCCTACTTAAGGACACCCGACTTACAGACAACCCATAGTTACAGACAGACCCCTCTGACCTCTGGTGAAGCTCTCTGAATGCTTTACTATAGTCCCAGATTGCAATAATCAGCTGTAAAGTGTCTGTAATGAAGCTTTATTGATAATCCTTGGTCCCATTACAGCAAAAAATGTTTAAACTCCAATTGTCACTGGGGCCGAAATTTTTTCTGTTTGGATCTACAATTATAAAATATACAGTTTCGACTTACATACAAATTCAACTTAAGAACAAACCTCCGGACCCTATCTTGTACGTAACCCGGGGACTGCCTGTACAGTGTCGGAGTGAGGTTGACTTTCGCCTAATATGTCTAAGCATCTATCTACAGAACAGTCATAAGCCTCATGCCCACAAACTAAGTTGTTTTTGGGTTCAGAAATGAGAAGCCGTGCAATGTTATGATTGTTGGTTGTGTTGTTGTGTTTGTGACCTATCTGTCATGTGAGCGCAATGCACGCCAACAAAGATGGACAGGAATAGGACTTGATCTATAATTTGCAGCATGGATTGTTGGCTCACTCAGAGCGTGGTGCATCAGCCAATGGAAAAACAAGGAGACGTGTGTTACTCGCAACGAAAAAAAAAATGGCTAGCACACGTCCAAAAATAACGTATGTGGTCACGAGGTCTAAGCCGGGGGCCCCAACTATTTGCTTCTTCATAATGAATGGGATGGTGGACCTTTCTGCAGTGAGATATTAGCACTAGAAATTAGAAATACCGTTGCAAACACCTAAGTTGGAAATATAGTCATTGATAGGTTACAAGGTTTGTCCAATCTCAAGAACGTCGACAAAAAGTACCAGTAATGTTCTCTTTACACATCTTCTGCCATTACCAAGTCCATTCCAGGTAGACCACCACCAGTCTCATGATATAACATGTGACCATTGCATCCAATTGTTGAGTGTAGAGATAGCTAGTGATTGGCTCAAGAGGTCAACATGCCACTCCAAAGACCACTGATGGAGCCAGGAGGCACCAGCACAGAAGTGGTAGAGAGTATCTAAGGTGAGTACCACTCATTTAAACCCATTGGCAGATGTTTTTAACATAATTCGGAGGCAGGTTTCCTTTATTGGTCTACTATCACCAAGTATGAGGCTACTAAATCACCAGTATGGCCACGACTGGAAACCTGACCCCTATAAAAGGGTCATCCATTTGTCCGGTAAATGTCCAAAAAGTTACGGTCACGTGGAAGGCTCGCAACTCCAAGAAACCCTCCATCTGTGGGTGCCACAAGGTATGAGGGCTTAGTCCATGGCTGGTCCAATATGACAGAAGGACCATCTTCAACAAATTACAAGGAACTGCCACCATCTTGGACCGGCCATGACTGCTGACACCAGTATCATTGGCAAAAGTTGGAGGAGCTTCATGAAGAAGGAAATCCCTGAGGGTGCGTTGACACGTCGTGTTTTCATGTGTGTTTTCATCACAATGTTTTTTATTTGATATCCGTATCAAAACGCAATGAAAACGTGACAAAAACTCAACGTATGAACAAATGTTAGGAACAAATAATTTTTTCAGCCAAAACACAACACAATGGGGCTCATTTTTGCGCCGTATTGCCCCTGGATTTTGGTGCACGCGATGGCGCACGGACCTTAGTGAATCCCGGCAGACCCGAATCCTCGACGGAGAACGCGCGCTGAATCGCGACTGGACCGGGTAAGTAAATGTTTTGGATATTCTAACATTTGTCAGTTCTTGTGATGAAACTGACTTAAGTAGCTAGCTTCAAATCATCTCAAATATATCATTTTTCTTCTAGACCTATGAGGCCCATGCACTATGGAGACATATAGGAACGTATAGGAGCTGTGTATTCCATACTGTAGGGGATGGTAAATGATATGGTTGTATCTATGGAGTTACACCATAGAATGGCGCAACCTCTGACCTCAGATATACATTCTATTTCCAATTACATAAAAACTCTGTATAATCATCACAACGCAGAATTACTGCATGTACCAGACACGTCCATCTATACCAGTGATGGCGAACCCTTAGTGGCCAAGTGCCCAAACTGCAACCTCAGAAAGGGCTCTGAGTGCCGCCTCTGGCACCCGTGCCATAGGTTTGCCACCACTGATCTATACAGTAATTCTTATATATTATTTGTAATGTAGTACATTAGGATATGCTCTACTTTATAGCACTGTACCATACTGTAATACCACCACATTACTGACACACGTCACCATTAATTAGCTACAGTCACAGCTGCCCAGGATTATTCCCCCCACTTCATTTTTTTAAAGGGGTGATAGAAACCACGGCTGCTTTCTTACAAATGACTTGGCCTGTTCTGAGGTTTTGCATTTTTAATACTAAAATGGAGAAGAACTGTAGTACCAGACCCAACCTGTGGTCAGGTGTGGTGTAGTTTTTTGAAGAAAGCAGACGTTTGGCGTTGTTGAGTGTAGGGGTTACCATAGATTGGCTGCAGAGGTCAACCTGCCACACTGAGGTCACCACAGGAGGCACAAGCACAGGATTGGTAGGGAGTAGGTAAGGTGAGTACCACTCATTTTAACCAATTGTCAGATGTTTATAAACATAATTCTGAGGCTAATAGACCAATAATGTTTGGCTATTCATGGACAACCCCTTTAATGTTGTCTATTTTACAGATGCAACTCTACCATAGATACACATTTTATACGCCCAGCATTCATCTTGGTTGTTTTAAAGCGCACCGGGCACCAGGAATACAGTTAGTAGCTGGTGAAAGCCTTGAATAACCTATGCTATGCTTTTTTCAGCATTCAAGTCAATACTGACACTACTTTATAAAACTTTATTTCGGTTACCTGGCACCCTGCCAGCAGTTAGCAGTGAGTCTTCATGGGGGCAGTACAGCAGCCTTTGTGTGTCTCAGTCTCCTCTCCTCCTCACTTGTGTAGACTGAGGAGACTGAGACACAAACAAGCTGCAGCTCCCCTCCTACGGGACTCACTACAAGCTGCTGACAGGGAGCCGGGTAACATGTATTCAAATTGCTGATATTTTTAAAATCAGCATAACATAGGTTACTGGAACCTGTCACCAGCTAAAAATCACATTCCTGGTGACAGATTCGCTTTAAATAGTATCTGTCACCTCTCCAAAGGTCCCTATTTTACCCCTCATAGAATTATATGAATATTTTGACAAATGGGTGTTACATTCACCTTATTACATTCACCTTGCACATTCTGATACTGTCAGCACTGATTGCTCGGTATCACTCCCAGCTTGTAACATACATTTACCCATAGAATTTTTAGGAGGAATTGTAGAGGAACAGCACAAACACATTCATATGGTCACAGGAAAGAAGAGCAGAATTGTTATGGGAAATGTGATCAGTTACTACACAGACGTGTCTGGAAAGATGAGAGTTGCCCTATAAACACGTAAAATTGGATACCAAAATTCCTTATGTATAATTGAACAGATGTAGCAGAGTTCTGTTTCAGATGCAACAGATTAGTGTGTTGTAGTGTGACCATACAGGACATATGTTCATCTCGTTATTTAGGGGGCGCCACTTGCATTTTGGTGATGCAAAAAGTGTTCTGTGTCACCAAATTAACTTAGTGATAACATAAGTCATTCTACAGGCAAAAAAGTCACCACAAAAATCCATTGTGTGCCCACAAAAGTCTGTTTTCGTCAATCAGTCTTGCACAATAATGATTTTGTGTGGACAGAATTGCGTCACCGCGTTGTTACTGCACACAGCGCCGTGTTACAATGGGCAATCGGGTTTGGGGGGAGACTTATCAATATAGCAAAAAAAAAAAAAACTTAGAGCACAGAATTCTATAAAATTGCTCTGGTGCTATTGGTTACTGCATCACTTTTATATCTTCCTCTATTGTGTTACAGCTGTGCTTTTTGTTCCTGCAGCAGATTCAGTCTAAATAATGTGGGCAAGCAGCCCCCTGGCACTGCCAGCCCAGGGCATATGCCTAGATAGCACCACCTTAGCTATGCCGTTACCTTGGGTCTTGTCACAGGAGAACCAAATATCAAACTTGCTGAACTATCCATGTGACAAAGTCAGCTCTGCTGCATCACTTGCCGGGATTACACTTGTCTTACCTTTGGCTTTTGGCTTTTCTCTTTGTCCGAGACATTGGAGGGCTTACGTTTTAGCATTGTGCGAGGCAGCGGCTTCACAGAGACAAGTGTGAGAATGAGTATGTGCCTGTTACCTCAGGCTTCCTCTAGTCAGAGGATGTGACACCACAGCCACCCCACGCTGCAGCAGCAGATGTTTTGCAATGCGCGCTCTTCCTGTCCGAATGATATTCGCTTCATTAAAGGGATCGGTTACATTCAGTTACATGAAGAAGGTTCTGTGTTATTCCTCCCAAGAAGTCACATTCTAATGAATGATTATATACTGTCTGACACAATGCCGGGGAGGAGGGTTACATGTTATATACTCTATATATACTCTATATTCTATGGGGGTCATTTACTAAGGGCCCAAATCGCGTTTTCCCGACGTGTTACCCGAATATTTCCGATTTGCGCCGATTGTACCTGAATTGCCCCGGGATTGTGGCGCACGCGATCGGATTGTGGCGCATCGGCGCCGGCTTCCGCGCGACGGAAATCGGGGGGCGTGGCCGAACGAAAACCCGACGTATTCGGAAAAACCGCCGCATTTAAAAACCGAAAAAGTGTCGCTTGGGAAGCGCTTACCTTCACCTGGTCCGAGGTGGTGCATTCCGGCGCGTTGAGATGATTTTCAGCGCAGCGGCGCCACCTGGTCGACGGCGGAGGAACTACCTTCATAGATCCCGGCCGGACCCGAATCCTGTGCAGAGAACGCGCCGCTGGATCACGAATGGGCCGGGTAAGTAAATCTGCCCCTATATGTTCAGCACTGGACATCATATAACATTAGACAGAAATGATCAGCTGTCAGTAGAGATGAGCGAATCATCATCAAAGAGTCGATTTGCTGAAGATTCCATCATGTTTTCAAAAGATTTAGTTTGGTTTCCGAATATATTTAGCCAGATGTGATGTTGCTCCAAAGATCCTGGATATTAGTGAATAACCCCCACTAGTTCTCTAAAACACAGAATTGTCCTGAAAATCTCATTTCATGAAAATCAATTTGATTAATTTTTAAAAAAAAATATTTCTTTTCATTTTCTGTCCCCCGACAGCGACACTTGACTGGGCTTTACCTAGGCACCGCCATCTTGGATGGCAGATTGCTGCTACCCATGACATCATCAAAAAGTGGATATCAGTTGCCAGGACATATGGAAGCCTGTTAAATTGGAGAGGTTGTGAAGCAGCTCAGTGCAGAGAGCTAAAGAGTGCAGCAGTGTGAGCAATCATACTCAACGGACTCAGGGACGTAACTGCAGCTGCTATGGGGCCCGCAGTGTCTTGGGGCCCTGTAATGTGACCTGCCACTAAAGAATGGAGGATGTGCATCATTATATACATATTGTGGCTTATTTACTAAGGGTCACGGATCGCATTTTTGTCAGACTTTCCAACGGTTTCGGGGATTGCACGGCTTTGACAGGTATTTAATAGTGGTTTGCACTGGGATTGTGTCACGCACAATCAGATTTTGGCGCAGCTGCGTTGACTTCCATGAGACAGAAATTGGGGGCAGCCGGACAACCTGACTGATTCGGAATTAGCGCAGGATTTAACTTTCAAATTTTATCGCAAGACAATGCACTTACACGCACCAGGAAGAAGAAGGTGAACTCTGTTGGACCTGAGCGGGGAAGCGACACATGCAGGATATCGGGCGCACGATCTTAGTGAATAGCGGCACAGTGCATTATACAAGGACAATGCACTTTTGTGGCAAATTCGTCGGACAGGTAAGTAAATGTGCCCCATTATGCTCCACATTGTACAACATTATGGGGCACATTTACTTACCTGGTCACTGGAGATCACTTAAAGTGCATTGTCCGTGTATAATGCAGGATGCGACTATTCGCCTAATATCCTGCAAGTGTCACCATCTTTTTAGTGGCGCATCTTTAACATAGGGCGTGCAACACAATTTAAAAGTTAAATCTCGCGCTCTGTCCGAATGAGTCGGACCCCCCTGACAGTACGCCCCCTGATTTGTGTCGCATGGAAGCCAGCGCAGTTGCCCCACAAAAGGGTCGTGTGCGACACAATAGCGGCACAGACACTTCCTAAATACGTGTTTTAAATTCAGAAGCCTGCTAGGGGTTCGGCCTCTCCTAGTTATGTCTCTGCTTAAAAGTTGTGTATGTAAATTGATTCCAGTAGTTATCGTATACTGGTCCATACTTCAGAGCTGCACTCATAGTCCTACAAACTTAATATCTAAGAATATCAGCTAATCTTTCTAGTTACTTTATCTTTAAAGTTATCGGTATCTTTATACTTTCATAGAGTTCAGTGATCTGATGACTTTCGGAGGTTTGCTTATTTGGAAGGGGTTTGTACTGTATATCATTAATCTTTCTACCTTCATTAGAAACAGCAGAATTGTGAATACAGCTCTGGATTATTGTATTATGCAGGCTGGAGCGTGCACAGTATGTGTATATGTGAATATATGTATGTATATTAGTGTGGTGAAGTACATTTATAGGTGTGGGATATGTTTTTTGAGGTTGGTGTTCTGTTTTTTGATGTGTGGGGTGTTGTTTATGGTTTTGATTTATGTTGTGATCATTGTCTTCATGTCTTTTTTTTTGGATGTTACATTATTGTTACTATTTATATTTATTTGAAAAGGTGAGTTATTGTGTATATTTTCTATAAAAGTTAAGGGATTAGTTATGTTTGGTTTATGGTGTTTGTGTTATGTTTTACTATTGTGATTATTGTAATGTTTTCTATTTTAAATTTTATTTAAAGATCTACAGGCTTCATGGGGGGAATGGAGGGAAATATATAGAAATGTTAAGAGAGGGTCGATTTACGAAAATCACAGACATATACAAACAAAAATTCTTTTCATGCTCTATTATTCTCCTTTCAAACTTTGTAAAATGAAAATTTAGGATTCTTCTAAATGTTACAAATGTGTAAATGAAAATGCTGATTTTCTACATATTATTTGGTTCTGTCCTAGTATTAGTAAATTCTGGGGAGAAACATTTAAACGAATAAATGAGGTTCTGCGAAACAATCCTGATCCCCACAATGGATTTGGCAATCATTGGGAGGATTAAGACCACAGATATAGAAGAAATAAGTTAAGTTTAGATTTTAAAGGGAACCTACCACCACGATTCTACTTACAAAGATAGATCGGGTGGTAGGTGGATGTATGGGACGTGAGGATAGTTCTTTTTAGAGCTAATCCTCACGGCCCCGCTAACTTTTTAAAATCTTTAATACCCTAATATGTAAATTTTCTCAAGTGGCTACTGGGGCGTGGAGTAGCCGGACATGAGGCTACACGTCGCGGCTAATCCACGCCCCAGTAGCCTCTTTTCTCCTCCTACACGGACATCTTCGGCGCGCAGTAGCTCCGGCTTCGGAGTAGTGGCCGCGCAGGCGGCTTTTGGACGAGGGCACACAGCTACGAGGAGCTGCGCACCAAAGATGTTAGGGTAGGAGGAGTAAAGAGGCTACTGGGGCATGGAGTAGCTGCCCCAGTAGCCACTTTACAAAATTTGCATATTAGGGTATTAAAGATTTTAAAAAGATAGAGGGGCCGTGAGGATTAGCTCTAAAAAGGGCTATCCTCACGTCCCATACATCCACCTACCATCCGCTCTAACTTTATAGGTAGAATCGTGGTGGTAGGTTCCCTTTAAGACTAGTGACAATAGTGAAGATTCTTGTAAATAGGGAATGGGAAAGTAATATAACGCCAAATGTTACAAGCTGGTATAATTTGACACTGAAAATTAAGCAATTTGGGAAAAAAAGCAAAAAAAAAAAAGACAACATTGCGAAATGGACTAAAATAGGGGGAAAATGGAAATAGAATGACATATGTCTGTAAAAGGTACATAGTTTTTTTGTTGTTTGTTAGCTTTTATACCTATCTATTAACCCTTCCACAATTTAGCTTTTGTTACTTAGTGTTTTATGATCTTCATTCTATGTTTCTATTTGTCAATTTCTTTCTATTTGTTTTACTAAATGATATAAAAACTAGAAGTTATTCCTGGCCCCACAGGAGTTTCAGATGTCTTTTTCCACAGTGCCATTCTCTGGTATAGATGTGGTTTACTTGGGGGTTTGTCTTTCTAAGAACCACATAAATAAGTAAGGGCTGTGCAATAAACTAGTATCATTTACCGACAAGTGCTGTGCATTGTGTATCACAGGCGGACAACCGTGACTTGTGGAGTTTCTATTCCTGGAGCAGCTTTCTGTCCATGAAATTCCATCACTACATGGTTTGTATTTCACAAATCTAATATGTTTGACTAAACCCAATAAATCCAGGGTAGTAATGGAGGTATGTGATTCTGTAATCATGACTGAGCAGAAACATAACTTACAGAAACATAACTAACCCTAATAACTATAGGAGGCTCCTCATAAAAGAGAAGAACAATGAAAAAAAAGCCATACGGGTGAGGTCACACGTTCCGCAAGTGTTGCGTCTCCTAACATAACACTAGTCCACAGAGGACAGGAGGACAGTTCCGCTAGTGTAGCATTTCCTAACCAAACGCTAGCGGACGGGGACCACAACTCGGCCCAATCACATATGTGTTTCCAGATTGGGCCGAGTTGTGGTCCCCGTCCGCTAGCGTTTGGTTAGGAAATGCTACACTAGCGGAACGTGTGTCAGCACCCTAAAAGAAAAGAAGTATTTTTTTCACAGTGCACTACGAATGGGTTAAAACCGGCATATGATACAAATCCAGTGATATTCCTGATTAAAAGTATATATTATCAGCAGCAAATTTCCCCCTTATGCAGGTCAGAGGTAGAGTAATGAAAGGATATAAGAGCAGCACATTTTCTGAGCAGCCACTGGAAATTTGTTAAACTGGACAGATTGTCAGATCAAGTCAGGCTCTCCTTCTGGATCTCATGAACTGTACCAATCTCTACCTATGTTACATAGACTATATTGCCCTCTATCTGTACTACATGTCCTGTACTGCCCTCTATCTGTACTACATGTCCTGTACTGCCCTCTATATGTACTACATGTCCTGTACTGCCCTCTATCTGTACTACATGTCCTGTACTGCCCTCTATATGTACTACATGTCCTGTACTGCCCTCTACCTGTACTACATGTACTGTACTGCCCTCTACCTGTACTACATGTCCTGTACTGCCCTCTACCTGTACTACATGTCCTGTATTGCCCTCTACCTGTACTACATGTCCTCTACTGCCCTCTACCTGTACTACATGTCCTGTACTGCCCGCTACCTGTACTACATGTCCTGTACTGCTCTCTACCTGTACTACATGTCCTGTGCTGCCCTCTACCTGTACTACATGTCCTGTACTGCTCTCTACCTGTACTACATGTCCTGTGCTGCCCTCTACCTGTACTACATGTACCGTACCGCCCTCTACCTGTACTAACCTCTACCTGTACTGCCCTCTACCTGTACTACATGTCCTGTACTTCCCTCTACCTGTACTACATGTACTGTACTTATCTATACCTGTACTACATGTCCTTTACTGCTCTCTACCTCTACTACATGTAATGTACTGTCCTCTACCTGTACTACATGTACTGTGCTGCCCTCTACCTGTACTACATGTCCTGTACTGATCTATACCTGTACTACATGTCCTTTACTGCTCTCTACCTGTACTACATGTAATGTACTGTCCTCTACCTCTACTACATGCACTGTACTGCCCTCTCACTGTACTACATGTCCTGTACTGCCCCCTTCCTGTACTACATGCACTGTACTGCCCTCTACCTGTACTACATGTACTGTACTGCCCTCTACCTGTTCTACATGTCCTGTACTGCCCTCTACCTGTACTACATGTACTGTACTGCCCTCTACCTGTACTACATGTCCTGTACTGCCCTCTACCTGTACTACATGCACTGTACTGCCCTCTACCTGTACTACATGTCCTGTACTGCCCTCTACCTGTACTACATGTAATGTACTACCCTCTACCTGTACTACATGTCCTGTACTGCCCTCTACCTGTACTACATGTACCGTACTGCCCTCTACCTGTACTACATGTCCTGTACTGCTCTCTACCTGTACTACATGTCCTGTACTGCTCTCTACCTGTACTACATGTCCTGTACTGCCCTCTACCTGTACTACATGTACTGTACTGCCCTCTACCTGTACTACATGTACCGTACTGCCCCCTTCCTGTACTGCATGCACTGTACTGCCCTCTACCTGTACTACATGTACTTTACTGCCCTCTACCTTTACTACATGTCCTGTACTGCTCTATATCTGTACTACATGTACTGTACTACCCTCTACCTGTACTACATGTCCTGTACTGCTCTATATCTGTACTACATGTACTGTACTACCCTCTACCTGTACTACATGTCCTGTACTGCCCTCTACCTGTACTACATGTCCTGCACTGCCCTCTACCTGTACTACATGTCCTGTGCTGCCCTCTACCTGTACTACATGTACCATACTGCCCTCTTCCTGTACTACATGTCCTGTACTGACCTCTACCTGTACTACATGTACTGTACTGTCCCCTACCTGTACTACATGTCCTGTACTGCTCTCTACCTGTACTACATGTCCTGTACTACCCTCTACCTTTACTACATGTCCTTTACTGCTCTCTACCTGTACTACATGTAATGTACTGTCCTCTACCTGTACTACATGTACTGTACTGCCCTCTACCTGTACTACATGTCCTGTACTGCCCCCTTCCTGTACTACATGCACTGTACTGCCCTCTACCTGTACTACATGTACTTTACTGCCCTCTACCTGTACTACATGTCCTGTACTGCTCTATATCTGTACTACATGTACTGTACTACCCTCTACCTGTACTACATGTCCTGTACTGCTCTATATCTGTACTACATGTACTGTGCTACCCTCTACCTGTACTACATGTCCTGTACTGCTCTCTACCTGTACTACATGTCCTGTACTGCCCCCTACCTGTACTACATGTCCTGTACTGCCCCCTACCTGTACTACATGTCCTGTGCTGCCCTCTACCTGTACTACATGTACTGTACCGCCCTCTACCTGTACTACATGTACTGTACTGCTCTCTACCTGTACTACATGTCCTGTACTGCCCTCTACCTGTACTACATGTCCTGTACTTCCCTCTACCTGTACTACATGTACTGTACTGATCTATACCTGTACTACATGTCCTGTACTGCCCTCTACCTGTACTAAGTGTCCTGTACTGCCCTCTACCTGTACTACATGTACTGTACTGCCCTCTGCCTGTACTACATGTCCTGTACTGCCCTCTACCTGTACTACATGTCCTGTACCGCCCTCTACCTGTACTACATGTCCTGTACTGCCCTCTACCTGTACTACATGTACTGTACTGCCCTCTGCCTGTACTACATGTACTGTACTGCCCTCTACCTGTACTACATGTCCTGTACCGCCCTCTACCTGTACTAAGTGTCCTGTACTGCCCTCTACCTGTACTACATGTACTGTACTGCCCTCTGCCTGTACTACATGTCCTGTACTGCCCTCTACCTGTACTACATGTCCTGTACTGCCCTCTACCTGTACTACATGTCCTGTACCGCCCTCTACATAAAACCCCTAAGGCTCTTTTCAATAATGTGGCAGCGTCAAATATTGCCACGTACAGTACTTCTCTAACACTCCCGTTCTTTGTCTATATGAGTGGTGGAGATAACCAAGCAACGAGCTCAGCAAATTCCATCACTCCCACACTATGGAATGGAGCAGCATAATCAATTCAATAGTGCCCTATCTGCAGGCAGCATGTTATAGAGCAGGAGCAGCTGAGCAGATTGTATATAGTGCCCTATCTGCAGGCAGGATGTTATAGAGCAGGTGGAGCTGAGCAGATTGTATATAGTGCCCTAACTGCAGGCAGTATGTTTTAGAGCAGGAGGAGATAAGCAGACTGTAAATGGCATCCAATCTGCAACCAGTATGTTATAGAGCAGAAGGAGCTAAGCAGATTCTACATAGTGTCCTATTTGCAGGCAGCCTGATAGAGAGCAGGAGGAGATGAGTAGATTGTACACTACAATCTACTCATCTCCTCCTGCTCTATATCAGGCTGCCTGCAAATAGGACACTATGTAGAATCTGAATGCAACATGTTATAGAGCAGGAGGAACTGAGAAGATTGTATATAGTGTCCTATCTAATAATAATCTAATCTCCTTAGACAGTAAAATACTCTCTAGGTTTGGAAAGAGTAAATCTTTAGCCTTTTATCCCTATCTCTATGCTCTGTACATGACTTCAGATACTGCTCACTACAGGAGAAAGAAGTAAACAAAAGGCACAGTGGCGTTATCTAATGAATTATGTTACAACGTGCACTGTTATTGCCTTCTGTATTTATTTCTGCTGTAAAAAAAATGCTTTAATGGTTCAGTTCGTTCTTGAAGGTTACAAGGCTACATGGGGTGAACCTAGGATAAAATCTCCCTTTGGTCCATTGGTATATAAAATGCTACTAACAGCACTATTTTTTAGGTTTCACAATCAAAACCAACCTAAAAACAAAAAATAGATTGGTTAAGCAGGCGCACATACTGCTTCCTGCTTCAGCAGAAGATGAGAGAAATTCCATCACTTCCACACTATGGAATGGAGCGGCAGGACACAAGCTCCGCCCCTTAGTGTGACCTTGGTTCTGTGGATTGCTGGGATTCCCGTTCTCGTGCTCATAAAACCATTTTAAAGGGGTTGTCCGAGTTTAAAAAAAAAAAACTATACGTGGCCAGGAGCAGGCTGCCTAAAACAATAACGATGTACTTACCTTCCGGCGCTGCTGTCGCTCCGGTCCGGGCGCCATGTAAACAAACATGGCCGCCGGAGCAGCGCTGCATTCAGCTTCCGGCCGGCCGTGGCCGGGTACCCCTATCCGTCCCTATACACAGCATTGTGTATGGGGGCCGGAAGTTTGTCGGGTCCGGGCGGAAGCTGAATGCAGCGCTGCTCCGGCGGCCATGTTTGTTTACGTGGCGCCCGGACCGGAGCGACAGCAGCGCTGGATACCGGAGGGCACCGGAAGGTAAGTACAGCTTTATTGTTTTAGGCAGCCCGCTCCCGGTCACATATAGTTTTTTTTTCAAAACTCGGACAACCCCTTTAAGTCATAACAGCCTTTGGGGGGCTCCACCAACGTGTGCAACATGTACTAAGTGATCCCGTTGTCATAAAATGGAAACCGCTGACCACTGGAATCAAAAATTGCTAGCAAAGAAGTCTTTTGATTTTACGGATACATTTGCTGATAATCAGAGGGAATGAATTTCAAGATTATCACTGATAGAGACTTTGTACATTATTTTGTTACAAGATGTAGAGCTTTTTTCACACATGAAGTAGATGGGGAAAACAAATTTGTTTTTTTTTGTTTTTTTTTTTAAAGGCAAAAATAAAATGTGGACAGTAAATGACATCTCAGAAATATTTTCATCAAAGCCAAAAGCGGGAGATTATTTTCTTTCATCTAGGAAAATGTTCTCATTCTGTGTATGAAATGTGTGCACTCTGCAGACGCCGCTGCTCTAATGCGCCTCTTCCCAAACCTGCGGGTATCTACTTATCTGCAGCATTGTCACTAAATCTTCCATTTACAGACACCTCAATGCCCTCTGACTGCGGATTGTATCTTACACAGAGAAGATGTCAGTATTGGTAATCTCCAGCAGGTTTATACATATACGCATACATGCATTATCATTTAATCAAAAGTGAGTTTTCAATCCCATAGATATACACATGTTATAGAACAGGAGATGCTGAGCAGATTGTCCATAGTGTCCGATCTGCAGAGAGCATGTTATAGAGCAAGAGGAGCTCAGCACATTGCATATAGTTTTCTTTCTGCAGGCAGCATGTTATAGAGTAGGAGGAGCTGAGCAGGTTGTACATAGGGTCATATCTGCAGGCAGCATGTTATAGAGCAGGAGGAGCTGAGCAGATTGTTCTTAGTGTCATATCTGCAGGCAGCATGTTATAGAGCAGGAGGAGCTGAGCAGATTGTACATAGTGTCCTATCTGCAGGCAGCATGTTATACAGCAGGAGGAGCTGAGCAAATTGTACATAGTGTCCTATCTGCAGGCAGCATGTTATAGAGCAGGAGGAGCTGAGCAGATTGTACATAGTGTCCTATCTGCAGGCAGCATGTTATAGAGCAGGAGGAGCTGAGCAGATTGTACATAGTGTCCTATCTGCAGGCAGCATGTTATAGAGCAGGAGGAGCTAAGCAGACTGTATATAGTGTCCTTTCTGCAGGCAGCATGTTATAGAGCAGGAGGAGCTGAGCAGATTGTACATAGTGTCCTATCTGTAGGAAGCATGTTATAGAGCAGGAGGAGCTGAGCAGATTGTCCATAGTGTCCGATCTGCAGAGAGCATGTTATAGAGCAAGAGGAGCTCAGCACATTGCATATAGTTTTCTTTCTGCAGGCAGCATGTTATAGAGTAGGAGGAGCTGAGCAGGTTGTACATAGGGTCATATCTGCAGGCAGCATGTTATAGAGCAGGAGGAGCTGAGCAGATTGTTCTTAGTGTCATATCTGCAGGCAGCATGTTATAGAGCAGGAGGAGCTGAGCAGATTGTACATAGTGTCCTATCTGCAGGCAGCATGTTATAGAGCAGGAGGAGCTAAGCAGACTGTATATAGTGTCCTTTCTGCAGGCAGCATGTTATAGAGCAGGAGGAGCTGAGCAGATTGTACATAGTGTCCTATCTGCAGGCTACATGTTATAAAGCAGGAGGAGCTGAGCAGATAGTGAATAGTGTCTAATCTGCAAACAGCAAGTTATAGACCAGGAGGAGTTGAGCAGATTGTATATAGTGTCCTATTTGCAGGGAGCCTGTTATAAAGCAGGAGTAGCTGAGCAGATTGTTCATAGTGTCCTAACTAGAGATGAGCGAACATGCTCGTCCGAGCTTGATGCTCGGTCGAGCATTAGGGTACTCGAAACTGCTCGTTGCTCGGACGAATACTTCGCCCGCTCGAGAAAATGGCAGCTCCCGCCGTTTTGCTTTTTGGCGGCCAGAAACAGAGCCAATCACAAGCCAGGAGACTCTGCACTCCACCCAGCATGACGTGGTACCCTTACACGTCGATAGCAGTGGTTGGCTGGCCAGATCAGGTGACCCTGGGATAGACTAGCCGCTGCCCGCGCTGCTCGGATCATTCTGTGTCTGGATGCCGCTAGGGAGAGAGCTGCTGCTGGTCAGGGAAAGCGTTAGGGTGTTCTATTAGCTTACTGTTAGGCAGGAGTGATTCTCAAAGAACCCAACAGCCCTTCTTAGGGCTACAATAACGTTCTACTTTTTTTATTTTAATTTGC
This sequence comes from Engystomops pustulosus, assembly GCF_040894005.1. Lineage (NCBI taxonomy): Eukaryota > Metazoa > Chordata > Amphibia > Anura > Leptodactylidae > Engystomops > Engystomops pustulosus. The sequence goes on from NC_092412.1 coordinate 238,297,174, forward strand.
ATCTAGTACCATTTTGTGAGGAATTAGCAGGGGGACTTGCTACCGTTGTGTTTAGCTCTTAGTGGCACACATATCCATAGCAAAGACCGAAGTGGGAAAATTTAGTAGGGGTTGGATTTCAATTAGGCACTAACTCAGTGTCATCTCATCTGGCATAGTAGTGTGCTTTGATACTTGGCTAGAAAATAGCCATAGGAGAATACAAAGAGCTTACTTACGCATACAGTAGCGTTCTATATATTTGATTTCTGGTTGATCTGCTGGTGGCTGTACTTTCTGCAGTGCATGTACTTGCCAATTCTGAGCAATTTGTAGTGAGACTTGCGACCGCTGTGTTCTGCGCTTAGTGACGCACATATCCATAGCAAAGACCGAAGTGGGAAAATTTAGTAGGGGTTGGATTTCAATTAGGCACTAACTCAGTGTCATCTCATCTGGCATAGTAGTGTGCTTTGATACTTGGCTAGAAAATAGCCATAGCAATAGGATAGCATTGTTTGGTTTTAAAAACTCAAAAAAAAAAAAAAAACACAAAAAAAAACAAAAAAAAGTAAAAAAAAAAATAAAGTTATAACTCTCATTTTAAAAATGTTTAACCCGAGGGCTAGGGGTAGAGGACGAGGGCGGGGACGTGGGCGTCCAACTACTGCAGGGGTCAGAGGCCGTGGTCCTGGGCGGGGTGAGACACCACCTGCTGATGAGGGAGCAGGGGAACGCCGCAGAGCTACACTCCCTAGGTTCATGTCTGAAGTTACTGGGACTCGTGGTAGAGCACTGTTGAGGCCAGAACAGTGCGAACAGGTGATGTCGTGGATTGCTGACAATGCTTCGAGCAATTTGTCCACCACCAGTCAGTCTTCCACGCAGTCCACCCATGTCACCGAAATCGCCACTCCTCCAGCTCCTGCACCTCAGCCTCCTCCCCCCCAGTCTGCCCCCTCCCAGGAAAATTTGGCATTTGAACCGGCATACTCTGAGGAACTGTTTTCTGGACCCTTCCCACAGTCACAAACCACTTGTCCGGTTGCTGCTGAGCAATTTTCCGATGCCCAGGTTTTCCAACAGTCACAGTCTGTGGGTGATGATGACCTTCTTGACGTAGTGGAAGTGTGTAAAGAGGTGTCCGACGATGAGGAGACACGGTTGTCAGACAGTGGGGAAGTTGTTGTCAGGGCAGGAAGTCCGAGGGGGGAGCAGACTGAGGGATCGGAGGATGATGAGGTGACAGACCCAAGCTGGGTTGAGAGGCCGGGTGAACACAGTGCTTCTGAGACGGAGGAGAGTCCTCGACCAGAACAGGTTGGAAGAGGCAGTGGTGGGGCCAGACGGAGAGGCAGGGCCAGAGCTGGTGCATCAGCGCCAAATGTGTCAACTAGTGAAGCTCCCGTGGCGAGGGCTCCTGCGGCGAGGGCTAGATCTTCAGAAGTCTGGAGGTTCTTTAAGGAAACACCGGATGACCGACGGACTGTGGTGTGCAACATTTGCCAAACCAGGCTCAGCAGGGGTTCCACCACTACTAGCTTAACTACCACCAGTATGCGCAGGCATATGAATGCTAAACACCCCACTCAGTGGCAACAAGCCCGTTCACCTCCGGCCGTGCACACCACTGCTCCTTCCCCTGTGTCAGCTGCTAGTCAGCCCCCTGCCCAGGACCCTGCCACAAAAACCCCATCGTCGCCTCCACGATCCTCCACAGCATCCACCAGCGTTCAGCTCTCCATACCCCAGACGCTGGAGCGGAAACGCAAATATAGTGCAACCCACCCGCACGCCCAAGCCCTTAATGTGCACATCTCCAGATTGCTTAGCCTGGAGATGCTGCCCTATAGGCTAGTAGAGACCGAGGCCTTTCGCAACCTCATGGCGGCGGCCGCCCCTCGGTATTCGGTCCCCAGCCGCCACTACTTTTCCCGATGTGCCGTCCCAGCCCTGCACCAGCACGTGTCAGACAACATCATCCGTGCCCTGACCAACGCCGTTTCTGACAAGGTCCACCTGACCACGGACACGTGGACGAGTGCTGCCGGGCAGGGCCACTATATATCGCTGACGGCACATTGGGTTAACTTGGTGGAGGCTGGGACCGAGTCTGACACTGGGGCTGCTCATATACTGCCGACGCCGAGGATTGCGGGGCCTACCTCGGTCCAGGTGTTTCAGGCCTACTATGCCTCCTCCTCCTCCCACCCCTCCTCCACCTCCTCCTCCGAACTACCATCCGTGGGCACGGCGCCATCAGTCGGTAGCTCTAGGCACAGCAGCAGTGCCGTCGCTAAGCGACAGCAGGCGGTGCTCAAACTGCTGAGCCTAGGCGACAAAAGGCACACCGCCCAAGAGCTATTACAGGGCATCACGGCGCAGACTGATCTGTGGCTGGCACCGCTGAACCTCAAGCCGGGAATGGTTGTGTGTGACAACGGCCGTAACCTGGTGGCGGCTCTGCAACTCGGCAGACTGACACATGTGCCATGCCTGGCCCATGTGTTAAATCTGATAGTTCAGCGTTTCCTCAAGACATACCCCAATCTGTCTGATTTGCTCACGAAGGTGCGCCGCATCTGTGCGCATTTCAGGAAGTCCAGCCCAGATGCTGCCACTCTCAGGGCAGCGCAGCGCCGCCTCCAACTGCCCGCTCACCGACTGTTGTGCGACGTGCCCACGAGGTGGAATTCAACACTGACCATGTTATCCAGAGTTTACCAGCAGCGCAGAGCGATTGTAGACTGCCAGATGTCAACTTCCACCAGAACTGGTAGTCAGGTCAGTCAGCTTCCTCAAGTCTACAATGAGGAGTGGACGTGGATGTCTGATATCTGTCAGGTGCTGAGTAACTTTGAGGAGTCAACACAGATAGTCAGTGGCGATGCCGCCATCATCAGCCTCACCATCCCGCTGCTTGGCCTGTTGAAAAACTCTCTGGTCAGCATGAAGTCGGAAGCTTTGCGCTCGTCACAAGAGACAGGGGAAGAATATTCCCTTGTTGATAGCCAAAGCACCCTCAGGTCTGTTTCTCAGCGCATATCGGAGGAGGTGGAGGTGGAGGAGGATGAGGAGGAAGAGGAGGAGAATGTTGGTGAGACACAAGAGGGGACCATTGTTGAGTCCTTTACTGTTCAGCGTGTATGGGCAGAAGAAGAGGAGTTGGAGGAGTTGGAGGAGGAGGAAATGGACAGTCAGGCCAGTGAGGGGAGTGAATTCTTACGCGTTGGTACTCTGGCGCATATGGCAGATTTCATGCTAGGCTGCCTATCCCGTGACCCTCGCGTTCAAAGAATTTATTCCAGCACCGATTACTGGGTGTTCACTCTCCTGGACCCACGGTACAAGCAAAATCTTTCCACTCTCATCCCTGCAGAGGAAAGGAGTGTGAGAATGCATGAATACCAGCAGGCCCTGGTGCACAAGCTGAAACAGTATTTCCCTTCTGACAGCGCTAGCGGCAGAGTGCGTAGTTCTGCGGGACAAGTAGCGAGGGAGAGTAGGCGAGCAGGCAGCTTGTCCAGCACTGGCAAGGGTACGCTTTACAAGGCTTTTGCCAGCTTTATGTCACCCCAGCAAGACACTGTCACCTGTCCCCAGTCTCGGCAGAGTAGGGCTGATCTTTACAGAAAGATGGTGAGGGAGTACGTAGCTGACCATACCATCGTCCTAAATGATCACACAGCTCCCTACAACTACTGGGTTTCAAAGCTGGACATGTGGCACGAACTGGCGCTGTACGCCTTGGAGGTTCTTGCCTGCCCTGCCGCTAGCGTCTTGTCCGAGCGGGTTTTCAGTGCAGCTGGTGGCATCATCACCGATAAGCGTACACGCCTGTCGACTGACAGCGCTGACAGGCTGACGCTTATTAAAATGAATAAAGGCTGGATTTCTCAGAATTTCCAATCTCCACCAGGTGAAGGAAGCTCAACCTGAATAATTGATCCACTCCTCCTCCTCCTCATTTTCCTCCTTCTCCTCCTCTTTGTACAGTAAAGCAGAGGAAAATGGCTATTTTTTGACAGGGCCCACTGGCTCTTGCTATAGTACTTCATGCATTTAATTTTTCTGGAGGGCCACCTACCCGGTCCTCTGTTTGAAACAATTTTTGTGAGTGCCACATACAGGCACTCAATCTATTCCATTTTACTGCAGGGCCACCTACCTGCTCCTCTGGTTTGAAACATTTTTGGGACTGCCACATACAGGCACTCAATCTATTCCATTTTACTGGAGGGCCACCTACCTGCTCCTCTGGTTTGAAAAATTTTTGGGACTGCCACATACAGGCACTCAATCTATTCCATTTTACTGCAGGGCCACCTACCTGCTCCTCTGGTTTGAAACATTTTTGGGACTGCCACATACAGGCACTCAATCTATTCCATTTTACTGGAGGGCCACCTACCTGCTCCTCTGGTTTGAAAAATGTTTGGGACTGCCACATACAGGCACTATCCAAATTAAATTGTCTCCATAGCAGCCTCCACACGTTGTCTCCATTGCTACCTCCAAAAGTCGTCCATATAGCTGCCTCCATACATCGTCCCTTTATCAAACGAGGTGTGTCAGGCAGAAATTTGGGTTGTTTTCATGGATTCCACATCAAAGTTGTTAACTTTGTCGCCACCCTGCTGTGTTATCCACAAAATATACTGGCAAACTTTTACCATTTAGGGATATTATTTCAGCGCTTCTTGCGCATCTGTTTACATTCCCCTCACCCGGCATATCCTAAACTTATAAGAACGCTACTACACTTGATCTTATACAAAAGGTTCTTAGAAGTGCTGTTTGGGGAGTAGCCTAGAGACAGGGGCTTGAATTGGCGAAAGCTCGCCTGGCAGCGGAGCGCCAGCTCCATGCGCATCATGCGCTTCTTGCGCATCTGTTTACATTCCCCTCACCCGCCATATCCCAAACTTATAAGAACGCTACTACACTTAACTTGGTGCAGGCTGGGACCGAGTCTGACCCTGGGGCTGGTCATATACTGCCGACGCAGAGAATTGCGGGGCCTACCTCGGTCCAGGTCTCAAAGGCCTACTATACCTCCTCCCACCCCTCCTCCACCTCCTCCTCCTCCGAATTACCATCCGTGGGCATGGCGCCATCAGTCGGTAGCTCTAGGCACAGCAGCAGTGCCGTCGCTAAGCGACAGCAGGCGGTGCTGAAACTGCTGAGCCTAGGCGATAAAAGGCACACCGCCCAAGAGCTATTACAGGGCATTCCACATCAAAGTTGTTAACTTTGTCGCCACCCTGCTGTGTAATCCACAAAATATACTGGCAAACTTTTACCATTTAGGGATATTATTTCAGCGCTTCTTGCGCATCTGTTTACATTCCCCTCACCCGCCATATCCTAAACTTATAAGAACGCTACTACACTTGATCTTATACAAAAGGTTCTTAGAAGTGCTGTTTGGGGAGTAGCCTAGAGACAGGGGCTTGGATTGGCAAAAGCTCGCCTGGCTGCAGAGCGCCAGCTCCATCCCAAGATCCAACTAACATAGTTGCAGCACCTTTAATCTACTACTAGTTCACTGCCTCCATAATAATAATAATAATAATCTTTATTTATATAGCGTCATCATATTCTGTAGCGCTTTACAAATCATAGGAAACAAATACAAATGTAATGTAACAGAGCACAACATTTGTATGGAACAACAGGAGTGAGGTCCCTGCTCGCCAGAGCTTACGGTTTATGAAGATGATGGGGTAACACGAGGTAAAAGAATATTTAATGGTCAAGCCATTCTTCTTAGGGAATAGAAAAAAATATAATAAATGGAATTGCTGTCGCTTGAACCACTCAGCCGTCATCTTATATACCAGGTCCAGGGTGAATGGGACTGCAGAGAAGTCTGGTGCCTGTTGGTTGCTGGATAACAGATGGGAGGACGACACAGGACGGGTTAGTAGAAGAGTTAAAACTTCATGCAGTTAATGAGTGTTATAGGCTTGCCTAAAGAAATGGGTTTTAAGAGCACGTTTGAAACTTTGGAGGTTAGGTATTAGTCTGATAGTCCAGGGCAGAGCATTCCATAGAATTGGTGCAGCTCTAGAGAAGTCTTGGAGACGCGAGTGGGAGGTCCGCACTAGGGTAGAGGTTAATCTAAGATCACTGGCGGATCTAAGAGCACGGGTTGGGCGATAGACTGAGATAAGAGAGGAGAGGTAGGGGGGTGCAGCATTATACAGAGCTTTATGGATGAGGGTTATTATTATTTTAAACTGTATTCGAAAGGAGACTGGCAGCCAGAGCAGCGACTGGCATGAACTGTAAGCATACATGGTCCCCTTATCAAACGAGCTGTGTCAGGCAGAATTTTGGGTTGTTTTCATGGCTTCCATGTTAACTTTGTCGCCACCCTGCTGTGTAATCCACAAAATATACTGGCAAACTTTTATCATGTACCGATATTATTTGAGCGCTTCTTGCTCACCTCCTTTGGTTCCTCTCTGACACCCATTGGTTTGAAGCCTGAGTCCAATTAGGGTATGTCGCCATGCCACTCTCTAGCCTGCTGCCGCTGCCTCTGCCTCTGCATGCCGTCCCCTATAGTGTCAGGGTCAATTATTGGATGTTTTACATGCTATCTAGCTTCATTCTGTCACTCTGTCATGGCCATGCTGTTGCCCATAATTTCGGCATAATGGTGCGATTAAGCAGCCTCAGAGGCATCCATGCATGCTGCCCCTGCTGTTTCCTGTCCATTTCCGTGGTGTTTCCATCCTTTTCTGAGGTTCCCAGGTGTTTGGCCAAGCTTCCCTGTGCAGAGCCTTGGTCCCCTTGAAAAATGCTCGAGTCTCCCATTGACTTCAATGGGGTTCGTTATTCGAGACGAGCACTCGAGCATCGGGAAAAGTTCGTCTCGAATAACGAGTACCCGAGCATTTTAGTGTTCGCTCATCTCTAGTCCTAACTGAATGCAACATGTTATAGAGCAGGAGGAACTGAGAAGATTGTACATAGTGTCCTATCTGAAAATAATCTAATCTTCTTAGAGAGCTGAATCATTAAGTGAAATACTCTCTAGGTTTGGAAAGAGTAAATCTCTAGCCTTTTATTCCTATCTCTATGCTCTGTACATGGATCCAGATGCTGCTCACTACAGGAGAAAGAAGTAAACAAAAGGCACAGTGATGTTATCTAATGAATGATGTTACAAGTGCACTGTTATTGCCTTCTGTATTTATTTCTGCTTTAAAAAATGCTTCAATGGTTCAGTTTTGTTCTTGAAGGTTACAAGGCTACATGGGGTGAACCTATGATAAAATCTCCCATTGGTATATAAAATGCTACTAACAGCACTATTTTTTAGGTTGCACAATCTAAACCAACCTAAAAACAAAAAATAGGTTAAGCAAGCGCACATACTGCTTCCTGCTTCAGCAGAAGATGAGAGAAATCCCCCTCTTACATGTGTCTGTCACGCCTCATCTCACGGATCAGGGCTACATCTATTTCTATATTCTACCTAAACTCGCATTACAATACAATAACTATATATGACACAAAGTAGCAGGATGGAAGGCAAAATATATTATTGCTTATTGTGGATGATAGAGGGATTAGTAAAAGTGGTTTTTCTCATCTGAATAGGTCCGAAAGTCTTATCCAATTATTATGTTTTAATATAATTTATTTGAGACATTGCTGGAAGCCAACACTAGAGGGAGGTTAAGAGCATACTGCAATCAGTATGCAGTCACCTCCTTAGCTCCCTCTAGTGTCAGCTACAAGTATCTTGAATATTATTTATATTAGTAATGACATTGATTTACTTCCAGGTCTAAGGTCACTTGAGTCTTCCCTACTTTTGTTAGTAGATTTATGTGAACGGAGTTGCCTTTCTCATGCAAGTGCACCCATATAATGGGATCCAAATACAAGGTTTTAAAGGTGTATTAAAGGGGTTGTCTGGTCCCCTGGGTTGTCTGGAGACCCCTGAAGTCCACTGTACAGTGATAGTTCCAGAGTGCTACAGCTCTGCATCTTTTGACCCGAATCTGAGCAGTCCTAAAGAATCATTAGTACATCAGTACATAGGGATCAGTACAAGTTTTGGATCCCCCTAATCTGAACCTATCCTGCGGAGCACCCATTAGCATCTGTCACAGGCATAGGGTATATTTAGAGACTGATTTTGGGTTCATAATTTCACCTTTAAGCGCTGTGCGGCTGCATTATTTGGAGATCACTGTATATTGTGGTATAATTTACGTTACGTATAAACTTGGTCATAACAACCTGTGAATTGTATCCTGAGGAGTAGTGTTCAAAGCCTCCATAGCAAAAAGCCAAAGGAAACATTAGTTTAAAAAGGAAATCCACCATCAATATCCATCATGATATTGGCGTAACTGTGATAAACTTTTTTTATATTTTGTTATCCATGGCCTCCTTCCTTCTAAAATCAACTTTTAAAATTATGCCAATGAGCTAGAAGAGCTCTGGGAGGGAGTAACCAGGACCCCACCTTGCTGTAGATTCATGAGCTGTTATAAAGTGCAGGAGCATGTTTTACCTACCCCCCTGCTCCCTCAGCACATTCCCCTCCCTGCTGTAATCACACATAGTGGAAGGGGAGAAGCTACTGCGAATGTCAAACAGTTGTGAAGCTACAGCATGTTGGGGCTCTGGTAACATCCCCAGGAGCCCTTCTGGCTTATTAGTATAATTTTGAAAGTTGATTTTATAAGGAAGGAGGCAATGGATAACAAATATAAGGCAATTACCACAGTCACAGGGCCTGGATCTATGAGTAAGTGTCCCTGGTTTATCATGTTTGACTTTGATGGTAGATTTCCTTTAAATGTATTTACTGGGGGGCATTTATCAGACGTGTCTGAGAGCAGAACTGTTCTGGCTGCCCATTGCAACCAGTCAGAGCTCAGCTTTCATTTCCCCACAACTGTTTATAAAATTAATACAGGGCTCTGATTGGTTGCTATAAACAACTAGAACAGTTCTGCTTTCAGACCCTTCTGATCAATCTCCCCCACTGTGTTTGGTTTCTATAGATGATACATCATAATATATGAGTCAGCTCTCTCCTATATGTCTAGGTTATTTCATCTGGGCACTTCATCTATTAAAAGGTTATCCTACTTGACATCTTAATTTCCGAGAACTTATCAGATCCTCAATGTTACGGAACATGAACTGAAACCAGAATCAACCTCAAAGCGTTCTGTTCCATAGAAAAGGTCAGCATATTCTACGTATAATAAAACGCCACCAGCTTCATTCTCTTATTTTAGCCAAATTTCCGAAAGACGCAAAAGAGACCATATTACCATAAAACTGGCTCAACGTCCACTCATTTTTTACAAACTTTGAAAAAAATCCTCTCTCCTTTTCTTTTCCTTGCTCCCTGCTACACTAACATTCAGAAATATTGGCTGAATTCCTTCTTGCTATGGTAAGCTGGACAGAAGATCACTAAAAAGCCACAAAAAGTTACAGGGAGAGGGAAGGGATGAGCTCAAGGAATATAGTATATTAGAGACTTTAATCATCATAAATGCAGTCTAAAAGCATTCGGGGATCCCTACTTTCTTAACATGTTTAAGGGGGACCACCATCTTGCCTCAACTAAAGTAACTATCCTTTAAGGAAATCTACCATTTAAATCCATCATGATAAACACTTACTCATAGATCCAGGCGCTATGACTGTGGTAATATCCTTATATTTGTTATCCATGGCCTCCTCCCATCTAAAATCAACTTTTATAATTATTCTAATGAGTCTGAGGGCTCTGATGGGTCTAAAGTGGATTATACAGTGACTCTATGATCTTTTGGGCTGAAATTGCTAGAAATATGGCTATAGAATCTGTATGAAGTCACTTGGTTTTAGCTCCAGGTAAGTTTCTGTCAATCCATTAGTTATCACTGCCAGGGCCGACTACAGGTTTCAGTTGGCCCCTTTGGAGTGAACTCACATTGCGGCATTAAAAAATTCAGAAACTTAAAATGTCACCTGGTCCCTAAAAAATTCCCTAGTTTATCATCCCAAACATCCCCCTCATGGTTATTTTATATACAGCCCCCTCATGGTTATTTTATATACAGCCCCCTCATGGGTATTTTATATACAGCCCCCTCATGGTTATTTTATATACCGCCCCCTCATGGTTATCTTATATACAGCCCCCGCATGGTTATTTTATATACAGCCCCCTCATGGTTATTTTATATACAGCCCCTGCATGGTTATTTTATATACAGTCCCCCTCATGGTTATTTTATATACAGCCCCCTCCTGGTTATTTTATATACAGCCCCTTCATGGTTATTTTATATACAGCCCCCTCATGGTTATATTATATATAGAGCCCCCTCATGGTTATTTTATATACAGCCCCCTCGTGGTTATTTTATATACAGCCCCCTCATGGTTATTTTATATAAAGCCCCCCTCATGGTTATTTTATATACAGCCCCTCATGGTTATTTTATATACAGCCCCTGCATGGTTATTTTATATACAGCCTCCTCATGGTTATTCTATATACAGCCCCTCATGATTATTTTATGTACAGCCCCCTGCATGGTTATTTTATATACAGCCCCCTCGTGGTTATTTTATATACAGCCCCCCCCATGGTTATTTTATATACAGCCCCCTCATGGTTATTTTATATACAGCCCCTCATGGTTATTTTATATACAGCCTCCTCATGGTTATTCTATACACAGCCCCCTCATGGTTATTTTATACACAGCCTCCTCATGGTTATTTTATATACAGCCCCCTCATGGTTATTTTATATACAGCCCCCTCATGGTTATTTTATATACAGCCCCCTCGTGGTTATTTTATATACAGCCCCCTCGTGGTTATTTTATATACAGCCCCCTCGTGGTTATTTTATATACAGCCCCCTCATGGGTATTTTATGTACAGCCCCCTCATGGGTATTTTATGTACAGCCCCCTCATGGTTATTTTATATACAGCCCCCCCATGGTTATTTTATATACAGCCCCCCCATGGTTATTTTATATACACCCCCCTCATGGTTATTTTATACACAGCCTCCTCATGGTTATTTTATATACAGCCCCTCATGGTTATTTTATATACAGCCTCCTCATGGTTATTTTATATACAACCCCCTCATGGTTATTTTATATACAGCCTCCTCATGGTTATTTTATATACAACCCCCTCATGGTTATTTTATATACAGCCTCCTCATGGTTATTTTATACACAGCCTCCTCATGGTTATTTTATATACAGCCCCCTCATGGTTATTTTATATACAGCCCCTCATGGTTATTTTATATACAGCCTCCTCATGGTTATTTTATATACAGCCCCCGCATGGTTATTTTATATACAGCCCCCTCATAGTTATTTTATATATATAGCCCCCTCATGGTTATTTTATATACAACCCCCTCATGGTTATTTTATATACAGCCTCCTCATGGTTATTTTATATACAGCCCCCTCGTGGTTATTTTATATACAGCCCCCTCGTGGTTATTTTATATACGGCCGCCTCATGGTTATTTTATATACAGCCCCCTCATGGTTATTTTATATACAGCCCCCTCATGGTTATTTTATATACAGCCCCCTCATGGTTATTTTATATACAGCCCCCTCATGGTTATTTTATATACAGCCCCCTCCTGGTTATTTTATGTACAGCCCGCTCATGGTTATTTTATATACAGCCTCCTCATGGTTATTTTATATACAGCCCCCCCATGGTTATTTTATATACAGCCCCCCCATGGTTATTTTATATACACCCCCCTCATGGTTATTTTATACACAGCCTCCTCATGGTTATTTTATATACAGTCCCTGCATGGTTATTTTATATACAGACTCCTCATGGTTATTTTATATACAGCCCCGCATGGTTATTTTATATACAGCCCCCTCATGGTTATTTTATATACAGACCCCTCATGGTTATTTTATATAAGCCCTCCTCATGGTTATTTTATATACAGCCCCCTCATGGTTATTTTATATACAGCCCCTCATGATTATTTTATATACAGCCCCCTCATGGGTATTTTATATACAGCCCCCTCATGGTTATTTTATATACAGCCTCCTCATGGTTATTTTATATACAGCCCCTTCATGGTTATTTTATATACAGCCTCCTCATGGTTATTTTATATACAGCCCCCTCATGGTTATTTTATATACAGCCCCCTCATGGTTATTTTATATACACCCCCCTCATGGTTATTTTATATACAGCCCCCCCATGGTTATTTTATATACAGCCCCCTCATGGTTATTTTATATACAGCCCCCTCATGGCTATTTTATATACAGTCCCCTCATGGTTATTTTATATACAGCCCCCTCATGGTTATTTTATATACAGCCTCCTCATGGTTATTTTATATACAGCCCCCTCGTGGTTATTTTATATACAGCCCCCTCATGGGTATTTTATGTACAGCCCCCTCATGGTTATTTTATATACAGCCCCCTCATGGGTATTTTATGTACAGCCCCCTCATGGTTATTTTATATACAGCCCCCTCATGGTTATTTTATATACAGCCCCCTCATGGGTATTCTATGTACAGCCCCTGCATGGTTATTTTATATACAGCCCCCTCGTGGTTATTTTATATACAGCCCCCTCGTGGTTATTTTATATACAGCCCCCTCATGGGTATTTTATGTACAGCCCCCTCATGGTTATTTTATATACAGCCCCCTCATGGGTATTTTATGTACAGCCCCCTCATGGTTATTTTATATACAGCCCCCTCATGGTTATTTTATATACAGCCCCCTCATGGGTATTCTATGTACAGCCCCTGCATGGTTATTTTATATACAGCCCCCTCGTGGTTATTTTATATACAGCCCCCTCGTGGTTATTTTATATACAGCCCCCTCATGGGTATTTTATGTACAGCCCCCTCATGGGTATTTTATGTACAGCCCCCTCGGGGTTATTTTATATACAGCCCCCTCATGGTTATTTTATATACAGCCCCCTCATGGGTATTCTATGTACAGCCCCTGCATGGTTATTTTATATACAGCCCCCTCATGGTTATTTTATATACAGCCCCCTCATGGGTATTCTATGTACAGCCCCTGCATGGTTATTTTATATACAGCCCCCTCGTGGTTATTTTATATACAGCCCCCTCATGGGTATTTTATGTACAGCCCCCTCATGGGTATTTTATGTACAGCCCCCTCGGGGTTATTTTATATACAGCCCCCTCATGGTTATTTTATATACAGCCCCCTCATGGTTATTTTATATACAGCCCCCTCATGGGTATTTTATATACAGCCCCTGCATGGTTATTTTATATACAGACCCCTGATGGTTATTTTATATACAGACCCCTGATGGTTATTTTATATACAGACCCCTGATGGTTATTTTATATACAGCCCCTGATGGTTATTTTATATGCAGCCCCCTCGTGGTCATTTTATATACAGCCCCCTCGTGGTCATTTTATATACAGCACCCTCATGGTTATTTTATATACAGCCCCCTCATGGGTATTCTATGTACAGCCCCTGCATGGTTATTTTATATACAGCCCCCTCATGGTTATTTTATATACAGCCCCCTCATGGGTATTCTATGTACAGCCCCTGCATGGTTATTTTATATACAGCCCCCTCGTGGTTATTTTATATACAGCCCCCTCATGGGTATTTTATGTACAGCCCCCTCATGGGTATTTTATGTACAGCCCCCTCGGGGTTATTTTATATACAGCCCCCTCATGGTTATTTTATATACAGCCCCCTCATGGGTATTCTATGTACAGCCCCTGCATGGTTATTTTATATACAGCCCCCTCATGGTTATTTTATATACAGCCCCCTCATGGGTATTTTATATACAGCCCCTGCATGGTTATTTTATATACAGACCCCTGATGGTTATTTTATATACAGACCCCTGATGGTTATTTTATATACAGACCCCTGATGGTTATTTTATATACAGCCCCTGATGGTTATTTTATATGCAGCCCCCTCGTGGTCATTTTATATACAGCCCCCTCGTGGTCATTTTATATACAGCACCCTCATGGTTATTTTATATACAGCCCCCTCATGGTTATTTTATATACAGCCCCCCCCTCACCCCCTATTGATTCATTAGATACAGCCCCGCTCACCCCCATTAATTCCTCATATACATCCCTTAGAGGGCCCCCCAGCAGCTCTGGGCCCTGGCACTTGCCCAAGTATGCCCAGTGCTGGCCTTGATCACTGCTCTGTACATTGGAGTAATTTTCCATGATCTTGCACAATAAAACATTGATGTACTGTAATAACACACATGATATTCCAAGCTAAGAAAGCAGTAGCCGGTTACACATGAAATAGTGAGTGTTTCTCAGCAGTCGGTCACATTTCCTGCAGCTCTTATCACTGACAGAGAGGAAATCTACTTATCATGTATGGTCATCTATCTCAAGAAGTAACACAGGCTTCACCGTGCACAGGGGGTTTTGTGTTTTTTCATTGTCACAGACTTACAGATATATCTTATTTTCTCTGTCGCTTTTGAGGGTTTGCCTTTTGCAAGATGAGTTGTGTTATTGAGTGGCATCATTTTTTTTTTTGGGGGTTGGGGGGGGGGGGGAGTAGTTATTTTCCATCATTACAGCTAGCCATGTCATTTTTAATGATAAGGTGACCAAAACCAAACATTTGTGGCATATTTTTCTCTTTTCGTTATTTATTTTTTTTTTTTTTGCAGTGTTTACTGTGTCGGATTAAAGGGCATCTACCACCAGGATGAAGGACTGTATGTATGAGCCATTTGCTGAAAGTAGAGGACCCCTTTAAATGCACAAGACAAGAGCCTTTAAATACCCCCCTATGATTTGTCTGAGCTGTTGTAACAATTTTTACCACAGCTCCTTCAAGTCATGACACTTCCAAGGCAAAATTTGTAAATCTGGAAAGAAATAGAAGTACACAAGAAAAAATTTCGAAACAACTTACCCAAGCATATGGAAGATCAGTGTCCGTGAGGGAACATGGGAGTTGGGCCTGATGGTTACAACAAATGCAATGTTCCCACTCCTCCATTTGTATGGTTGAGAAAATGAAAGGATCAAAGTGATCAGGAAACGATTTCCAGTCTGTGAAAAAGTGATGCTGGTTCTCCGGACCCGGAACCAGACTCCTAGAAGGGTTCCATCGGAGCTTCATAGACCTGTCTAAAGATCCACAATTGTGCTCTATAGAATATTCTGCTTCCTGCCTTTTTCTGGCCACCTCCTTGACAACTTTCTTCTCTTTTGTTAGCTTCATGCAGGTTGTTAATGGTTCTTCTTCTTCTTCGAAGTCCTGAGTAGGGGCTGGGAAGGAAACATTTTCAACATAAATATGGCTATTTCTTTGACTTCTGCCTAAAATGAGTTCTGTATGAAAAGAGTTGTATTTTTAATATTTAATGATTATGTACACATGGTTCAACCAAAGTTTTGGGCACGGTCAGACTTGCTCACCAAGGTACCAGAGGATCCTCTGGTGGGTCCAGCAAGAGACAACCCGATTGTAGATCTTGGATGATAGCTATGGAGAGTGTATGGACACTGAGCAGTATCCTAGTTCAACATAGTGTGATGAAGCCTAGTGACATAACAATAGTTACAGTATAATAACCAAACCCAATGGTCCTTCCAAAAGGAATAGACACCCAACTGCATACAGTGCTTTTTTAAGGTTATTTCCTCAGTACAGTACAGGGAACTGGTTCCGGCTATGTGAGAGACCATGGACTTAGGTCAGGGAGGAATTAATTTTACTCATGGTAATTGCCTTTGCAGTCCACTTGTAGGAGCTGCTTATGGCAAACCTATGTGCATATTCTTGTCCAGAATCCTCAGTGGACCATGTAGGGTCTTTAAAGGAAACCTACCACTTGTAGTGGCAGGTTTCCGATGGAAATACCGGGCACCAGCTCAGGTGAGCTGGTGCCGGAGCTTATTTTAGTTAGTGTTTTAAACCGCGGTATCGCGGTTTAAAACACTTTTTAAACGTTATAGCCGGCACAGGGAGGTATGCGCTCGGCGCTTACCGTGCACGCGGCTCTCCTTCACTTCCTATGTAGCCGCGCGCACGGTAAGCGCCGAGCGCGTACCTGCCTGTGCCGGCTATAACGTTTAAAAAGTGTTTTAAACCGCGATACCGCGGTTTAAAACACTAACTAAAATAAGCTCCGGCACCAGCTCACCCTGAGCTGGTGCCCGGTATTGCCATCGGAAACCTGCCACTACAAGTGGTAGGTTTCCTTTAAGATTTTGTGTGCCTTAAAATATGGCCTGCAAAGATAATGGGGCACCTTTACTAAGAACAGTGCAGTCTGTACTATGTGCAGTTTGCCTGTGTAGTGTGCAGGGGACACCAGATTCAGAATTTGCGGTGCCCGTTCTTCATGTATCTGGTGCCCCCTGCACTGCCCTGAGTGCACCAACTTTTTTTTTGTGTTGCACCTTTAACATAAGGCATGTAACACAATTCAATCGGACTTTGCATGTTAAATGTGGCACACAGTCTGACTGAGCACTGGAACACCAATTTCAGTGCAGAAATTTCTGTACTATGAAGGGCCGTGTGTGACCCATATGTGGAGACTTCTTAAATACCTGTGCAAGCAGTTTGCACTAGAAAGAAAGTGCAAATTCTGACACATTGGGGGTCATTTACTAAGGACCCCAATTCGCGTTTCCCGACGTGTTACCCAAATATTTCAGATTTGCGGCGATTTCCCCTGAATTGCCCCGGGATTTTGGCGCACGCGATCGTATTGTGGCGCATCTGCGCTGGCATGCACGCGATGGAAATCGGGGTGGCGTGACCGAACGAAAATCCGACGGATTCGGAAAAACCGCCGCATTTAAAAAAAAAAAAACTGTCGCGGAGCTTGCACTTACCTTCACTCAGCCCGAGCTGGTGAACTCCAGCGCGTTCCAATGCTTTTCAGCGCAGCAGCGCCACCTGGTGGACGGCGGAGGAACTGCCTTAATAAATCCCGTCCGGACCCGAATCCACCGCAGAGAATGCGCCGCTGGATCGTGAATGGACCGGGTAAGTAAATCTGCCCCATTTAGATTAGTAAATGTGTCCCAATCTCTCTAAGGAGATTGAATTCTTTCCTGACCTAGGTCCATGACTTCTCACCAAGCCAAACAAGTTCCCTACACTGTACTGATGAGATGGTATGACTATGAAACAGCACAGTCTGCAGTTAGGAGTCTATTTTCTTTGGAAAGCACTTACTGGTTTGGTTGTTATTTTATGTCACTAGGCTTCCTGAAAGTCAGACATTGATTTAGTTGGAGCTGATTTATATGCGGTGGGGTGCATGGAGGACGCTTTGTGGAAAGGGGGCAGGTTACTGACTTAGGAGGCGTTAAAATGAGAACCTTTCTGTAGCCCCCTCCTTACAATGCTCCTTTTTCTGTAGCCACAGAAATTCGAGCATTATAAGAAGGGGGCTGCAGGAAAGGGGGTATAATAAGGGGGGCAGCTACAGATAATGTATCATCATAAAGGGGGCAACTACATAGGAGGAAACTATTGGAAACGGGGCATTTCAAATGGGCTGCAGCTCATTGTCAAGGGGGGCAGCAAAAAAAGAAAAGGGGATGTTTAAAGAGGGGCAACTATAGGAAATGGGTGCAGCTTCAGAAAATAGAGTATTATAAAAGGAGGGGCTGTGGCAAAGATAAGGTTGGGGATCACTGGTCTATGGGACGCATTAAGATATGCTATTATAGCACCCACATACATGTGGACACAAATCTATGGTAAGAGCAGGAAAAGAGCCAAAGATACAATCTATCTCTGTAGCTGGTTGTGTTGTGGAGCTGACAAGAATAATGAGAAGGTAGAGATGATATGAGGAGACGTATGAGATGCGATCCTTACATTGTAGCAGAGCGCGTCTCACATCATCACTGGCCCTTTTATTCCGGACTATTTTCTGCAATCTTTTCAATGTCCCCATCGACTCTGATTTATTGTCATCTTCCTGCTAAGAGACAAGTCATAGAGAATATTAATACACAGAGTAATATTTACTGCCTTATTTATAGACTCCTCATCCTCCTGCTGCATTATGGGAAGTGTCGTGGCATCAGAGAGGTTCCAGGATCACTATCCGGACATGGACACCGTATACTGTATCCTATTCTGTGTCTATTGATCTGCAATGCAAAGATGTCACCTCATCTGTGAATTATTTAGCTGCCTTTTCATGTCATAATTCTAGACAGGATTCTACATTATGCTGCTCTTCTGTAATTGTAACAATAAAATGGATGCGACCAATTAGTGATGTGTCATTCCCAAACAAGCCGGCACAAAGACCCGGCTCTTTTGCATGAATGATGGGTGTCGGCTTCTTACAGTAAGCCGATAGTATCCTCTAGCCCCGCCTTTAAATGGATCACCACGCCCCTTCTAACCCAATAAAATTAGGTTAAAAGTGCTGTGGAGTGGGGAACTGGCTGGCATGAGGCTTCCTATTATATGTATATATTATATACAGAAGATCCGTTCTTCTTAGTAAATGGAGACCAATGATCCAGCTCACTAAGAAGAGCCGGAATTCCCATCACTATGACCAATCCTCTTGTAGAAGGGTCCAGAATTTGGGGTGCTGGACAGCGTGCAAGGGTGTGCAGCTAATCTGTGGAGGGTATTGTTTTTGATCTCTTGTGGTGGTTAGCAGCCTATATATTATAATAGAGGTTTACGATAATGACTTGTATACATTCATGGTCAGCTCTAGGTTTCAGTAGGCCCCTGGGCGACAGAGCCTCAGTAGGCCCCTTTGCAGTGAACTCACGTGGCGGCATAAAAATTTTAGATATTGAACAATCTCCTGTTCCCTAAAATATTCCCTAGTTTATCATCCCAAACAAACTCATGGTTATTTTATATAAAGCCCCCCTCACCCCCTATATATGTATATATCAGCTCTGTACTACAGGGTGATGTGTAAACAGCCAAGTGAATGTCCTGCTACTGCGGCCATGCATGCAGGGATAATGATGGGGGTCCTCACTCCTAATGGATTGATGGTTAACGTTTATAGCCAGGGGTGGGCTAAGACAGGGCTGGGCTGCATGAAAATTCTAGGTCAATCCGGGAATATAAATGCATTTCTTACCACACACAAAGGGGCAATATCTAACACTGCACAAAATTTCTGGTAAATTCCCTTTGATGTTGTTTCGAACGTTGTGTGCCCTTCATACATCTCATCCACTTGTAATTATTATTCTTTTCTATACATTCTCACCATCTCTTTGCTGTTTCCTGTTGGACACTGGTTGTGCGGCGGATTCCATTGTTCATACGGAGGGATCTGTAAAAAAAATTATCAATAAAGCCATTAAAATCTACAGCACCCACTTTTTTTTAGGTTGTGTATGTAAAAAAAACAATAGTAAGGGGGTATCAAAATGTGCGAAAAACACCCCCCCCCCAATAAGTCTAATACTTAATCGGTTTTGCAGGTTTGTTCTTAAGACGAATTTGTATGTAAGCCCAGCGAAAAAATGTATGGTCACAAATATGGTATGGTGACAATTGGATTTCACAACTTTTGGATTGTCATAAGAACCAGGATTAACAATAAATCTTAATTGCAGACACCTCTGAGAGCTCTTACAGCTGATCATTGTAGCCTTGGACTAGAATACAGTAAATTATCAACATCCAGAGGTCCGTTTGTAACTAGGGGTCGTCTGTAAGTTGGGTGTTCTTAAGTAGGGGATCGCCTGTACAGAACTCCAAATATATAGGCATAGAGTTATAGAAATCATATCATCTGACCTCATCAGGCCCCAGACTATAATATACTATTCTTCTCATATGGGAAAGTGACAGCTAAGGGCCCCCTAAGCCTCTTGGGCCCGGTTGTGACCACGACCTTTGCACCCCCTCAAGTTACGCCCCTTTGTTGGTTCTCGATTCCACAGTGCATTACCCGGACTGTAGGGATTGACAAACCAGACCTTAAATCTGCATTATCCGGCCAACCTGTTGACACCCAAAATGTTCACCATTCCTGCTTCTTGGTACCACAGGGCTATGTGACCCGGCTGGGAGTGTCTACAATGTGACCCAATTGTGTCACCTGGAC
This sequence comes from Engystomops pustulosus, assembly GCF_040894005.1. Taxonomy (NCBI): domain Eukaryota; kingdom Metazoa; phylum Chordata; class Amphibia; order Anura; family Leptodactylidae; genus Engystomops; species Engystomops pustulosus. The sequence goes on from NC_092412.1 coordinate 238,317,312, forward strand.
CGTGGTAATAGGGAGCGCTTACATGGTAAGAACTTTTATCCCCCCTCGCTCCTTAGCCCCCTTTAATATTAGCAAGTGAATATCTTTTTGTCAAGATGTATTTACATTTTTTAATATTGAAATCACGTGAAAAGGACAAACTACATCAAGTATAAAGATAATACACAAAAATATAACAAAACCCCCAAAGGGGGAAGGGATTACTTCTATAACCTATACATATTATCTACAGATTTTATGGTTTTGTTGTTTGGGAAATTCATTCTTTTTAATTTCTGAAATGTTACAATAAGAAAAACAGTACCGATAAAAATCTATAGATAATCAGAGCATCTGATTAAATGTTCTAACTTTATCTATACAAATGACTAAAATAGCGCATCACAATAACACTCCCGGGGCCAAGACAATTGTTTTTTACACTGATACAGAACCCCAATTGGATGATGGTACATGGCAGTAAAGTAAAAGGGATTGTCCAGTTTCCCAAAACAAATATTATTGTTTGTATAATGAAAAGTTTTCCAATATATTTATGTACACTGTAACATTTCCTCAGTTGTCTAGATCTCTGCTCGCTGTCATTCAACAGGAAGCTTCATTGTTTACTTCCTGTTGATAAACACTGGTCCATGTCCATGTGATGTCACACAGGTGCACGGCTCATTATTCCCCAGGTCATGTGATATCACACAAGTGCACGGCTCGTTATATCCCTGGTCATGTGATGTCACACAGGTGCACGGCTTGTTATGTCCCTGGTCATGTGATGTCACACAGGTGCACGGCTCGTTATATCCCTGGTCATGTGATGTCACACAGGTGCACGGCTTGTTATATTCCCGGCCATGTGATGTCACACAGGAGCACAGCTTGTTATATCCCTGGTCATGTGATGTCACACAGGTGCACGGCTCGTTATATCCATGGTCATGTGATGTCACACAGGTGTAGGGCTCATTATATCCCTGGTCATGTGATGTCACACAGGTGCACGGCTTGTTATATCCCCGGCCATGTGATGTCACACAGGAGCACAGCTTGTTATATCCCTGGTCATGTGATGTCACACAGGTGCACGGCTCGTTATATCCATGGTCATGTGATGTCACACAGGTGTAGGGCTCATTATATCCCTGGTCATGTGATGTCACAGAGGTGCACGGCTCATTATTCCCCAGGTCATGTGATGTCACACAGGTGCACAGTTCCTTATATCACAGAGAGTAAACAGAACAGTGTGTTACAACGAGCCTTTCACCTGCATGACATCAAAAGACCATAGACCAGTTTTTAGATCCTATAGAATGACAGCAAGTAAAGATCTAGAAAAAAAGTGAGGAATTGACTTATAAAATGTGTGGGAAATAACTTTCCCTTTTACAGACAATAACATTTATTTTCTGAAAGTGGACAAACCCTTTAAATAGAACTTTAGATCAACAGGAGATGGTTACAATTTGAGACGCTTGCTGGTAACATTTTACAATGGATTCAAGGCAATGTAAGGAGAGTTTCTTAAAGGCTTGGAAGTAGCATTTCTGTGACAGACATATGGGGCTCATTTACTAAGGGTCCATGGAGCGCATTTTCGTCGGGTTTCCCGACTATTTCCGCTTTGCGCCAAATTGCCCTGGGATTTTGGCGCACGCGATCGGATTTTGCCACATCGGCACCGACTTGTACGCAACAGAAATCAGGGGACCTGGACAACCCGATGGATTCGGACTACGTGCTGGAATTTACATTGAGAAATGTGTCGCAAAACACACACTACAAGCACCGGGAAGAAGCAGGTGAACTCCGGCGGACCTCGGCGCGGAAGTGACGGATGCAGGAACTCGGGCGCACGATCTTAGTGAATCGCTGCAAACCCGAATCCTTGTCGGACAACGCACCGCTGGATCGCAACAGGACCGGGTAAGTAAATCTGCCGCAGTGTCTCATTGTGTGGTGTCTTGGCATACACTTGTATAGTAATATTGCATTGCATCTATTATGGGTTAGGTTTTTGTTCCATTTTTTGCTCTGTTTATCTTCCTCATCCTGTAATTTCTCTCCTAAATCTTATGACTGGCAGAAGAACAGAGACAAGTCCTATCTCAGAACAAAACCTTCTCTTATGGAAGGGAACCGAGCAGCCAGTACTGATCCGACTGTAGAACACAAAAGGAACAAAAATGTATATTTAGTATATAATGTATATTATAAAAACACATTTGCAAAATGCCCATAATATGTGCAGTGTTATAATATATAGTGCACTTTCCATGTTACACAAATTACATATAAAAACTTCCTCACCTGACTGATGTTTTCTTCCGCTTTCTTCCAAGTCAGTAAAGTTGTTTTCTCCTCCAACATATAATCTTCTTCACTAAGATCTACCGTATAGATACTATTAGAATATTACAGTCTATTGGGTAGTCAGATATAAAATTACAGCGTGAAATTGTCAAAAATATGTGATTATTGTTATAATATGTCTCATGTAATAATCTTTACATGTTGTACTGGGAACAGAAAGACGCAGGCTGTGAGACCTCACCAGACTTTCCCTACCTACTTACTCAGAACCCCCATATGCAGCATGGCTAGTAACTGGGCGACAGTCCCAGCAGACTGGGACATGACAAACAAACGAATAAGAAATAGTCACCAGAGCCTAGCCAGAAACCTACAGGACATCAAAGTACAAAATCGATAGACAAAGGGATAACCCGGGAGAAAAGCCAAGGGGTCAGAAGATACAAGCAGACAGAATACACATAAGCTTGGTCAAGTGTGAACTATGACAAGCCCAGGACCTTTTATGTGATCACAGAATCCTGGTTACTATGCTGATAGGATAAGGACTCACAGCAGGTTAACTGTTAGTGAACCAGACAGGAGACTACTGGGTGTGGTGCATTATTAATAAATATGCTGATAGGAAGAAAAAGACCAGTGTTTAGACAGAACAGTAAATCAGCTCATCCTCGCCACTACATTGTTGATTGAGAATGATGGTGCCACGGATATTACAATTTTACATTTTTTGAAATGGTAGAACCCCAGAATTGTATAGTTGTAACATATTTTTCTGATTCCATGGTGTTTATGCTCATGTATACAAACAGGAGCATTTTTTTGCATTTTAAAGGGCCTGTACCCCCAGATTATTGATGGTAGACTGTCCTCTTAAGCTCGTTACCTCTAGGGCAGTGGTGGCGAACCTATGGCACTGGTGCCAGAGATGGCACTCGGAGGCATCTCTGTGGGCACACGGGCCGTCTCCCAGGCACAGAGTTTGCCAGACATGGCATCTTCCTGCAGTCTCAGGCAGTCCAAGTAGTGCCTGCTATTGTAAAGTGACCCATCCTGTGCTGCCTGGTCCTGTCCAAAGAGTGAAAAGGTGTCAGATTGGAGCTCAGAGATTCTGGTAGAAATACGTTTGTTACTGCCTAAATTGCTGTGTTGGCACTTTGGGAAAAGCTAGTGGTTTTTGAGTCTCACTTTGGGCACTCGATCTCTAAAAGGTTCACCAACACTGCTCTAGGGGATGATGGTAATGTCTTTTGTTAGCTGCAGGGTTCCTGGATTTTGCAGAAAACAACTTTATAAAAATATGTAAATGAGACTGAGGCGCTCAAGCTCACGTCAGCCGAGGGCCTCATGGTAAGTTGTTTACTAATTATTCACGCCCCCCCCCCCCGCCCCACTATGCTCAAACGTCAGTGACGTCAGCTGGCTGTCTGCGAATCTCGTGCTTGTGCAGCGTGCGGCTGCGCAAAGAACGACTTCTTGTGCATGCACTAGATTTGCAGACAGGCAGCTGACGTCACCGGCTTTCTGAGCATAGCAGGGCGGAACAGTGGGGTGCATATTGAGGGGTGGGAGGGTGAATTATTGGCAAACGGCATAGCCATGAGGCGCTCGGGTGACGTGAGCCTGAGCACCTTTGGCTTATTTACATATTTTTATAAAGCTGTTTTCTGCGGAATCCAGAATCCCTGAAACTATGGCCGGCAAGGTGGGCACACGTCGGCACTCGGGAGAGGAGGAGGGGGTGAGCGCATGGCACATGTGCTGCACCATACCGCTCCGTACCGCGCGCCCATTGCTGGCCTATGGGGGACGTATATACAATGCCCGTATATACGCCCCCCCCCAACGATTGTGTGAATGTAGCCTAACTAAAGTCATTGCCATCATCCCTTTCAGGTAATGAGCATGCTTAAGAGGGTGGTCTACCATCAGTAATCTGGGGGTAGAGGTCCTTTAAGGACAATCTTGAGCAGCATGTGGACTATATGAACTTAAATTTTGGCAAGTCGTAGACTATACAAATGATTACAGGGTAAAGCCCTTTAGTTCTTCCACAAAGAATTTTAATATTTAGGTAGATGTAGTGTTTGAGGGGATTGGATGGACCCTAGATAGATACTTAGACACCCCTGGACATGTTACCTTCGATAGGACAGTGCCTCCGGAGGTAGGAATCATTGTCAGGTCGCCTGGAGGTAGGGTACTGTGAGGTTAGGGACGTCCTCCTGTCTGACATCAAATACAGAAACACAAGTTATCGTCAGTCATTATGGGAATATAATGTATTCAATACGTAAAGACATTATTAATGACTTCATAGGAAATGACATCACAGTAGGCAATGGATTTTTGGAAAAGTGGATTCTCAGAAGTTCTAATAATGTTTCCATTTCCCCATATATATAAATCATATCTGGTAGGAAAATTCAATAATCCAGTCTCCGTAACACTATCGATTCAAGGAGTGAAAGAAGTTGCCCCTATCTATAGATCTTGAGCAGTTACAGAGACATGAATGGGGCAGCAGCACTTTCGTGTTCTTAAAGTCTTATTGCCCAAACCCCTATTATCTACAAGTCCCCCTATCCAGGGAATAGGCGGTAATCTGTAAACTTGGGGCTACACCTTTCAGATGAATCTTTTAAAATGGAGGCTATCTACTACTTAAAATAGATAAGAGTTTTTCATGAAAAAATCTGTGTTTTAGACTAATTTCTAGGACAACCGGAACAATATTGGTTCAGACCAAATAAATTGGAACCTGAACTAAATCTTTAGAAAAATTCGGCAAAGCTTCTGTGAAGTGAATCTTGCTTGTGTTGGTTATCTATAATGGACTCCTTATCAACACATGGTAAGAACCACCTATAACAGTGATGGTAAACCTTTTAGAGGTCGAGTGCCCAAACTACAAGAAAGACACGCTTATTTATCGCAAAGTGCTAACATAGAAATTTAATTTGTGATTTATACTCCCTTCTCTGTCACAGTTTTCATTGATACCAGCACCTGAGGACATCAATAAAGCAGAAAATAGTCCCAGGTAGTCCTGTCACTTTAAAATAGCTCTGTGCACAGCAAGTCCCGGGCTGTCTGGGACTGCAGGAAGAAATCTGGAGTCATCTCTGGTGATGGCCTTAGTGCCCACAGAGAGGGCTCTGAGTGCCACCTCTGGCACCAGTGCCATAGGTTAGCCATCACTGACCTATAACATGACTTATATTGTGGTACTAGAGCGAGACATACATGTGAATGAGAGTGGTGATAACTATACATCATACACAGGAGTTACCTGTAAATATAAAACACCTACCAAATGCTTCATTTTCTGATATGGATTTCTGTATGAGTGACCTGGATGAAGAGAATGGAAGTTATCAATGCCACATATGATGTGTGGTTACATTGTACAATGTATTCCTTCTACTTGACAATGTTACCAACACCTGGTGCAACATCAGCACCACTCAAGGCCAACAGAGGGGCAGTACTAGTGCTACAACCTTGATGGGCCTTGTCTCAGTGTCCAATCCCAGCCCTCTTAACTTTCTGGTGTAGCTCATTAATTAAAGGGGTTGGCCACTCTTTTTCAAAAGTTACCCATGTGCCTTTACAACCTTAATAATAATCCCTGAATGTTAAAGTGATTTAGCAGTCATGCTACTTAATTTTGTACTGTGTTCAGACTCAATGATTCTTTGTTTACATATCTGAGCTATGATGAATAAGAGGAGCTGCTGCAGGAGATTATGATCCTGCTCCACCCCTCTCGCAGTCTCATTCAGTGTGGAGGGACAGTGAAAAGAGAGACACAGTGGGAGAGGCCATGAGGACGGGCTACAGCAATGAGAGAGAGGAAGTTGTGTGTATAAGCAGAGGGCAGAATGGTGAGAATAGGGAAAGTCTGCAGCTCTTAAAGGAGGCAAAGACACAGGCACATATACATGCAGAGACATGTCTTATGGAACAAGTTTAATGAAAAGTGGCCAACCCCTTTAAGTACTAGACTTGACGATAAGTGTACCAGTTTCTTTAAGACAACAGCAGAGGAATATGTAGCATCAGATACAATGTTACAAAACACAGGATGTAGATTTATTTTACTTTCCACTTACTTTTTACGTATCTTGTTTGCATCAGTAGCATTCATGTCCGCCAGTTCCTTAAACCATAAAGTAAGAATTAAGCTGTAATAAATAATTGTCACAATTCACTGGATTTGAAGAACTCTGGTGCACCTTCCTTGCTATGAGTCACTGCTGTAGAAGGCTTCTGTTTCAATACTACAGCAGTTATTCAAGGAGATGAGCTGTACAGCAATACATTGAAGGGATCTCTCACACCAGTGCACCAGAGGTATCCAAGTCCAGCTACTATCCAGGAATAGAGATCAATTTTAAACAGTCCTTCGGCTACTAACAAAACACACAAAGGTATGGCTACAAAGATTGCCAGGGCTGCTCTCGAACACCATCTGCAGTTATAAGTGGTCAAAAGTGATGACAGGAAAAGCCTTGTATAGCCTTGTAAAAGCCAAGTCAAGAGGCCTTATCTCTCCATTGGGCACCCCTAGTATGTGTGGCTGTAAATGGAACTGCAGTTCAGCCCTGTTCCAGAGAATCTGTCTAAGCATATCTGTCTTGTTTAAAAAAAAAATTATTCATCACGAAAAGCGTCACATACAGATTTTTATTCTATTTAACCCACTGGCAGCACCAATTCAAGCAACTCAAGGCATCGTCCTCCAGTACTGGGTAACCCAGAATGTGCTGTGTTCAGCATTGTAAAGCAACACTCCCTGGGCTTCCTGGGGCTGCATGAGCCCAACAATTCTCCCTCTTCAAAGCAACCATGGAGGGAAGCTCTGAATTACCCCTCCTTATTTGAACTTTATGGACATCCTCAAGACACCAATACGATTGCAAGCTGTGGCAGAGCAGGGAGTAATGAGTTGCTGGTAAAATTGCTGTGTTGGCACTTTGTGGTAAATAAGTGGGGTTTACCATCACTGACCTATACTGTTCCAGAAAATGCCGGAATGGCTTTCTTTCGATGATCTTTGAGAAGGACTTGGAGATCGACCCTCACTGATCATGGATACAACAACCATGGCTTTTACGTAATTAATAAAGCTAATAAATAACTTTCCTTCATGAATAAGATGGAATATTTATTAATTTCTATCACAAAAAAGTCAAAAACATGACAAATAAATGATAGACTTTGCGTTTTGGAAAAAAATGGAAGTCTCTCGGCACATGGAAATCTCTCGGCACATGGTAGGAGCTGTGGAGAGACATTGGGGCTTATTAACTAAGGGTCCACGGCCGCCCTTTCGTCAGATTTTCAAACGTTTTAGGAATTTGCGCCGCTGTGACAGGTATTTAACTGGGGATTGTGTAGCACGAGATCGGATTGTGGCGCAGCTGCACCGGCTTTCATGAGACAGAAATCGGGTGGCGTGCCGTTGGACGATCCTACTAATTCGGACTGAGCGCGGAATTTAACTTTCAAATTGTGTCACAAGACAATGCACTTACATGCACCAGGAAGAAGAAGGTGAACTCTGTCGGACCAGAGCGGGGAAGCGACACATGCAGGATATCGGGCACACGATCTTAGTGAATCGCGGCAGAGTGCATGATCATCGGACAATGCACTTTCTGGGAACGCATCAGGACGGGTAAGTAAATGTGCCCCATGGACTGGACACCAGTGAGCTAGAGAACCTGTGAACTTGGCCATTGGGTTTTTGGTTTGTCGGGTTATTAATTTTCCTGCGACGATGTTATTCCTAATACTGTATGGCGCGGCTTAACCTACTGATGCTGAACATCTGTTAACAACTTTTACAAAGAGGTCTCTAAAGCAATTTGGGATTAAGATCTTACATATTCTGATTGGAAGTCACCAAAGCCCCATCTGCCTTTGGCAGGGAACATTCATGGATTCATAGGAAAATGTCATTAACACAATTTCCTTTCCGAAAAGTTCTTTATGTTTATGTTTTTATTTTACTTCTATCAAGGCCTCTCCTTGTTACTGTACGTAGGAGGTAATCAGTGGTATTCCGGGTTTCCAAGAGACCAGAGACTGATTGTTTTAGGGTAGGTTCTGGAATGATAATAACTATAAATGAGATTTCCCATCCATTCTATGTTATACTAAGGAGACTATGGCTGTGGTAACCTTATGGCTCTGTAAATAACACTTCTAAGCTGTATCCAAGGACTCCAGATGGCGGCTAAGGATACACTCCCGAAAAGATCCTGTTAATCGCAGTATGACTCTACTTACTTGTGGCCCATTCAAAATGCAGAAATATAAGCCCCTCGAGCTGCACAACAGGAGCCCCCCTCACCCGAGAGATGTACCCTTGGAATTACAGTAACTTGCCTATATCTATATGTCAGGGCCATGGTGTAGGCTCACATGAGCAGCTAATTGTAGTAAGTGGAACAGAAACTTGGATAATTTACATGCAGGCAGCATGTTATAGAGCAGCAGGTGCCGAGTAGATTATACATAGTGTTCTATCTGCAGACAGCATGTTATAGTGCAGAAGTAGCTTATCAGATTGTACATAGTGTCCTATCTGCAGGCAGCATGTTATAGAGCAGGAGGAGCTGAGCAGATTGTACATATTGGGGCAGATTTACTTATCCGATTCTGTCGCGATCCAGCGCCGCGTTCTCAGTCGAGGATTCGGGTCTTCCGGTGATTCACTAAGGTAGTGCGCCCGATGTCCACCAGGTGTCGCTGCTGTGCTGAAGTCCGTTGGAGTTCACTGGAGTTCACCTTCCTATCGTGGGTGTAGGTAAGTGCGTGTCAAGCAACACATTATTTTTTTTTTAAATTCCGCAGTTTTTCCGAATCCGTCGGGTTTTCCGATGCCCACGCCCCCCATTTCTGTTGCGTGAAAGCCGGCGCCGATGCGCCACAATCCGATCGTGTGCGCCAGGAGCTGAGGAGATTGGACATAGTGTCCATTTGCAGGCAGCATGTTATAGAGCAGGGGGAGCTGTGCAGATTGTACGTAGAGTCCTATCTGCAGGCAGCATGTTATAGAGCAGATTGTACATAGTGTCCTATCTGCAGGCAGCATGTTATAGAGCAGTAGGAGCTGAGCAGATTGTACATAAAGTCCTATCTGCAGGTCGTATGGTATAGAGCAGGAGGAGCTGAGCAGATCCTGTCACACAAATAGTATAATGACTTCTTGCACTGTAAAATGTTACCCCTTCCCTGCATAATGCCCCATTAGGACGATGTATATATATATATAAATATGTCGTCCACATGGGGCATTATACAATTTGGGGGACATTAAAGTTGAGTGGTAGGAGAACATAGTTACAAAATTCATTTGCATACTCAACCAGTGACACTGAATAGTTTAGGTGTAGAAAGTATTGTAGAAGTATTGAGATTCCATAAAAGAGTTACTGCAAAATCCCCATATTGTGCTATATACTATAACTAATATACAGTGGATTCAATATTCTATCAGTAAGTACATTACTGAAAACTGCCATACGGACAAAGTGATGTCCACATATTACAAACATCCCAGTATAAAATAACAGAACATGCACATAATAAATGCACTTTACATAAAAACGCAATTTTCTATTTTGCGAATTAATCTCTAATCTCTATCTACCTATCCTATATACTGTTCTACAAAGCGACCGAACAACATACCACATCCTGCAGGGGGAGAGCGAATATAGAACGCGCCGCTAGATCCTTTTCCTGATGAACAGACAAAACACAGAAATAACCTATGTGTCTGTATGTCACATCCGTAACTAGAATTCTATGTAATTCATTATTATTAACACAGAAATATTCCTTTAATCCGGCGTTCCACATGTGACAATCTTGGATCTTCCTTTCCGTACAGAACAGAACAGAAGTACGTTGTGAGCTGTATTATTATGTTTTTTATCATTATATAATTTTATCATGTTATACAGTTCTGTAGATATAATTCATTATGGTCACATTTCTAGTGATTTTCATCGTTTAATAAATCTGTCACAGGACGTGTCATAGATACAAGATAGATGCGAGTGTCACCTCTGGAACCTGCACTTACCTGGGGGAAGAGGAACCGCGGACCCCTTCCTGCAGCACAGCTGATCAGAGATTTATCTGCGCATGCGCAGCCACTTTACATTCATGTTTTTGGGGATGCAAAGTCTGTGCAGTCTCTTATTTTTGTCACTTCTATCGACTTGTACGGACAATGGTCACTCAGGTGCAACAATCTCCCTGTTTGACCGGACTATGGGAAGGGAGTCAGTCACTTCCCATTCCTGAGACAGATGTAGGAAATCTAGGAAAACCGTGACTGTGGTAATCTTCTAATATTTGTTATCCATGGTCTCCTTCCTTCCTAAAATCAACTTTTAAAATTATGCAAATGAGACTGAAGGACCACCATTGACCCTCCATGCTGCAGCTTCACAGGCTGTTAGACTGTCTCCCCCTCCCCCTCTACTCCTTCACTGGGGGTGGGGGAGGCTCTATGTAGATGTATTACTGGGGTTGGCTGTATATATATAAATGTATTGCTGGAGGGGCTGTGTATAAATGGATTTCTGGGGGGGTAAGGCTGTGTATATAGATGTATTACTGGGGATGGGCTGTATATATAGATGTATTACTGGTCTGGAGGCTGTATACACAGATCTATTACTGGTGGGAGGCTGTATATAGACGTATGCATTATATAGTATGCTACATTCAGTGGAGGCCCCTACCAGAATTTACGCCCAGGGGCTCCCACCCCACTTAATATGGCCCTGACTTGACCATTCGGCCTTTGTCACACATAAAAGAGGAGTATATTGCTGTCTGTGCCCAAGGAAAGGTGAGTATCCCTTTTTTATTAGAACAGAGTGGGCACAAAAGAGGGGGCACCATAAGCATTATAAAGAAGGGCTGCAGTAAGGGGGCATTATAAGGAGTGGTCTATAGTAAGTGGACATTATAAAAAGGGGGCTATAGTAGGGGGCATTATGCAGAGTTGGTTGTCACAGGAAGGGGCATTTTACTATGTTGGAGCCACTAAGAGGAGTTTTATATAATGTGTAAGTCAATAAGGAATAGTATTATACTTTGTGGGTACACCAGGGGTGCAGTTACCGAAAGGCCTGCGCTGATACCGATCCCTGGAAAAACCACTGGTTCAATTTAATTTTTTTCCCCCCAAACTTAGCCACATGCCATCCATTCTGTACACATGACATGAGTCCTAGAATAATGAATACGGGTCCACTGGCCCCTTCACACTTGGGTTAAACATTAGATCTATCTTTTGACTCATACTACTGGCACTTGACATGACTCTGCTAAAGTCTCAGTCTACACAGAAAAGCTGAAACATATAAAGAGAAAATAGAAAAATTCTGAGACTACTGAATCATCTCCATATGGAAAGTCATTGTAATAATAAAGGTCAAAATATAATATTCTAAATTGTTTTTTTGTGGATGATACTTTCCCTTTCAGGTTATATTACTTCCAGCTTGGTCCATAGGACACTGGGATAGATACAAGCCAGGAATAGTTTGTGCTGCGCTCTGAGATAATCTTTGAAGAAGATTATTTTACATAAATTTGCATCTCCGAATTTTCCGCCCAAACAGACTTGATTGATTATTGATTTGTTGTGTAATTACAATGAGGAGCCGCGACATCATAAAGGTTTCTTTATTTTCCATTTCATTACTCACATTTTCCTACATGAAAAGACAGTTTATCTCCCGTGTTCCTATCGCTCCAGTCTTTACAGTAGCTCATTAAAAATCTTGCCGAAAAATAAAACAGAGCTCAGTAAAAACTAATTGCCCCTATCCAATGCCTGGGTGTAATTACCGGAGACTTCGTTCATTAGATCGGAGCTTCCAGAGTTTGTTTCATTTTTACGACTGTTTATATTTCGAGGTTGTTCTTCCAGAGTGAAGCGGCAATAATCACAGACGTAAGTCTGTCCTCGGTGATTATGTAGTGTATGGTATTTACAGATTATAAACATGACGTCTACATCAACTCAACCACTTTAAGCCGATTCTGAGAGAGTAAAACAAGACTCGGCAAAGAGAACATTGAAGGGGTTGTACCAACTTTTATTGTTATATTGTTTTATTGTTATCCACAGAATAGGCGATAACAATCTAATCGGCGGAGGTCCATCCACTGATCTTGAGAATGGACCCGTACTTGGGGTCTAGTTTTCACTAATTGGTGGAGCAGCATGTTGAGAATGCTCATTGCTTCTCCATTCAATACTATGGGAGCAACAGAAATTGCTGAGCATCTTCAGCACTTCCATTGACTTTCTATGAGAGTGCCGGATAGCAGAGTGCTCTGCTTAGTAACTACTCCCAGACAGTGAATGGAGCGGCAGAACGTGATCTCATCCTGCCCAGTGGCGGATCTTCATCAGGCCTTTGTGGGCGGTCATCCGAGGTCCCGCGCTCCTGGGGAGCCCATGGCTGTCTACATGGCTCAGTGTAAATCTGCTGTATCAGAGCCGAAGCAGACAGATCAATGGTCACAGATGGCCGTCAGGCATATGAACAAAGGCAGAACTTACTGAGGCAGCTCCAGGCTAAGTTTTTTTTTTAGTTTTTTTGTTTAATCTTAAAATGTCTGCCCGAACTGTGCCACCCCAATAATCATGGTTCTCTTAACTGGGTCAGGACCAAGGGTGCAGTATATAGCCTTGTACTATCCTTGGCTACTGTAGTTAAGTGATAACAAATAATCTTGCCCCCTTAAAGGACTTGTGTCATTATATACACTTATCCCCTATGCACAGGGTAGCAGGTAAGTGTCTGATCACTGGGGATCCAACTTTCGGGACTGCTACAAAGAACAAAGGTGCAAAAGTCACTGTCACATTGTTCCCAAAGAAGTGAACAGGAATGTAATAATTGTGTGTAGTGATGAGGTATGGCATTCAGGCTCACCCCCACCAGTAACATCCATGATGGATGCTGGCACTGATTGTGGGAGTTACCAGTGGGTATTCAGTTTCAGGTGGGTTTCATCAACTGTTGTTGATGTTCAGCAGAACTCAGCAAACCCGAAAGGGTCCATTTACACTAATTGTAAACACTCCTGTTCTTGTGACTGCTGGCGACGCTAGTGGTAAGACCCCCAGTGATCCCCCATGTTACCTAAAATTTGCTTCTCTATGTACAGGGGAGAGCACTGATAATCTTATGATCGAATCTGGATTTGACACAAAAATGTCAAAATGTTGTCCCAAAGTCCTTTCCTCCAATATATATTATGTATAATCTCATTCAAATATATCCGACCACATAAGAAAATAACACCCCTTGCAATTTGTTAATTGGGGCAATAGCACATGATATATCACTAATACATGACAGAGGGAAGTTTTCAGCTCTGGAAACTGCACATCGAGATTGTGATCTACTAAGTCCTCTTCCAGCTATTAAACTGAACAGACTCCACATTTGTCTGAACTTCAGAAAACAAATGTAATAATTCACTTAACAACCAACTACAACATAATCAGGAGCTAACTATAATATAAGCGGGTTTGGGGCGGCCGCCCGGGGTCCAAGGCTTCTATGGGGCCCATGATCACCTAAACCAATTGCCAAGTTTGATACTGTCCTGTAGAGATAATAAAAAAAGTCCCTCCACCCATGCTTTCAACACATAGTCATTCAAGGGTCATTCTAGCGCCTTTGAAGATCTTCCAAATGTCTGCAAACTTTGGAACTAAAGGTGGACAGATTTAACCCCTCCTCCTCTTCCAAGTAAATGTAATGGCCGACCTTTTTTCTACATATTGATATGCAGGAAAGCCTAGTAATTGGCTGGAAACCACAACACAAACGTGCGGTGGCTTCACAGAGACAACTATAGCATAGTGATGATCCAATGGACTGTTGTAGAATAATTTATGGGGAGTTTGTTTTGTATGTCCTAGGGCCGTGGTGGCGAACCTATGGCATGGGTGCCAGAGGTGGCACTCGGAGCCATTTCTGTGGGCACTCAGGTTCTCATCCCAGGACAGAGTTGACCAGACATGATCAAATCCACCAAATCTTCCTGTAGTCCCAGGAAACTTAAGAGATGCTGCTCTCAGCGCTATTTTAAAGCAATACTCCATTGGCTGTTTGGAACTGCAGGAAAAGTAAGAAAGTGTGGAAGGGGCTGCATTATCTTTGGAGGTCATCCTGCTGGACCCTACATTCTTCTTCTGGAGAGAAGCTGCAATGATGGTCTGAATTTTCCCTCCTTCTTTAAACTGTAATGGTGGCCTTAGGGGCTGATAAGATTGAAAGATGTGGAAGAACAGGGAGCAATAAGTTGCAGCTTAAAATTCCATGTTTGCACTTCACGGTAAATAAGTGGATTTTAGTTGTAGCTTGGGCACTCAGTCTCTAAAAGATTCACCATCACCGTCCTAGGGAACTGATTACAATTAAATTCAAAGTGTATATATGCACGTATGAATTTCAGCTAAGGGAGAGATGGAACTTCAGTTAAAGGTCTTGATGACCTCTCATAGCTATTGAAGGGAGAATCAAGCTTCTACAACTCAATTGGGTTGTAGAAGTTTGACAACTCAATATCAGGGGTGTAACTAGGAGAGGCAGGGTCCCAACACAGACTTCGGAATGGGTCCCTCTTTCCCCTTAAAATAATAATTATAAATATTTGTATACTCACACATGTAAGTTATACACTGTGTATAGACATCATATATACATACATACAGCATAAACACATCACATATGCACACATACATACAATACCATATACACAAATAAAGCGTATACACGCACATACAAATATAGTATATACACACCACACACACATACAGCATATTCACACCCAATACCCACCCAATTCCCTAGATGTCGGGCCCCTTGACACTGTTGGCCCCATAGCAGCTACTATGGCTGCTACCCCTGTGGTTACGCCCCTGATTGGGGGGGAATGACTATGTTCTTGTAATTGGTGGGGGTCCCACAAATAAATCCCACAGGGTAGGGGACAACAGTTAGAGGGGGTTTAACAGGTGACAATACGACTAATGTACAATTTATAGGGTAGGATAGCAGAAGTAGATCATTAGTAGTTATTAGTAGTAGCTCACCATGGAGTAGGATCTTTCATGAGACGCCATCTTTGTGAAGGTACATGGAGGGCTGCTCGCTCTGGTCTCATTCTTCCTGGATGCATCTTGTAGGTTCTCCACCGGCTCATATAGACTGTCCATGGATCCCTCCTGCAATAATAACAAATTCACCACATATTCATCATCATACATGTGTATTATATAGTAATGTGAAGAGTTCTATGTATTTTTGGGAAATGTCCTTAAAGGTGATTTGTCCCTTGGTGGGTGTGGATTTTATGACCATTTTCTGTTATATCTGCGAAAGTGCATCAAGTTTTTAAAAACTAATATCTACACACAGTCTTAGGCCCCATGCACATTGCCGTCTATGGGGGATGTATGTATGGCCGCAAACTTGTGGCTGTACATTCTTCCCCCATAGATGGCAATGGTCGCACGGAGCGATGCGGTTCTGCACACGTCACGTGTGACACTGTATTGCTCTGTAGCCAGGGAAAAGAAAGGATGTGTCCTATCAATCCCTGTGTGACTGGCCGTGCACCATGTCTTGCTATTGAGAGGGGTCACCCAGGGTAAGGGCGCATTCACATTGAACGTATGCCCACAGTGGGGCAGGCATACATTCGCGAGATTGCGCCCTTACACTAATATTAGTTTTACTCCTCATATCACTGGACCAATGGGGATACATAGCAGCATATTCTAAGGACCCATTAACTCATGTGGACAAAGTTAGGGGAGGTTTATCAGAAGTGTCTGAGATCAGAACATAACAACCAATCAGAGCTCAGATTCCATTTCCCCACAGCTGTTTATATAATGAAAGATGAGCTCTGATTGGTTTCTATGGCCAAGTAAGGTAAAAATCTCCCCAAGAGAGTCTGTGTTACATCTTAACCTTCCACATGGAATTCCTTAAATGTAAAGATCCAGTAAGAAGGAAACATACATGGATACACAATGTGCATGGATCCACACAGAAAGGCGACATCAATGGATCACAAAGGACATATATCAAATGTATTGATTTAACATAAAGTTTGGAAAGATATGGCCCAGGATTATCTCTGGAGCTACAATCCTATGTTGTACTTGAGATTACTTACAGTATCGGAGCCAATATCCTGATTCTCACACAAGTCAACACAAGGGACTCCAAAATAAGTAATGTTCACTTCAGATCTGTCATTTACTGTACATTGGACTGAATACATTCTATATTTTACACAATGGGGCACATCAACTTACCCAGTCCATTCGTGATCCCGCGGCACGTTGTCCGACATTGATTCGGAACTTGCCGGGATTCACTAAGGTCGTGCGCCCAATGTCCACCAGGTGTTGCTGCTGCGCTGAAGTCCGCTGGTGTTCACCACTTTCGTCCAGGCGTATGTGAGTGCTATTCTTGCGACACAATTTTTATTTTTTAAATTCCGCCGTTTTTCCAAATCCATCAGGTTTTCTGACGGCCACTCCCCCCCGATTTCTGTCGCGTAAAAGTCTGCGCCGATGCGCCACAATCCGATCGTGTGCCCCAAAATCCCGGGGCAATTCAGCGCAAATCGGAAATATTCGGGAAACCCGACGAAAATGTGCAATTCGGACCCTTAGTAAATGAGCCCCAATGACAATGATCTATCTTTTTATCTATCCATTATCTATCTATTATGTATCTATCCAATATCATATCTATTTATATATCTATCTACCTATCCATCCATCTAATATCTATCTCAATATCTATCTATAATCTATCTCTCTATCTATCTCATATCTATCTATCTATCTACCTATCCATCCATCTAATATCTATCTCATTTTGATCTACAATATCTATCTATAATCTATCTCTCTATCTATCTCATATCTATCTATCTATCTATCTATAATCTATCTCTCTATCTATCTATCTCATATCCATCTATCCAATATCTATCTCCTATCTATCTATCTATCTATCTATCTATCTATCTATCTATCTATCATCTATCTCTCTATCTATCTCATATCTATCTATCTATCTATCTATCTATCTATCTATCTATCTACCTATCTATAATCTATCTCATATCTATCTATCCAATATCTATCTCATATCTATCTATCTCATATCTATCTATCTATCTATCTATCTATCTATCTATCTAATATCTATCATCTACTATGTATCTATTTAACCATCCAATATCTATCCGATATCTAGTTATCAAACTAGTAATGTGAAACCAATGCTTACTAATGGTAATTTAACATGAATGCATCTTTTTGTAGCATCTATCTATCTATCATCTATATGATCTCATATATTTCTATGGACCTGTATATATCTATCTATATCTAAGCATTAAAATAGTGCATAAACATTCCTATGAAGATACAGGTAAAGTAGAGCTGAATGTGTGACCTGAGACAACCCAACATCAAGGGCTGTACATAGGACGTGGGGACATTCATTACCTATGAAGACGGTCATTTAGACATCTATATAGGAAAGGGTTCTTTACAGTCATGGACAGGATCATCTCCAGGTTTCAGTAGGCCCTTGGGCGAAAGACCCAAGTGGGCCCCTTTGCAGTGAACTCACGTGACTGCATTAAAAATTCTGAAATTAAATTCCCCTGTTCACTAATTTATCATACCAAACAGTCCCCTCATGGTTATTTTATATAAGCCCCTCTCACACCTTATGGATTCATAGGATACAGCCCCCCTCGCCCCCATAGATTCCTTATGTACAGCTGTATGTACAGTCTTATGTGGGCCCCCTAGCAGCTCTGGGCCCCGGCACTTGCCCAGGTATGTCCAGTGCTTTTGCCAGCCCTGGTGAGAAACATTTTTTACAGTCAGAGCAGTCAATGTAAATGTTCTCCCTGAAGAGACAGTAAGAGCAGATCCTATCATTTGTAGATAGTGATGCAATATCTAAAGTAGAGACATCTGACATAAGGATACAATTAATCCAAGAATCAATGGGAAAAGGTTGAACTTGAATTTGTATCTTTTTTTTTACTTGTGTAACTAAAGCATTGTATGTGTCATTATCTGTGGATATACACTACAAACACGACTCTACTACGCCAGTATGTACAATGTATAAAGTATTGTATGTGTCACTACCTGTAGATATACACTACAAACATGACTCTGCTTGTACAGTGTATATAGTATTGTGCACAATATATAGAGAGGAGCAGAGGAGATAGGGATTGTTATACATCACTGAGTATACAGACGGTCCCCTACTTAAGAACACCTGTCTTACAGACGACCCCTAGTTACAAACGCACCTCTGGTAATCCGTAATTTACTGTACTTTAGCCTTAGGCTGCAATAAACAGCTAGAACAGTTATCAGAGGTGTCTGTAATGAAGCTTTATTGTAAATCCTGGTTCTTATGACAACCCAACATTTTTTAAATCCAATTGTCAGAGAGAACAAAAAAAATTTGTCTGGGGTTACAATGATAAAATATACAGTTCTGAATTACATACAAATTCAACTTAAGAACAAACCTACAGAACCCATCTTGTACGTTATCCGGGGACTGTCTGTACATGTGTAACTCTATCAGTTACTCCACAGCATATCACATCCTCTATTTCTCCTAGTTACCATCTTAAAGGGAATGTGCCACTTACCAGTGAGAAGCAGAAGAGATTCATTTTGGAATGTGGGTTAAGTTCTGTCCTGAAAAGTTGTGTTCCTCAGCGCTCCAATGGAAGAATGCTGATCCGTCGTGTCCTCCCAGCTGTTTGTATATTTCTTCCTAGAGATTACAGCAAGATAAAATCCCTGCAGTAATCCATGGGACTCAGAGTCCATTATTAAATGAGACAAGCTCTGTGAGTGCAAGAGACAGCGCTGCCATCCGGACAATAATCACCCAAAAAGTGCTCAGAAATATTGTTATTGTCAGGTCAGCGCGCTCGCAATGGTAAGAATTCATTGTTATGGATTTTATAGGTCAAGGCTGTACGGACGGAGCTGAGTTGAGTGGGTCAGACGCGACATTAGGCAATCCCAATGTGTACAGCAGGATACTATCTATAGCTACAGAAATCTATAGGATAAGCTTATTCTAGAACACATGAAAGCCATGCACCGTAAATATTTTTTAAAAAAAATCACAATTTTATAATTTTCCTAAATATCTATAGTGGAGAGTAAAATATTACACACAATACATTATTATATTATTATATATTTTTAAATATTATCTAAATAATACAAAAAAAAAATATGAAATATATTTGGGAAAAATAAATAATTGCAATAATTGTCATAGCAAATATTGTATTACATGTTGCAGAATAATTTAAAAAAAAAAAAATATGGCTGAAATTTTTTTTAAATATTACAGAAAAAAAGGTAAAAATGACAATCATTAGTCTTTGTTGAGTAATAGCCTCAGATCACTCTCCTAGACCAATGCAAACTCAATCACGTCATCATACACAGCAGAGCTGACAATATGGAGCCTGTACGAGACAAAACCAGCTCTGCTACATCGTCAGAACTTCAAAATTTGCTATACATAGAATGGTCAAGTCTATATGCTATATGCTAGTATAATATACATTTAGTATAACATGCAGTCATATATACAAAGATAATATAATAATTAATGATAATAATAAATAATAATGATAATAATGATAATAATAATGTAATAATTAATTATGATAATAAATAATATTAATAATTAGTTATGATAATAATAAATAAAAATGCCAATTTATTTTATGAAATGAATTGCAGTAAAACAAACATGCTGGTAATGAGTGTTAATGCTCATTAGAAATGTCATGATTAATTTTATCCACCATCCAATTCAGTGATGATCCGGTAATACTCACCAGCGCCTTCGCAATCCTGAATGTGCTTTTGGCATTAGCCCCTGTTTGAGTGTTTAATTCCATAAGCCTTGACTCAGGAGACGGCGCACAGTAAATTCAGCTACGACATCTCCGCAACGTCGGGTTTTTAAGCCCAGATGGAAATTCCCGAGCAGATATTATTTCTGTTTGCTCAGTAGATCCGTGACCTTGTTGAGGACAATACCAATGACTGCAAGATGTGTTTAATTGCGGCACAGCTGGACATTCCCTTAGGGCCTTGGCGAAGCGATAGGGCACCGCGTGGCGAGGACTAGGCAGAGAAATCTTGCTAAGCTCTTCATTTATAGACAGACGCTCATACAGATTAGAAACTACAGATTAAAGTTGACAAATTAAAATTGACCCTGCAAATATTTTATTTCTTAAAGTGAACCTGTCACCTGGACATAGAGGAGCTACAAGGCTTCCATCATTTCTGTTTGAATGACATCTACCAGCACATTTAGGGGTGGTTGACTGTCACCAAAGGAATGCTCGTTACCTTAGGGGTTAAGTGGGAGCCCTTCTGTCATGTTGCACCACATCCTAAAATCCCAAATCCCTATCAAGATACAATCACGGTTATTCTCGCTGTTGAACCCCGTAAAGGAAAATAGCGCCTGAATGTCCGAAACGCCAATTTTTTCGCCATCTTGCAACATTTAAAAAAATTTAATACAAAAGTGATCAAAATGTGAGCAAAGGAAATGTCAGCTCATCCTGCAAAAATGACACCTCACTCCGGCTCCGTACACCGAACTATGTCAGAAGGTGGTGACACAAAGAAATTCTTTTTCATATAGAAGGTTTTAATTTTTCTAATGTAATAATACACAATAAAACCTTATACATTTGGTATCCCAAATGTACCGACCTAAAGAACAAGGGAGACAAGCCTTTTGGAGCACACAATGAAAGCTGTAAAAACCAAGCCCACAATTTCACACAATTTCATTTAGAATTTTTCCCACTTCCCATTACAGGCAGTCCCCGGGTTACGTACAAGGTAGAAGGTTCTGTAGGTTAGTTCTTAAGATGAATTTTTATGCAAGTCGGAACTGTATATTTTATAATTGTAACTGTCAGGATCAGTGGATCCACTGGACTACCGCGGGAGATGGAACTAGCCGACACCTGGGACCGGAATCCAAGTGGCACCTGGTTTTCACCAAAGCCCGCCGCAAAGCGGGTTGGACTTGCTGCGGCAGGATACCACCAGGTCGTTCCCAGAGGCGACCAGCCCATGGTGGCTGCCGAGGTCGAGGTACCTTAGCAGATGACAGTCTCGTAGTCAGGTCCAGGCTCGGGGTCAGGGCAGGCATCAGAGATGCGAGGTCAAGTCCTCTGGAGCCACTGGAGAGTCTCTGGAGCAGCACTGGGAAGCTGCGGAGGCTGCAGAGTCTCTGGAGCAGCACTGGGAAGCTGTGGAGCCACTGCAGCAGCTGCGGGGAGCCGCAGAGCCACTGGAACAGCTGCGGGGAGCCGCGGAGCCACTGGAACAGCTGCGGGGAGCCACGGAGACACTGGAGCAGCTGCGGGAAGCCGCGGAGCCACTGGAGCAGCTGCAGGGAGCCGCGGAGCCAATGGAACAGCTGCAGGGAGCCGCAGAGCAACTGGCATAGCTGTGGGGAGCCGCAGAGACACTGGAGCAGCTGCGGGAAGTTGCGGAGGCTTGGACACCGCTGGAGCAGCTCTGGGAGGCTGCGGAGGCTTGGGCACCGCTGAAGCAGCTCTGGGAAGCTGCAGAGGCCTGGGCGCCGCTGGAGCAGCTGCGGGAAGCTGCGAAGGCTTGGGCGCCGCTGGAGTAACTCTGGGAAGCTGCATAGTCCTGGGCGCCGCTGGAGCAGCTGCGGGAAGCTGCGAAGGCTTGGGCGCCGCTGGAGTAACTCTGGGAAGCTGCGGAGGCTTGGGCACCGCTGGAGCAGCTCTGGGAAGCTGCAGAGGCCTGGGCACCGCTGGAGCAGCTGCGGGAAGCTGCGAAGGCTTGGGCGCCGCTGGAGTAACTCTGGGAAGCTGCGGAGTCACTGGAGCGGCCCTGGGAGGCAGTGGAGACACTGGGGACACCGGGACCAAGCTGGACAGGCGAGGTAGCCGAACTTGAGGTGGTTCAAACCTGGACCGGATTTTTGCCAGGAACCTGGTATGGGAGACCATGTCCGGGTCACCACTATCCAATAGAGGGGTAGCCCAGGCCAGGGCCTCTCCAGAGAGCAGACAGTAGATGAACGCCACCTTAGAGCGTTCGGTATGGTACTGGGAGGATAACAGTTCAAGGTGCTGCGAGCACTGGGAAATAAATCTCCGGCACAATTTGGGGTTGCCATCAAATTTGTCTGGCAAAAAATTTTCGGCTCCAGACTCTACTGCCCAAAAACATTGCAGGGTGACTGAAGCAACGGGAGGAGTTGTGGGAGCCTGCTGCTGGGAGGCAATTATCCGAAGAGTGGCAGAAAGTTTGTCCAAGAGTTCCTTTTGGACAGCAATCTCTTGGAACTGCCGGGCGATGGTGCTAGGGAGGATCGGATCCTCGACACAGTCCATGGCTTTTGCAGGATACAAGACCTTGGTGGAGTCCATGGCCGGATCTTACTGTCTCGGGGGATAAACAGTGGACTCCCTGGACCACTGCGGGAGATAACAACTTTAGCCGCACCCGGGAACGGAGTCTAAGTGACCTCCTGGTCTTCGCCAGAGCCCGCTGCAAAGCAGGATGGTCTTGCTGCGGCGGGAGTCACCAGGTCGCTCCGCGGGTGCGACTAGGCCCGCGGTGGCAGCCAAGGTAGGGGCAGGCAGGACCACGGATGGCAGGCAGGACCACGGATGGCTGGCAGGACCACGGATGGCTGGCAGGACCTCGGATGGCTGGCAGGACCTCGGATAGCTGCTGGATTACCGGAGCACCACAGGATACCAGGACTGCCACAGGATAACAGAACCGCCACAGGATACCAGGACCGCCACAGGATAACAGAACCGCCACAGGATACCAGGACCGCCACAGGATACCAGGACCGCCACGGGATACCAGGACCGCCACGGGATACCAGGACCGCCACCGGATAAGAGGACCGCCATGGGATAAGAGGACCGCCACGGGATAACAGGAACACCACAGGATAACAGGAACAGCATGAAACACCATGAAACACGGGAATCACAGAATCCACAGAGGCGTCTGGAACCGCTCGGGAACACGGAGGGCTTTCTCTTCAGTAACAGGACATGAAGATCCAGCAGGGGATGCTGGGAGTAGCCAGGCTATATAGCAGAGCCAGGTATGCCAGCACCAATAAGGAGGACGCTGGCCCTTTAAATTCTTAGAGAGTAGGCGCACGCGCGCGCCCAAGCAGTGGGGGCGCGTGGCCTACACAGGAGACAGACCTGCAGTCTGGACGGGACCGCGATGGAGCCAAAGGGAGCCGGGACAGGTAAGTACTGACCCGAGGGGAATGGAGCAGCGGCAGCACGTGGGTGCACCCGTGATCTGCAACATGAATCGCGGGGACACCCATGACGAAACCGGACCGGGGGCGGCGCGGCAGACCGGGACACGGGTGCCCCCGCGATTCGAGACATGGATCGCGGGGACACCCGTGACAATAGATTTTTAAATGTGGGGAGTGAAACATGGAAACCCAAAAACAAAAAAGGTCTAAGTCGTTAAGAGGTTAATATTGTAGCAGTTTCTAGGGTGCCTTTTTCCTGTTTTCATAGGATGTTAATTATGACTTGTATTACCTGCATATACAGTTCCTTTGACTGTTTTCTTCCTAGCAAAATCTTCCAAATGCAAAGACCAGACCTTTAATCAATGCCAGGGCCTTTATTGGGTCAATTGTCCCATTGCTTTAAAAAAACAGGCTTAGGTTAAGGGGCTGAAATTCCTAAACCCTTCCTGAAATTTTAATGCAGATGCACTGAAATGGAAGCTGAAATCCTGGACTACTATATAACAATAGCTTGAATATGTTTTAGCAAACAGGTAAAAAAAAAATACATTTATGTCAGTTTACGGACCTAACAGTAAAGGTAAAATGACATCATAGACACACGAGGCAGTGGGTGCACTTAGGTTGTGCCCTCAGCATTTGGAGCACTGAAATTCCCTAAATAGACTCCTTTACTTCTTCCAGTTTCTCCCCATGTTACCCGCATGACAAATCTCCTGCTTATCTGATGGAATGGGTAGTGGTCCAGGCAGGGATAGCAGAGCTACTGGTGTAAAGGACACATCCCGAGTGCACCAACTGCCTCCATAGCTTAAATGAAACCTACCAGTTAGAATGGTAGGGGTAAGCAGTAAGTACCGAGCACCAGTTCAGGGTGAGCTTGTGCCGGTACTTACTTTCATTAGTGTTATTAACCGCTGTATCGCAGTTTTAACACTTTTAAAACTTTAGAGCATTTCCTATGTATGTGCGCACGCAGCGCTGAAGCCTCTTCTGCTCTAAAGTTTAAAAAGTGTTAAAACTGCGATACAGCGGTTAATAACACTAACGAAAGTAAGTACCGGCACGAGCTCACCCTGAGCTGGTGCTCGGTACTTACTGCTTACCCCTACCATTCTAACTGGTAGGTTTCCTTTACGAATGAAAACTTTAGAAATTAGATAATGGACAAAAATAATAAAGATATGTTGGAAATCAGTACGACAGCAGTGCCAAACCTTTATCAGTGTGAGGGGCAAGGGTCTGCACTTGTAACCAAGATGTCCCAAAAATCACAGTACAGCAGAAATGCCATACCAGCAGTTGTACAACAATCCTCCCTATCACCACCCCATCATATTGTGACCCCTCTCATCTCCCCCTCATATCGTAACCCCTCTCATCTCCCCCTCATATTCTGATTTCTTTCATCTTCTCCTCACATTGTGACCACTCTCTTCTCCCCCTCATATTGTGATCCCTCTCATCTCCCCCTCATATTGTGGCCCCCATCTTCTCCCCCTCATATTGTGACCCCTCTCATCTCCCCCTCATATTGTGGCCCCCATCATCTCCCCCTCATTTTGTGACCCCTCTCATCATATACTCACCGCACCTGAGTTGTAGTCCTCTGCACCACTGGGCACTGCCCATACCCTACGTGCTGCACCCCTGCTCTACAATATGCTGCAAGCAGATTATAACACTGGGGATCTTGATTTCATATGAATCTATCCAGTTATTATAAGATAATGTGCTTTTATATTTCTCTCCAAAGTTCTCCACCGCAGCCATATATCAATATTATCCTCCAGAATTAAACATCGGCCCTGAAAAATTTATAACCTAAGACACTCGTATTCGGAGACATTCTGCGTTTTTACAGCTGAGCTGGAGGGCATTTATTTGCACCATAAAACATACATAAAGCTAATTTTGCAGGAAAATGACTTGTCCATCAGTCTTTTCACTTAATTTCAGATGAAATGACTCCGATACAGACACATTTCCGTCATCACACAGAAGCTCTCGAAATAGAGTCAGTCAATCAAAATTTCCCATTAAAGGTTTACTAGTTATTTAATTGGGCTTCCCCTTTTCCATTTACTTATTTGAGATGGTCAATTGATCCGAAAAATTAAGCAGCGATGCTCTATAAACGGATGACTATTTCCTATCTGCGGCACAGATGGGGGATTACAGCGAGAGGATGAAGTGGCCCCTTCCACATTAGGGATAACATGGAGCATAGTATTGCTGATTACTCCACATGTAGAGACACTCAGACATGTATTACACGGACTCATATCTATGGCATGTAGGCGTCCCCTGACCCTCCTGATGGTGGGTGGCGGGAGATATGATGCTGGAGAAGTCTGATTTTTGGAAGATACTATTCAGTACACTACTGTTAAAAATGTGGATCCTAACTCCTTGAATGGGTTATACCAAGTTGGATTGTTATTCCCTATCCAAAGGAATAGGGAATAACTGATGGGGCCCCCATCAATCACGAGAATGGTGATACCATTCTTCCTCATTCTTGGAGTGACAGGTCAAGTATTCACTCTATACCTGATCATTGTACAGGGAGGGGGAGGAGATAAGCTGTGACATAATCTATTATCAGTAGTGATCTAATAATGGGTCAGTGTTATCTATATAGAGGTCATTGTACAGGGAGGGGGAGGAGATAAGCTGTGACATCATCTATTGTCAGTAGTGATGTAATGATGGGTCAGTGTTATCTATATAGAGGTCATTGTACAGGGAGGGGGAGGAGATAAGCTGTGACATCTATTGTCAGTAGTGATGTAATGATGGGTCAGTGTTATCTACATAGAAGTCATTGTACAGGGAGGAGGAGATAAGCTGTGACATCATCGATTGTCAGTAGTGATGTAATGATGGGTCAGTGTTATCTATATAGAGGTCATTATACAGGGAGGGGGAAGAGATAAGCTGTGACATCATCTATTGTCAGTAGTAATGTAATGATGGGTCAGTGTTATCTATATAGAGGTCATTGTACAGGGAGGGGGAGGAGATAAGTTGTGACATCGTCTATTGTCAGTAGTGATGTAATGATGGGTCAGTGTTATCTATATAGAGGTCATTATACAGGGAGGAGGAGGAGATAAGCTGTGACATCATCTATTGTCAGTAGTGATGTAATGATGGGCCAGTGTTATCTATATAGAGGTCATTGTACAGGGAGGGGGGAGGAGATAAGCTGTGACATCATCTATTGTCAGTAGTGATGTAATGATGGGTCAGTGTTATCTATATAGAGGTCATTGTACAAGGAGGGGGGAGGAGATAAGCTGTGACATCATCTATTGTCAGTAGTGATGTAATGATGGGTCAGTGTTACCCCCAGACGAAGGCTAGCGCCGAAACGCGCGTCGGGGAACCTGTTTGTGGCAGACGGGTGGTGTATGATGGCTAAAGGTATGCTTCCATTTTAGGATTTGCACATGCATTGAGCACTTTATATACCTACAGGGAACCCATGTACATTAAGCTGTATGGCAAGCACTTTATTGCAGTATTTGCACAGCAACCCACTATTGGGTATAAATTGCATTATGCATTTGAAATTGTATATGTATGTGATCCATATGACTATGTACCCCACCTTTTGATCCCGTCCCACATGTTTTTAACATTTCTATGTGATAGCCCCACTGACCCACATGCTTCTCCCTGTTGAACTGTATATGTACTGTAATTTTTGGTTTTTGTTTTTACTGAATATGCAATAAAATAAATGTAATTTTTGAATTGGCTTAATGTTCTGTTTGTAGGTGTTTATATAGAGGTCATTGTACAGGGAGGAGGAGGGGATAAGCTGTGACATCATCTATTGTCAGTAGTGATGTAATGATGGGTCAGTGTTATCTATATAGAGGTCATTGTACAGGGAGGAGATAAGCTGTGACATCATCTATTGTCAGTAGTGATGTAATGATGGGTGTTATCTATATAGAGGTCATTGTACAGGGAGGGGGAGGAGATAAGCTGTGACATCATCTATAGTCAGTAGTGATGTAATGATGGGTCAGTGTTATCTATATAGAGGTCATTGTACAGGGAGGGGGAGGAGATAAGCTGTGACATAATCTATTGTCAGTAGTGATGTAATGATGGGTCAGTGTTACCCCCAGACGAAGGCTAGCGCCGAAACGCGCGTCGGGGAACCTGTTTGTGGCAGACGGGTGGTGTATGATGGCTAAAGGTATGCTTCCATTTTAGGATTTGCACATGCATTGAGCACTTTATATACCTACAGGGAACCCATGTACATTAAGCTGTATGGCAAGCACTTTATTGCAGTATTTGCACAGCAACCCACTATTGGGTATAAATTGCATTATGCATTTGAAATTGTATATGTATGTGATCCATATGACTATGTACCCCACCTTTTGATCCCGTCCCACATGTTTTTAACATTTCTATGTGATAGCCCCACTGACCCACATGCTTCTCCCTGTTGAACTGTATATGTACTGTAATTTTTGGTTTTTGTTTTTACTGAATATGCAATAAAATAAATGTAATTTTTGAATTGGCTTAATGTTCTGTTTGTAGGTGTTTATATAGAGGTCATTGTACAGGGAGGAGGAGGGGATAAGCTGTGACATCATCTATTGTCAGTAGTGATGTAATGATGGGTCAGTGTTATCTATATAGAGGTCATTGTACAGGGAGGAGATAAGCTGTGACATCATCTATTGTCAGTAGTGATGTAATGATGGGTGTTATCTATATAGAGGTCATTGTACAGGGAGGGGGAGGAGATAAGCTGTGACATCATCTATAGTCAGTAGTGATGTAATGATGGGTCAGTGTTATCTATATAGAGGTCATTGTACAGGGAGGGGGAGGAGATAAGCTGTGACATAATCTATTGTCAGTAGTGATGTAATGATGGGTCAGTGTTACCCCCAGACGAAGGCTAGCGCCGAAACGCGCGTCGGGGAACCTGTTTGTGGCAGACGGGTGGTGTATGATGGCTAAAGGTATGCTTCCATTTTAGGATTTGCACATGCATTGAGCACTTTATATACCTACAGGGAACCCATGTACATTAAGCTGTATGGCAAGCACTTTATTGCAGTATTTGCACAGCAACCCACTATTGGGTATAAATTGCATTATGCATTTGAAATTGTATATGTATGTGATCCATATGACTATGTACCCCACCTTTTGATCCCGTCCCACATGTTTTTAACATTTCTATGTGATAGCCCCACTGACCCACATGCTTCTCCCTGTTGAACTGTATATGTACTGTAATTTTTGGTTTTTGTTTTTACTGAATATGCAATAAAATAAATGTAATTTTTGAATTGGCTTAATGTTCTGTTTGTAGGTGTTTATATAGAGGTCATTGTACAGGGAGGAGGAGGGGATAAGCTGTGACATCATCTATTGTCAGTAGTGATGTAATGATGGGTCAGTGTTATCTATATAGAGGTCATTGTACAGGGAGGAGATAAGCTGTGACATCATCTATAGTCAGTAGTGATGTAATGATGGGTCAGTGTTATCTATATAGAGGTCATTGTACAGGGAGGGGGAGGAGATAAGTTGTGACATCATCTATTGTCAGTAGTGATGTAATGATGGGTCAGTGTTATCTATATAGAGGTCATTGTACAGGGAGGGGGAGGAGATAAGCTGTGGCATCATCTATTGTCAGTAGTGATGTAATGATGGGTCAGTGTTATCTATATAGAGGTCATTGTACAGGGAGGGGGGAGGAGATAAGCTGTGACATCATCTATTGTCAGTAGTGATGTAATGATGGGTCAGTGTTATCTATATAAAGGTCATTGTACAGGGAGGGGGGAGGAGATAAGCTGTGACATCATCTATTGTCAGTATTGATGTAATGATGGGTCAGTGTTATCTATATAGAGGTGATTGTACAGGGAGGGGGAGGAGATAAGCTGTGACATCATCTATTGTCAGTAGTGATGTAATGATGGGTCAGTGTTATCTATATAAAGGTCATTGTACAGGGAGGGGGAGGAGATAAGCTGTGACATCATCTATTGTCAGCAGTGATGTAATGATGGGTCAGTGTTATCTATATAAAGGTCATTGTACAGGGAGGGGGAGGAGATAAGCTGTGACATCATTTATTGTCAGTAGTGATGTAATGATGGGTCAGTGTTATCCATATAAAGGTCATTGTACAGGAAAGGGGGGGGGGAATAAGCTGTGACATCATCTATTGTCAGTAGTGATGTAATGATGGGTCAGTGTTATCTATATAGAGGTCATTGTACAGGGAGGGGGAGGAGGTAAGCTGTGACATCATCTATAATCAGTAGTGATGTAATGATGGGTCAGTGTTATCTACATAGAAGTCATTGTACAGGGAGGAGGAGATAAGCTGTGACATCTATTTTCAGTAGTGATGTAATGATGGGTCAGTGTTATCTATATAGAGGTCATTGTACAGGGAGGGGGAGGAGATAAGTTGTGACATCGTCTATTGTCAGTAGTGATGTAATGATTGGTCAGTGTTATCTATATAGAGGTCATTGTACAGGGAGGGGGAGGAGATAAGCTGTGACATCATCTATTGTCAGTAGTGATGTAATGATGGGTCAGTGTTATCTATATAAAGGTCATTGTACAGGGAGGGGGGAGGAGATAAGCTGTGACATCATCTATTGTCAGTATTGATGTAATGATGGGTCAGTGTTATCTATATAGAGGTCATTGTACAGGGAGGAGGAGGAGATAAGCTGTGACATCATCTATTGTCAGTAGTGATGTAATGATGGGTCAGTGTTATCTATATAAAGGTCATTGTACAGGGAGGGGGAGGAGATAATCTGTGACATCATTTATTGTCAGTAGTGATGTAATGATGGGTCAGTGTTATCTATATAGAGGTCATTGTACTGGGAGGGGGAGGAGGTAAGCTGTGACATCATCTATAATCAGTAGTGATGTAATGATGGGTCAGTGTTATCTACATAGAAGTCATTGTACAGGGAGGAGGAGATAAGCTGTGACATCTATTGTCAGTAGTGATGTAATGATGGGTCAGTGTTATCTATATAGAGGTCATTGTACAGGGAGGGGGAGGAGATAAGTTGTGACATCGTCTACTGTCAGTAGTGATGTAATGATTGGTCAGTGTTATCTATATAGAGGTCATTGTACAGGGAGGGGGGAGGAGATAAGCTGTTACATCGTCTATTGTCAGTAGTGATGTAATGATGGGTCAGTGTTATCTATATAGAGGTCATTGTACAGGGAGGGGGAGGAGATAAGCTGTGACATCATCTATTTTCAGTAGTGATGTAATGATGGGTCAGTGTTATCTATATAAAGGTCATTGTACAGGGAGGGGGGAGGAGATAAGCTGTGACATCATCTATTGTCAGTATTGATGTAATGATGGGTCAGTGTTATCTATATAGAGGTCATTGTACAGGGAGGGGGAGGAGATAAGCTGTGACATCATCTATTGTCAGTAGTGATGTAATGATGGGTCAGTATTATCTATATAGAGGTCATTGTACAGGGAGTGGGAGGAGATAAGTTGTGACATCATCTATTGTCAGTAGTGATGTGATGATGGGTCAGTGTTATCTATATGGAGGTCATTGTACAGGGAGGGGGAGGAGATAAGCTGTGGCATAATCTATTGTCAGTAGTGATGTAATGATGGGTCAGTGTTATCTAAATAGAGGTCATTGTACAGGGAGGGGGAGGAGATAAGCTGTGACATCATCTATTGTCAGTAGTGATGTAATGATGGGTCAGTGTTATCTATATAAAGGTCATTGTACAGGGAAGGGGGAGGAGATAAGCTGTGACATCATCTACTGTCAGTATTGATGTAATGATGGGTCAGTGTTATCTATATAGAGGTCATTGTACAGGGAGGGGGAGGAGATAAGCTGTGACATCATCTATTGTCAGTAGTGATGTAATGATGGGTCAGTGTTATCTATATAAAGTTCATTGTACAGGGAGGGGGGAGGAGATAAGCTGTGACATCATCTATTGTCAGTATTGATGTAATGATGGGTCAGTGTTATCTATATAAAGGTCATTGTACAGGGAGGGGGAGGAGATAAGCTGTGACATCATTTATTGTCAGTAGTGATGTAATGATGGGTCAGTGTTATCTACATAGAGGTCATTGTACAGGGAGGGGGAGGAGATAAGTTGTGACATCGTCTATTGTCAGTAGTGATGTAATGATTGGTCAGTGTTATCTATATACAGGTCATTGTACAGGAAGGGGGAGGAGATACGCTGTGACATTATCTATTGTCAGTAGTGATGTAATGATGGGTCATTGTTATCTATATAGAGGTCATTGTACAGGGAGGAGGAGGAGATAAGCTGTGACATCATCTATTGTCAGTAGTGATGTAATGATGGGTCAGTGTTATCTATATAGAGGTCATTGTACAGGGAGGAGGAGATAAGCTGTGACATCATCTATTGTCAGTAGTGATGTAATGATGGGTCAGAGTTATCTATATAGAGGTCATTGTACAGGGAGGAGGAGGAGATAAGCTGTGACTTCATCTATTGTCAGTAGTGACATAATGATGGGCCAGTGTTATCTATATAGAGGTCATTGTACAGGGAGGGGGGAGGAGATAAGCTGTGACATCATCTATTGTCAGTAGTGATGTAATGATGGGTCAGTGTTATCTATATAGAGGTCATTGTACAGGGAGGAGGAGGATATAAGCTTTGACGTCATCTTTTGTCAGAAGTGATGTAATGATGGGTCAGTGTTATCTATATAAAGGTCATTGTACAGGGAGGGGGAGGAGATAAGTTGTGACATCATCTATTGTCAGTAGTGATGTGATGATGGGTCAGTGTTATCTATATAGAGGTCATTGTACAGGGAGGGGGAGGAGATAAGCTGTGGCATCATCTATTGTCAGTAGTGATGTAATGATGGGTCAGTGTTATCTATATAGAGGTCATTGTACAGGGAGGGGTAGGAGATAAGCTGTGACATCATCTATTGTCAGTAGTGTTGTAATGATGGGTCAGTGTTAACTATATAAAGGTCATTGTACAGGGAGGGGGGAGGAGATAAGCTGTGACATCATCTATTGTCAGTATTGATGTAATGATGGGTCAGTGTTATCTATATAAAGGTCATTGTACAGGGAGGGGGAGGAGATAAGCTGTGACATCATTTGTTGTCAGTAGTGATGTAATGATGGGTCAGTGTTATCCATATAAAGGTCATTGTACAGGAAAGGGGGGGAAATAAGCTGTGACATCATCTATTGTCAGTAGTGATGAAATGATGGGTCAGTGTTATCTATATAGAGGTCATTGTACAGGGAGGGGGAGGAGGTAAGATGTGACATCATCTATAATCAGTAGTGATGTTATGATGGGTCAGTGTTATCTACATAGAAGTCATTGTACAGGGAGGAGGAGATAAGCTGTGACATCTATTGTCAGTAGTGATGTAATGATGGGTCAGTGTTATCTATATAGAGGTCATTGTACAGGGAGGAGATAAGCTGTGACTTCATCTATTGTCAGTAGTGACGTAATGATGGGTCAGTGTTATCCATATAGAGGTCATTGTACAGGGAGGGGGAGGAGATAAGCTGTGACATCATCTATTGTCAGTAGTGATGTAATGATGGGTCAGTGTTATCCATATAAAGGTCATTGTACAGGGAGGGGAGGAGATAAGCTGTGACATCATCTATTGTCAGTAGTGATGTAATGATGGGTCAGTGTTATCTATATAGAGGTCATTGTACAGGGAGGGGTAGGAGATAAGCTGTGACATCATCTATTGTCAGTAGTGATGTAATGATGGGTCAGTGTTATCCATGTAAAGGTCATTGTACAGGGGGGAGGAGGGGATAAGCTGTGACATCATCTATTGTCAGTAGTGATGTAATGATGGGTCAGTGTTATCCATATAAAGGTCATTGTACAGGGAGGGGAGGAGATAAGCTGTGACATCATCTATTGTCAGGAGTGATGTAATGATGGGTCAGTGTTATCTATATAGAGGTCATTGTACAGGGAGGGGGAGGAGATAAGCTGTGACATCATCTATTGTCAGTAGTGATGTAATGATGGGTCAGTGTTATCCATATAAAGGTCATTGTACAGGGAGGGGAGGAGATAAGCTGTGACATCATCTATTGTCAGTAGTGATGTAATGATGGGTCAGTGTTATCCATATAAAGGTCATTGTACAGGGAGGGGATAGCATACATAAGGCCTACATGCAAACATTTTTACCTTTTACAAATGTTTGTCGGCTAAATTAGAAATAGAAATAAAGACAGTAGACCAGAAGGGGGGACAATGGGTCGGCTGCAGCTTTTTTTAAATAATTTCAATTTAGTAATGACCCAACTCCAGGATATTACATGGGCTCCAATGGTTACTGACTGACACCACCACAACCAAAACCTGCAACCAGCGCAGCACCTGGGCTCCATTCCATAAGAAATCTGGTTCAATAAAGCCCACGGTATGGCCACCTGGTCTGACAATAGATCTCCTCTCGCCTCAATGGACGATGCTGTGCGCAATTAGCCAAACAGCAGAATGTCCATCTAAAGAGAAAAACCACAACAATACATCAGGGTTACCATAGCCAGCAAATCATAATTACTCATACATATGAAGGCCCAAGCACAATCACCTCTGTCTCCTCGCAAATGTGATCTTTGATGCAACAAGCGATATGAATTTTGTAAGGGGGTTGAGAAACATTGGCCATGGACAGGTGCTGGTGAAAAATTGGCCCTTTGGATGAACCTACACTATGGGGGTCATTTACTAAGGTCCCAAATTGCGTTCTTTTTGTGCCCGAAAATTACCGATTTGCGCCGAATTGCCCCGGGTTTTTGCCGCACGTGATCGGATTGTGGCACATTGCCGTCGGAAAGCCCGACGGATTCGGAAAAACCGCAGTATTTTTTTTAAAAAATGTGTCGCTCGACACGCACTTACATGCACCCAGCATAGCTTGGTGAACTTCAGTGAACTCCGACGGACTTCAGCGCAGCAGTGACACCTAGGGGACATCGAGCGCACTACCTTAGTGAATCCTGGCCGGACCCGAATCAGCGTCTGAGAAACCGCCAATGGATCGCGAAAGGACCGGGTAAGTAAATATGCCCCTATTTTAGAGAACCATGCAATGATCAAATATGGTCCACAGTTACCTTTAGGGATGGGAGAAAATCAGTAATTGTAGGGATTGTTGCACACATCACATATAACTTATCTGCTGGAAGGCGCATGCCCATTGTGACAGAATCAATATCCACACCTAGGAAGCAAATGACCCAATAGAGACCTTTTCTTTTTTTCAACGGGGAAACACTAAAACGGGCAGGGTCGGCGCCTGCACTGGGCATACCTGAGCAAGTGCCAGGGCCCAGGGCTGCTGGTGGGGGCCCACATAAGGCTGTACAGAAGTAATCCACAGGTGGTGAATGGGGCTTTATATAAAATAACCATGAGGGGGCTGTTTGGTATTATAAACTAGAGAATATTTTAGGGAACATGAGACTGGAGAAGTTTTTGTTTTTGAATTTTTAATGGCGCCATGTGAGTTCACTGCAAAGGGGCCTACTGAGGGTCTGTCACCCAGGGGCCTACTGAAACCTGGAGCCGACCCTGAAAACAGGCACACCAGAATTTAATGGTGGATAACAAAAACTGAACCTGGGGAGAATCAGCAGGGCTTACAAATAAATAATATCCAATTAACCATGTTAAAGCAAACCAACCATTCTAAAAACAAACTAAAACCTTTGCTATAATAAGAAGAAATTGTGCATCCTATGGGCAGGCACATAACATAAGAATTGGAACCGTCTTATTCAAAATCGAACAATTAAAAACAATCATTGTCCATGAGAAGTAACCTCCTTGACCTGCAGACACAACCCTGTCAAAGAAGACATAAGAGACCACTGCAACCTCCTTTCTAATCCCATCATCAACAGAACCAAGAGAACTCTTACTCACTGACCCTAGTCAAAAGCCTCTCACTCAGGTAAACCAGTTCCTTACACTGTACTGAAGAGACGCAACAACATCGAAACAGTACTTTGGAAATCTCTTCAAGAATAGATATACTGGTTTGACTGTAATCCCACATTATGTCATAAGGCTTCCTGAAAGTCATGCTTGATGGAAAACCCAACGAGGTACCAAAAGAGACAATGGGGCAGATTTACTTAACCGGTTCATTCGCAATCCAGTGGTGCGTTCTCTGCGGTGGATTCAGGTCCGGCTGGGATTCACTAAGGTAGTTTCTCCGACGTCCACCAGGTGTCGCTGCTGCGCTGAAG
Source organism: Engystomops pustulosus (assembly GCF_040894005.1). NCBI lineage: Eukaryota > Metazoa > Chordata > Amphibia > Anura > Leptodactylidae > Engystomops > Engystomops pustulosus. The sequence continues at coordinate 238,353,421 of NC_092412.1, forward strand.
AGCATCGGAACGCACTGGAGTTCACCAAGCCATCCTGGATGAAGGTAAGCGCGTGTCCCGCGACACTTTTATTTAAAAAATGCACCGGTTTTTCCGAATCCGTCGGGTTTTTGTTCGGCCACGTCCCCCCAATTTCTGTCGCGTGCATGCCAGCGCCGATGCGCCACAATCCGATCGCGTGCGCCAAAAACCCGGGGCAATACAGGGAAAATCGGCGCAAATTGGAAATATTCGGGTAACGCGTCGGGAAAACGCGTATCGGGCCCTTAGTAAATGACCCCCAATGTTTTCCTTGTTCCAGCCAGGAAAACTTATTTGCACATATTTGCAAGAGAGATGATGAATAAGATGAAATTTGTTATGTTTCTTAGGTACCAGAAAGGCAATTCAGCTATGTGGCCCAAAGCAACCTCCTTCATAACTTTCTATCACTAGCAACTTTCAGGCATTTACAGACAGATGCAAATGGCCATATGTATCACTGTTGCAGCACTCAAGTCTTGTTGTTGCGCCTTAATGAGGCGCATTGTTGCGCCAAAATTATGACAAGCTACAACCATCTGTTACAAGTTGAGTTTCTGCCTCTTATTAATCACTTTACTTTAGGCGCAGTTTAGGCGTAATGTTAGATTCGGGCTCTTACACGTGATCCTCCTATAAGCTACTCTCTGCTTCTCCCACATCCCAGAATGAGTATGGGCCTCACAGCAGCACCCAGGTGTGTGACACCCTGTACCCAGTGATCTCCTAAGCAGGAGCTTCTCCTGGAGGGGATCCCCCAGTGCTGGTCTCCTGCTGCCCCTCTGTAATTCTGGCCAGTATCCCCCTCAGACACCAGTGTGATCATCCTGCTACACGGGGGACACTTCTCTCACATGCCTGCAGCTGCCACTCACTTCTCTTCTATCCTGCTACAAAGGACACTTCTCTGTACTGTCTGCAGCTGCCACTCACTTCTCTTCTATCCTGCTACATGGGACACTTCTCTGTACTGTCTGCAGCTGCCACTCACTTCTCTTCTATCCTGCTACATGGGACACTTCTCTGTACTGTCTGCAGCTCCCACTCACTTCTCTACTATCCTGCTATATGGGGACACTTCTTTGTACTGTCTGCAGCTCCCACTCACTTCTCTTCAATCCTGCTACATGGGGCACTTCTCTGTACTGTCTTCAGCTCCCACTCACTTCTCTTCTATCCTGCTACATGGGCACTTCTCTGTCCTGTCTGCAGCTCCCACTCACTTCTCTTCTTTCCTGCTACATGGGGCACTTCTCTGTACTGTCTGCAGCTCCCACTCACTTCTCTTCTATCCTGCTACACGGGACACTTCTCTGTCCTGTCTGCAGCTGCCTCACACTTCTCTTGTATCCTGCTACATGGGGCACTTCTCTGTACTGTCTGCAGCTCCCACTCACTTCTCTTCTATCCTGCTACATGGGACACTTCTCTGTCCTGTCTGCAAGCTCCTACTCTTGTATCCTGCTACACGGGACACTTCTCTGTCCTGTCCGCTGCTCCTACTCACTTCTCTTCTCTCCTGCTCTGAGCTGCTGCTTTTACAGATTGTTTGTAAATAGAAGCTCCTGAACTGTAAACAGAGGCTGCAGGTAGTGTCTGTAGTGTATCGGAGGGCAGATTGAAAACTCAAACAGTTGGCTCAATTGTGCTTGAATTTGTAGGCACTAGAAACGACAATGGACATTGTCAACTACCGTGGTGAGAGCATGTATTACTGGCTTGGTGTAGGACTTATCACACTACTGCTCCTAATAGAAGTGGGTGCCTAACTGAATGGTGCAGTACCAGAAGGGGCCACAACGGAAGGGGCAATATTAATTGAGGCCCTACCAGGAGTTGAAGGCAGGAGGGCCCAAGTTGCCATACAGTGTGGGCAGAAAGTGCTAAAACCATGAGCTGCTGAAATAACCCTAACTGGTAGGGAAATGCAGGAGTTGGCTTGATGGGAGGTGCCGAGGGGACAGATATGGCTGGGGGAGGGGGTGCTGCACCATCATATTTGTTGGAGACATAGGGAGGATGGAGGGGAAGTAAGAGCCGGCTGCTGTAGCCAAGCTTGTGGCAGAGGAGTAGGGGGGGGATGCCACCTACAGGTCAGGGGGATGGGGAGCCATTGGCTTAGCAGGAGGCATGGCGAGGCGGAGATAGATAGATATTGGATAGATAGATATTATATAGTAAAATAGCATTCTCTATGATATACTGGTGCGGTTCGAGGATTTCTCTATTGCTTAACCAGACAGTAATTTTACAATCCAATAGAAATCTACTGTAGTTTACATCCTGTATCATTACCTGTGATTGCGGAGGCTACTTGTAATTTCAGGTCTTGCTATATAGTTATATGGCACATAGTACATTGCTGTGCAGGATGCAGCTGCCAATCCCTTTGTTATGTTCTGACTACAAATTATTTGGGACGGAAGCTTCTTTACACCTGTATAGATAAATTCCACAATCACTTCCCATAAGTGTCCATCTGGCTCTGAGATTTACTATAGCAGCGTTCACACTGAGCACTTGTGGTTTACAGGCAGAGGTGTATGGTGAGCATTGATGAAGTTAATTTGTGTCTGAACGTCTGCCAAAATACAGGAACACAAGAAAATTGATGCCAGATTTTACATTTTGCCATTTTATAGACCCATTTGGAAAATGAAATGCAATCAGAAAAAAACAGCTTTAACCCTTTGCAATATTTCTTGTAGGAGGATCCCAATATCCATCTCAGGATGGGTCATCAGTGTCAAAAATGGACAGGAACCAGACAACCCATTTAAAGTCTATGGGAGTTACAGAATGAGGTAATCAAGTAGGACCTCCACTACGAGACATCACTTCTGTAAATATCCCTTTCAATTTCAATTGATGGGTTTCAAGGAAATCTACCATCAAAATCCATCATGATAAACCAGGGGCACTTACTCATAGATCCAGGCACTGTGACTGTGGTCATTTTCTTAGCTCCGTATGCACTTCCCCCTTCCCTCTGCATGATGCAATCTCAAACAGTGGGTGGCTTAGACCTGCTTCTGCACAGTGTAACAGTCTGGAAAGCTGCAACATGGAGGGGCCCTGGCACTTCAGGCTCATTAGCATAATTTTATAAAGTTTATTTTAGAAGGAAGGAGGCCATTGATAACAAATATAAGAAGATTTCCACAGTCACGGTGCCTGGATCTATGAGTAAATGTTTATCATGGTGAATTTTGATGGTAGATTTCCTTTAAGGATCATTTTATTTGTCAGGAAGGCAATTTTCCCCTAATGTGAGCCAATATACACCTGCCTTATTTTTTTTTATAGTTTTTTTGTAATCTACTATCAAACTAAGAGTTTCCTAAGTCATGTAGTGATTGTATAATTTTAATTTTAATTTTTGCAATGTGATAAATAATCATCATTGTTGTTGTTATTTATATATATATATATATATATATATATATATATATATATATATATATAATACAATAATAATTAAATATAATAATAATATTTTGTGAAAAGTTAGTAAACAAAAACTTACTGATACAATAGTTATCTTTCTGGTTTGTTGCCCTAGGGATTAAATCCTGAGACTCATAAGGACAGGGATCCTTGTATGTGAATAGAATGATTGTACAGTAACACAGAATATGTTGGCAGTCAATGAGTAATGTAATAACTCATCTACCAGTTTCATAGATTGTAAGCTCTTGTGAGCAGAGCCCTCACTCTTATAGCTCCTTCTGGCCATGTTGTTGCTTTGTAATGTATTGTTTTATTTGTATTTATCCCCCAGGATTTGTCAAGCGCTGCAGAATATCTTGGCCCTATTTAACTAAAAATGAATTAGATTTTAATAATCATTATTATTTTAATTATTACTAGTTTACTACCTTGCCATGTAACAATGTAGTACACATAAACGTCCACTGTGTGGCAGTGTTTCATGCAGTAGAATAAAACTGTAGAAATCAGCAGAAGGTTTGATCACTAGTTCAGTCCTAAACTGTAATAATAATGTCACAGTCCATAACATGTTTATTAGTTCTATGGAAATAATCAGCGTCTTACATGGATCCGCTTAGCAGAAATACAACCCTAAAAAACTATGTATTTCCTGAATATCCATGATGGATCTGACATTTGGGAGTGTGAACGTGGCCCAATAAATGTTCGAAAAGGGGCAATAGATCTTCGAAAAAGTTGATGATTGTGTAAAGCCGCATCCAAGTCAAATCATCACAATAGACCATAATTAGACAAATTGAATCAAATATGCAACACAACAAATATAAAGTATCAATAAAGAGGTTTCTAAAGCTTTATAAAGCAAAGCGGCTTGTTATGGACCTCAAATGAAAACCAGCACCGAGTGGCACATGTCCTAGCCCCCCCCCCCCTCCTCCTGCAATTCCCATAACACAATGGGGCCTTACCTGGTCCTTTCGCGATCCCGCGGTGCGTTGTCCGACGAGGATTTGGGTCTGCCGTGATTCACTAAGCTTGTGCGCCGAGTTCCTGCATCCGTCGCTTGCGCGCCGAGGTCCGCCGGAGTTCACCTTCTTCTTCCTGGTGCATGTAAGTGCGGGTCTTGCAACACAATTCTAAATGTTAAATCCTGTGCGTTGTCCGAATCCATCGGGTTGTCCGACGGCCCGCCCCTGATTTCTGTCGGGTGCAAGCCACAATCCAATCGCGTGCGCCAAAATCCTGGGGCAATTCGGCACAACGGAAATCGTTGGAAAACCTGACGAAAATGCGTCCGACGGACCCTGAATAAATGAGCCCCAATCTATCAATGAGTCCCCCTCCCCTTATACCAGAGGAACCAGTTGTGGGACCAGTTTCTGATCCAAAGTGAAATAATCACAAATGCAATTGTATTGCCAGCACTTGTGATTATTTTCCCCTTTCTGCCACCTCCATGCCAGGGGAGGAGTGGAGGGGGGTGGAGGTGGCGGGCAGCAACTTTTCAAATGTGAGAAGTTACTGGCTAAGATTATTTCTAGATAGGACTGGGCATAGAAATGAGATGCTGCGCAGCCACCTGCTGGATACATCAGGAAACCCCTTCCTGATGGGTCGGCAGGGCTATCACTCACAGGTGCACGAGAGGTTTTAGGGGTGTAAATTATTTAGGAGAACTGTTATCCATGTGACATTATACTGTAAGTGACTGTGGTATTTTTAGGTACATAGTGTGGGGATTAGTTGCAGTGCTAGTCACAGGTTGTCAGTGAACTGCTGGCGCTATGTCGGGATGTTCTCAATTGTTAGTAATGTTGTCAGCATTTTTCTTTTTATCGATTTGCCTGCAATTTTGGTGAGCCGAATATAGCAGGCGATCAAGCTTGGGCTGCTGGGGGAGAGGAGGGCGTCATTTAAATTTTCACCTCAGGAAGCAAAAACCCTGGAATTTGCCCTGGATTTATAATATAACAATACAGTGAACAACTACTACATGTACTGAAATCAACAACGGAAACACAGTGTCCCGGCACCATCCGGTCATACACAGCCCTGTCTCCGGTGTAAGCGGGTACAGGTCCTGGCAGGTGAGTGAAGTCTGGTGGCACAATTGCGGATGGTGGTGCTCAGCTGGAGCGCTCAGACAGCGAAATGCAAAACATAGAGGAAGCGGCACTCACCGGTCTTGTGCAATTCAGTCTTTATTGCGGTGTACACATAGGCAGTGCGGGGCCTGGCGATGGGCCGTTTCGCGCTAAGCTAGCGCATCATCAAGCCAAACTACTACATGTACCTCCAATAAGTATCCAACCATAGAACAGAGAATCAGAGGATCCTCCAGTAGGGTTAGACCCGAATACTGTAGTAAGGTCTTTTTCAGAAATAGGTTTGCCTTGTGTGTACAATGACAGCCACAAAAACTAGAATTACGGTCACGGTGCCTGGATCTATGGTTTATAATGAATAATTTTGATGGTAGATTCCATTCAAATGATGTGAGAAAATAGCTTTGTGCCCCCATTTTGGGTAGGATCTCCGCACTCCAATGACGTCATGGAAAACATCGATCCTTCTCAAAATGGCGCATCCCAAAAATGTCACGTCAATTAAAATTCCACTGGCAGCATTTAAACAGTTAACACACACAATTGATGCCAGCACCAATCAGGGGTGTTACTGAGGCCTGGTCCTGTACTGAACTTTGATCCTCCTACCCAGATATCTTCAGCGCACCGCTACGAGGAGCTGCTCGCACTCGTCCGCATGCGCAGAATGTAGGCTGCACGATCTCGGCTCCAAGGCCGGAGCTACTGCGCATGCTCAGAACTGCAACTTGGAAGAGGAGTGTGCGCAGCTCCTTGTAGCTGCGTGCTGAAGATATCTCGTAGGATGATCAAAGAGGTTACCTGGCGTGGAGTAGCTGCACTGTGTAGCCTCAGCTCCAGCTACTACACGCCCAAGTAGCCTCTATAGAAAATTTGCATATTACCCCATTAAAAGATTACAAAAATGGAGTAAAGGATTAGCCCTAAAAAGGGCTATTCTTACAAACGTTAGATGCATCTACCACCACGGATCTACCTTCATAGGTAGATCCGTGGTGGTAGGTTTCCTTTAAGGTCAGGTCTAGCCAAACTCAGCTAAACTTAAGTTGATCCGCTCATCCCTAATCATTAAAGGACATCTACCACCAAGAAGAAGGATTGTAAACCAAGCACACTGACATACAGGTGTGTATCCCATCTGGTAGGATCTGCTCTTTTTTAAGCTTCTTTTCATTTTTAAGAAAAATGTTTTTAAATTATGCAAATCAGCCTGAGAGGCTCCAGACTCCATTAACACCCAGGAAGCCCTCTCAAGCTCATTTGCATACTTTTAAAAGCCTTTTTTGTAAGAACCAGGGTATAAGAAGCTAAAAGAAGAGTGGATCCTGCCAGAGGGGGCACACACCAGTATGTCAGTGTGCTTGGTTTACAATATTTCATCCTGGTGGTGTATGTCCTTTAAATACTTAACACAGATCTTACTGTAGGACATTTTGAATAATTTTAATTGATATTCCCAATTCTGGCCAGATCCATCGCTGCCCCCATATTATAGGCCAACACTGTCTTAGTATATACTGAACAGGCTGCAGACATTACAGCATTAGTGCTTGGGGTGAGAAAAAGAGTTAAATCAGCAGTCAGAAGGATTAAGAGGGTCTGGAGATGACCCGGGGTGAACTTCTGAGGACGTTGTAACCTGAGAATTTAGAGAAAATCTGAAATGTAGGAATTATGTTTCATACATGTCTATTCTTACACCATGTACGTGTAGTATGGGATGAATATCTACCCCTGCACTCCGATTATGTCTTGTTCTATGAATTAAGCCTTCTCCGAGCACTAAACAACCTATTACAGAAGGTCCATACCTTACCGAAGGGGTCAAAGATTAAAAATGCAGAGATTCCTTCTTCCATACAGACCAGAACCAGATCTGACCACTTACTGGACAGAGGATGAGGCCCATTCCTGCCTCTTGTCCTCATTCATCCCATCAGTTAGTAAATGTTTCTTTAACACTAGACGCTTCATTGGTCTAAATGAGATTAAGCGCAACTTTAATTTGTGTAATTGTGTAAGTGTAGTGGACTAAGCATTGTAAACAGAGCGGCCGCGCTACGTTACCGTCACGCTACAAGGATGGCCGTAGCAAGGTGATCCGTACAATAAGTACATGATAAACCGCTGCGTTTTGTGACATGACAGTGGTGGGAAATGTATGAAGTGTCTGCACTTGTATTGTCACGCGGCTGCACTATGTTCGCTGCGACACAATCCCATGCACAGAAAGAGGCGTATTCACACCAGCCGCCACATTTATGTCCTCAAGTCTGCAAGAAATGGGGAGAACGCCCTTAGAACTGAGTGCACCAGAAAAAAATCTGCTGCACACAGATCATGCACTTCGGGACCGTGCAGCATGCGCCACATTCATGAAGATTGAGATCCGGTCTTCTTGAATGTGTCGTCTGCTGCACATTAATGAGACTATTAGTAGATCTGGGCCACTATTTGCTGGCAGCATGTTATAGAGCAGGAGGAACAGAGCAGATTGTACATAGTGTCCTATCTGCAGGCAGCATGTTACAGAGCAGGAGGAACAGAGCAGATTGTAGATAGTGTCCTATCTGCAGACAGCATGTTATAGAGCAAGAGGAGCTGAGCAGATTGTACATAGTGTCTATCTGCAGACAGCATGTTATAGATCAGGAGCAACAGAGTAGATTGTAAATAGTGTCCTATATGCAAGCAGCATGTCATAGAGCAGGAGGAACAGAGCAGATTGTACGTAGTGTCCTATCTGCAGACAGCAGGTTATAGAGAAGGAAGAGCTGAACAGATTGTACATAGTGTCCTATCTGCAGACAGCATGTTATAGAGCGGAAGGAGCTGAGCAGATTGTACATAGTGTTCTATCTGCAAGCAGCATGTTATACAGCAGTTGGAGCTGAGCAGATTGTACATAGTGTCCTATTTGCAGGCAGCATGCTATAGAGCAGGAGGAGCTGAGCAGATTGTGCATAGTGTCCTATTTGCATGTAGCAAGTTATAGACCAGGAGGATCTGAGCAGATTGTACATCATATCCTATCTGAGGGCTGCATGTTATAGAGCAAGAGGAGATGAGCAGATGTACATAGTGTCCGCTCTGCAGGAAGCATGTTATAGAGCAGGAGGAGCTAAACACATTGTAGATAGTGTCCTATTTGCAGAGAGAATGTTAAATGCAAAGAGGAGCTGACTAGTACATGAATACAGCACCAGAACCAACCACAGTTCATGTATACAGCGTTGGAACTGATGTCAATGCATGAATACAGCACTGGCACCAAATGCAGTAGATGAGTACAGCACTAGACCTGTCCTCTGTACATAAGTACAGCACCAGAACTGACCTCAATAAATAAATAGAGCACCAGACCAAGTTCAAAGCACACATGCAGCAGCAGCATCAATCTCAGTACATTACCAAATACAAAAAGTAAGTTAAGATCAATATCTGCCATATAAAATTGTAAATATAGAAAGCTGCAATACAACATTTATGTATAGGGTGCCATCAAATAAGATAAAAAATATAGAGAACCCCCAAATAAGATTACACATACACAGTGACCCCAAATAAGACATATGGGATGATATACATAGAGTGTTCTCTCACACCACACTTCCATGTCACTCCTGCAAATTTTCCCAGAATTCCTCCTATGAACAACGCAGGAGGCAAAAAGTCATTCAGAGGGCATTGGAATCAATTGCATTTGATCCAATACCTACCTCGGAACAACTTACTTATGTGCCAGCCATGAACCAAGATGTAAAGTCTGGGCCCCCTAATGATGCGTGCCCCGTAGCAGCCATAGCGGTAATTCCACCACAAAGGAGGAGCTAAGAATATTGTACATAGTCTCTATTATCTCACTTATGGAATACTATACTCTATTATATGGAACATATAGATGGAGAGGATAATCACAATGCGCTCCAGCTAGCATAGATGTGATGAGCTGAGGCATCATGGGATTGATATAAAAGCAGAGGGGGGAGAGAACACAGGTGGACTCTAAATATCCAGATGAAATCAGAGATGCACTAAGGAAAGGCTGCACTCCTGATACATCATGTATGTATATAAGAAGGGGCACTAGAACCTTGTGTACTGTGCAGACATATAATACTGCCCTCTACTGGTAATATTAGAAATATCTGATCAAGAAAATCATGATTACTCAGGTGTCTCTGGAGCTTTGAAAGTTGGAGGAAGAGGGATGGCAGCAAAGCTTACAAAGACACCTGATATATAGATATAGTAGTTAACCGTTTCTATTTTTTTGGGGGTAACGTTGGAAAACTGCTGATAACATAAGGTTCCCTATTTTACTGTATTACTATAATTGACAACTTTGATAGGGTCTATTTGTATATCTCATTCCATTTTCTATTTGTAACACTCTGGGAACAGACTAGAACAACAGAGACAGTGTTCCCTCACTTTCCGCCTGTCCCTGTCTGATTTCCTCACATACCCTAAGCGGTAAGGGACAACTAGGAGATGCTGTATCCATGCACCAAAGAGAATAATGTAAAGACAGGACAAAACAATATGAATAAGTAAAAGCAGTCAGCAGAGCCTTTTGGGAACCAAAAGCACAAACACAGTACAAAATCACAAGAGCAGAGAATAGTCAAAAACAGAAACAGAGGATAGAGATATTACACTATGTAACACTATGAAATGGAGCTTGTGAATAAATGACTATAGCAGTAACCCCACAAAGTATTGGCAGAACTTATAGATGATATCAGAGTCCCGGCTCTAAACCGAGATTGCGACACAACCCTGAGATTCAGAGGAGAAAGGTTGTAATGTGAGTGGAGGAAAAAGCTGTCAATCTTAGTGAGTTAATCATCGATGAACTAAAGCTACTAAGAATCTATCTATCTATCATCTTTATTATCTATCACTCTCATATCTATATCTATCTATCTCATATCTATCTCATATATATCATCTATCTATCTCATATCTATCTATCTATCTATCTCATATATATCATCTATCTATCTATCATTACTAGTTGATCTTGGCACTCACTTCCAAGACCTCTTTCCCCTAATCTTGAGGTCTCATGGCTGTCTCTGCCGCTCTACACTGTGAATTACTCATAGAGTTAACATCTTGAGATCTGTGAGGAGCGGTGGAATATATTTATCTCATTGAGCAGTCCCATCTGCTACATGTATTTATTACGTGTTTCCGTCTTTAGCTTCCATTAATCTTTCTTGGAAGTGGCCCCATACACCTCTCACGTTAGTAGTAAGCAGCCAGTGCTTTCAGAGAATCTGTCATTAATCCTCCTGGCCGTGTAAACTCCTAGAGTAATCTCAGTTTTTATTTCCAGATCTTGTCTTGTCCTCGTCACACTCATCTTTCACCAAGAAAAACGTAAACTCCGGGATTACCTGGATATTTTCTTTCCTTTTACTTTCTTCTGTCTGATTGAATGGCTACATTGGTTTACTAAGGCTTTGCTCCAATGTGTGGTTTCCCTTTAGAACAGAAACCATAACAGAGATGTGAACAGCGTCTTACGGGATCTTCCCTGAAGTCCGAATTCACTTGTCTTATTACTTTTCAAAATGTCTTCACAGGATCAGGGACACATCTCTGATCACCACGGATCTAACTGCTTGGACTTCCCAGTGATCCAGAAAAGTGGGGGGTTCCTGAACAGTAGTTGACATTTTCAATCAAACCCGTCCCCAATCACGTACTAATTCTCTACACTGTGGATAGGGAAGACCTGTCAACAGAATTCTACCCCTCACACCAGTAATACCTGCTGGTAAAGGGTTAAAAGTCCTACCCATATCACCTAAAGTTATCTTGGGTAGTCACTGAGGCACTGCACTTTAATTACAGCCATTTTTCTGATATGCAAATGAGTAGTAAGAGTCATATTCCATCTATAAGAGTCATGTTTTCTCCAGACTGTGAGTGAACCCCGCCTCCTTCTTTTGAATGTGTCTCTTCAAATCTTACCCTGTGCAGACAGGAAGTCCTCTTCCTGTCCACTTCCTGTCCTTATCAGAATGCTGTCCCTCTCACTGTGTGGTGATTTTAGCAGTGAGTACTGTGTGGGAAACACACCATTTCTTCTTCTCACCATTTCATTCACTCCATAATGGGTAGGGCCATGCAACAGGCAGAGCCACCCACTAGTGGGTAGAGTCAATATAGACATAGTTTGGGGAATTGTTTTACTGTTGAGAGGATGCAGATTTAAGCTGGGACACCTGCATTCCAGTGAAGGGGGAGTAAAGTTTATTGTGCCTGTTCTTGATGACAGGTTCCGTTTAAACCCCTTTCATGGCATCATCCATAATCAGGATATTATCCTCTTTGTTTAACATGACTTATCTGTACATCGCAGTGCAGTAAAGGATGTGTGGAGTCAGATCATGGGCTTGTGTCTGCTGTATTACTGTGCAATAAGCTGTAATAGATTACAGCAATATATGGCAATACAGTTGTATTACAGAATATTGAATAAACAATCAGAACCCCTAGGGTTTATACACCCAAGCAGACCTTAAAAGACACTAAAATAAAATATTGAACATTTTGTTTAAAAAAAAAAATTATTTAATAAATAGAATCCTTCCCCCACCGATTTCCCCACATCCAGAAATACCTGATCTATCAACTCTTCAAAGGTAGGGGATTGTATAGAGCCATATGGATACCTTAATAAAGAACAATTTAATATGCAAAGGCACAGTGCTTATAGGTTACAAAAAATGAAGAAATTAACAGACAAACATAAAAGCAAAACAGTAAAAATAAAAAAGGATAAAATAAAGAAAAAAAGATCTCTTACTAATTAGATTGGCAAAGAGATCCCCGGAGGAGAACCGATGAAATCCTGGGTTTATATGGAGTCTTCTAAGGAGAAGCACATTTTCCAGCATGAATTTACAAATCTAGCAAGAGCAAACATCAGTTTTTTTTTAAACTTCTATTATTTTGGCTTCTATTATTTCTATATTATTGCTTGCAACCCACTTTCTACATCAAACATCATCTTGTTTTTTATATTTCTCTTTCTCTCCAATCTGCTGTCAATCCCATGATGCCTCAGAATAAGCCAGTTAAGACTGTGATATGACAGTCAAAGGATTACCCGGCACTCTTGGTTGTAGCACAGTAATTATTGTCAGACAAGCCTGGTGTACTGGGTTACTAAGTCATTGAGTGGCCGTGGCAGTGCCTAAAACTCCCAACACTGTGCCTATGCTCATTGAAATGCTTGTATGAGAAAGGATGATATTTTTGTTACCCTGGTCCCCAGAGGGCATTCTGATATTTTTGGAAAATCCTTTTAAGCTATTCTTATTTTCTCAATTGTCTCATGAATTGTGTGGCTATGTGGCGTATCCTCCGCCTTACATTAGAGATTAACAATATTTCCCATTTTAATCCACTGAATAACTCACGTTTCGGTCCGCTAGTTTTTTTCTTTTGTATCAAACAATTTCCTCAAATATTTAACTTGGGCTTAAGCTAACAAGATTTGATCTGATAATTAGATTTTTTTGCCTCTTCCTTTATTACGGCCCATACTTTACTTTATCAGATAATATATAATGTATCTCAACTGTAAATTATACAGATAATTGAAGTCACTGATGAAGCTGCAGATCACAGAAATCTAAGGTGACTTTGAGGAGCCCTCGCCATGGGGAAATTCTTGTGCTCGGGGCTCATTCATGTCTATGGTTGTCACCTTAGACATTTAGGAATAACATAATAGGGCACATTGGGGGTCCTTACTAAGGGCCCGAATCGTTTTTTTTTCGTCGGGTTTCCCGAATTTTTCCAATTTGCGCCGAATTGCCCCGGGTTTTTGTCGCACGCGATCGGATTGTGGTGCATCAGCGCTGGCATGCACATGACGGAAATCGGAGGCGTGGTCGTCGGAAAACCCAACGGATTTGGAAAAACCACAGAACTTTTTTTAAAAAGTGTCGCTTGACACGCGCTTACCTGCACCCAGGATAGGACGGTGAACTCCGGCGGACCTCAGCGCAGCAGCGACACCTGGTGGACATCGGGAACACTTCATAGTGAATCGCTGGGTAATACTTAGGGGGTCATTTATCTTTTCCTTCCTTTGGTGTTTTTGCGCCTTTTTGCTGCGTAATGGCTGTTTTGCACTTTTTTTTATGTTACACCTCAATTCGCCGTGTGTTTTATCATAACATTTACTTACCCGGTCCAGTCACAATCCCACAGCACATTGTCCGACGAGAATTCGGGTCTACTGGGATTCACTAAGGTCGTGCGCCCAATATCCTGCAGGTGTCGCTGCTGCGCCGAGGTCCGCCAGAGTTTACTTTCTTCTTCCTAGTGCATGTAAGTGTGCAATCTTGCGACACAAATCGTTTTTTAAATTCCTCGTTTTTTCCAAATCCGTCATGTTGTCCAACGGCCACGCCCCCCCGATTTCTATCGCGTGAAAGCCGGTGCCGATGCGCCACAATCCTAGCGCAAAACGGAAATATTCGGTAAACCCGACGAAAATGCGGCGTTCGGACCCTTAGTAAATGAGCCCCTTTTGTGTCTCTACAAATGTTTGCGCCCGATTTATTATACTATTGCACCTTTTTGGGCGCAAATAATTGCACAATAACATGTCAGTCCTGACCAGGCTTAGGAAAAGCAATGGTGTGATTTGCGCAAAAAATTGCTCCTTTTTTAAAATTAGCACCTAGTAAGGTGCAAAAAAAACCCTGAGAAAAAGACCTCAGAGAAGGGGGAAATAAGAGAAACGACCTCCTTAATCTTTATAGTGGAAGCACTGGAGGAATCATACAAATGAACAAAGTACAGAACAATCACCTTACTAATTCCTTATTGCTCTTGTGGTTACTTTTCAGTTTTCTTGATTTTGGTCTCCTTATTCCATAGATGACAGATCAACACAATGGGGCACATTTACTAAGGACTTTGCGCCGGTGTTTTGCCGCACTTTGGTGAACTCTGTCGGGCCAATGCAGGGAAGTGACTGATTCATGATTTCTGGCGCACATTCTTAATGAATCTGTCGAGCCAGCGTTATACATGGGCAGAGCACTTTTAGTGCAGTTTCCGATAATTTTAGTAAATGTGACCCAAAGTGTTACTGTTGCAGCCAATCATTGGCCACAAAGGCGACCTCTGCGGGTCTACACCTCTCAACTGTCCTGGGTTCATTGGGAGAGTCCCAGATTTAAGGTTCTATCACACTGTCTCAGGTGGCAGTTGATACATCTCACATGTAGATTGTAATATAATGGTGTAGCTGGGAGCCATCGTCAGGGCACCATAATGACTCTGAGGCTCTAAATGTCATGACAGAGAAAGGGGTGCAAGCCCTAAGCTACTCACCCCTGGTCCTTGCCTAATTGCCCGGTCTGTGCTAGTCACAGACGACAACTAGGAGATGATCCCCACTCAGCATGTCATTTCATTCCAGTAGGTTCAGGTCAGGAGATCCCTTCATGGTACAGAGTGATTTTTTTCTGCACTCACTCCTGGGCAAGAGGCCTAAGTACTCAGAAAAGATGACGACAAACAAAGAAGGACAAGTAACAGAAAATAGACAAGCAGGGTCAGACCGAATCTGTCAAATTCAAAAAGTGGCAAGGTACAGATTGAAGTAGCAAGAGAATAGTCCAAAAAATTTGCTAGGGTTGGATACACAGTAGAAGTACCTAGACACGGATCCGGCAGCTGACTGGCCACGAGTCCATTACTCAACCTGCACCTGAACCGCACACAATTCCCAGAAGCTTTACCAAAAAAAGCACACACCAATGCTTCGGCTACCGATTCTTTTATTTATATAGCGCACACAGATTTTGCAGCGCTGCACAGAGACGCCAAATCAGTCCATGTCCCCATGGGGCTCACAATCTAATCAACCTACCAGTATGTTTTGAACTGTGGGAGGAAATTGGAGGACCTGGAGGAAATCCACGCAAACACGGAGAGAACATACAAACTCTTTGCAAATGTTGACCCGTGGACTTGAACCCATGTCCCCAGTGCTGTAAGGCCGTATTCTAACAACTAAGCTACTTTGATTGGCCACAGTGGAAACAAATTGGGGCACATTTACTTACCCGGTCCAGTCACGATCCAGCGGCACGTTCTCCGACGCTGATTCGGGTCTGCCGAGATTCACTAGGGTCCGTGTTCCCGATATCCAGCAGGTGTCGCTGCTGCGCCGATGTCCGCCGGAGTTCACCATCTTCTTCCCGGTGTATGTGAGTGCTTGATCTTGCGACACAATTCTTTTTTAAATTCCACGTTTTTTCCGAATCCGACAGGTTGTCCGACTGCCACGCCCCTGATTTCTGTTGAATGAAAGCCGGCGCCGATGCGCCAAAATCCGATCGCGTGCGGGAAAATCCCGGGGCAATTCCCGGGGAAACCCGACGAAAGTGAGTGATTCGGACCCTTAGTAAATGAGCTCCAGTGTGTTGAAATGTAACTACAGAAGAAAGAATTGAGGCATATCTGGACTTCAACTGTCCGATTCCATTGTTCTCCGGCAAACATTGCTTGGCCAAGCTGAGTGTGCATGTTTATAGAGAGATCTCCTAAGATTTGGTCACTACTTGTACAACTTTTAGTGTAGTTGAGTCTAGTGCATCCAGTATATTCTAGAATTCCTGTGAAATCATTCCATCCCATATGTGCATTCATTCACCCATTACGTTTATGTTCCCTTGTAGACTGAGGTTGATCCTGATCACATGACAGTAGTCGGTTGCTCTA
Organism: Engystomops pustulosus; assembly: GCF_040894005.1. Classification (NCBI taxonomy): domain Eukaryota; kingdom Metazoa; phylum Chordata; class Amphibia; order Anura; family Leptodactylidae; genus Engystomops; species Engystomops pustulosus. Next base: position 238,369,767 of record NC_092412.1, read on the forward strand.
TACTTTTTCCTTGTAGCTAGTGATGATAGTTGTAATTCTCAGTATACTGCGCTTTGAGCCGCTTACAACTCGCAAGGTGACCTCCCAATGTGCTTCACACATTATAGTAGATGTGTTTCATCTATTTAAATCTGATGGAAATCTGCGCTGTTTCCCATGGCTCGGGTCCCACTCTAAGCTTTTACAATGTCCTTGACTATAAATAGGACATATAGTCAGAGACACTCAGATAACTCTTAATCACTCACTTTTTTATATGGGAATGGTCAATTTGGACAGAGCTCAAGCCTAGAAGGTGAGGGGTGATAGCAAAGGGTACAGACGGCTTTTATGACATTAAGACAAAGTAAAGAGCATTGATTCCCTATTTTGTCTCGGCAAGTAAGTAGTATTGATCCTATTCCGGGGGTAAGATTTACTACACGGGGACATAAGTGCAACTTTTAGGAAAATGTGTCCAGACGGGTGACTCTCCATAGGATAATCTACTTGTTCTAGTGGAATTCAGGGACTCAATGTCAATTTGCAGACACAAAAGGGACATACAATTTCAGGATCATATTAAACCTTGATAACCCTTCATACTCTACTTCTCCCTCTACATAAGGGAGAGAAGGTCTCAACATATAGATTAAGCCATACTTTCAGGGTCAAGATGACTTGGTGTTTTGGCTTCTTTCCATCATACTTGAATTTGTGTTACCTTTGCTTACTATTAGTTTAGTCCTTATCCAACCTGTTAGGGACCTTTCCTTCCAGAGGTCCCATAACAGAACCTCATGGTACCTATACACTCAATGTGAAGTTATAGTTCTCTGAATAATCCAATAAGTTAAAGTTATCAGAGCAAAAACATTGCAATTGAGAAGAAAGAAATAAGGTAGGAAGAAGGCAGGAAAGTCAGTGGAGCATTGGAATTTCATGGAGAAGGAAAACTCAAAGGGACACCAGCAATATAGCAGGAGGAATCAGTATAAACCATTGAGAAGAGAAGATGAAGAGGAAAATGGAATAAAAATATAGAAATACAAAAAGATCGGATATTAAATAAAACAAAGAAATAGATAAGGGGTATTCTCCACAGTCTATATCATAAATTGGTGATAGATGTGGGTCCCAACTCTAGGACCTAAACCAGTATCCTGAAAACAAGGTTCTGTTTACCCCTTTTGAATAGTCTGACCTAATAAAGAGTTGGCAGCACATATACAGACAATCTCTGTTCAGATCTATGGGAGCACTGAAAACTGCAACATGCATGGCCAACCTTTATTTTGGCGGGAAAGAGGGTTGGCAAGCTCCTATTCTAGAGACAGTTGCCGGTTCCAGAGGTGATATAGAAATTTATGATGTATCCTGTGGAAATACTAGATATGAGTATACCCCTTTAACAGAACATGATGTCCAACCAGGTTGTATGTATAGTAGATAATTTTAGGTGGAATCAAAATTCAGAAATAACTTTCTACTTTCTAAATGCCTAATACGAGGGGTTTCCTCCTTCAACTTCTGGAAAATGAAGAACCTTTTACCATTTCTGTTCAGGTGCAGAAGATCTTCCGATGGGCCAAGGTTGTAGAAGTCCAGCCAAAGAAGGTCGTAGGAGTCCAGCCAAAGGAGGTCGTAGGAGTCCAGCCAAAGAAGGTCGTAGGAGTCCAGCCAAAGAAGGTCGTAGGAGTCCAGCCAAAGAAGATCGTAGGAGTCCAGCCAAAGAAGATCGTAGGAGTCCAGCCAAAGAAGATCGTAGAAGTCCAGCCAAAGGAGGTAGTAGAAGTCCAGCCAAAGAAGGTTGTAGAAGTCCAGCCAAAGGAGGTAGAAGAAGTCCAGCAAACGGAGGTCGTAGAAGTCCAGCCAAAGGAGGTCATAGAAGTCCAGCCAAAGAAGGTCGTAGAAGTCCAGCCAAAGGAGGTCGTAGAAGTCCAGCCAAAGAAGGTCATAGAAGTCCAGCCAAAGAACGTTGTAGAAGTCCAGCAAAAGAAGGTCGTAGAAGTCCAGCCAAAGAAGGTCGTAGAAGTCCAGCGAAAGAAGGTTGTAGAAGTCCAGCCAAAGAAGGTTGTAGAAGTCCAACCAAAGATAAACCACTCGAAGGCCACTGGGGTCTATTTCCTTAAAGGCTAAAGGGTCCAAAGAGTGATATAATTTGGTGACCCCAAAGAACCATAGTTCCACATTTTTTATTTTAAAGTGAAAGGAGGCCTGAGAACGCGGATGGTGGTCTTTGGAGCTTTACCCCCCAGACCTGGACCGGCACATACATATTGGCTATTTATGGCATAAACTGTGGGGATAAGAAGAACAAAGAACCACTGGAAAAGCCAAAAGATGGATCTCCACCATATAGAAAATTGAGAGCACAATGAGATTAGTTACTTTAGGCTCCATTGAATTAAAAAGGTTCATTATTTTTTTTTCTTATGTTATTGTAAAACTACTGTTACATTGTATTTTAACGATTAAGAGTCTATGTACCTTTAAGACTCCCTGCTGTTTTGTATGCGCTCGCCTTGTGTTTATTATCACGTATTTTGCTACAGTTTCTACTTTCAATGAAACAATTCCCCAAGGCATCCGCTGACCTAATAACACATGAAGACATTCATCTAGAAATAGTAACAATAGTAAGATCTAGGTTGTAGACTCTGCAATGTATACCTGAGGCGAGCGGTCAGGCCCAGTCATCTGTTATAAGTAGTAGCTAAAATGAGAATAATAGAGCTATTATATAATACATATTAACTATATTACGTGCAGCGAGACGCATATTTTACTGGGAAGCCATCGTGAAAATTCCATATTATTCAAATCAGTTTCATCACAAATACTTTTGTAATGTTTTTAGTGACAATCCGCAGAAAGAAATATTAAAACACTGCAGTTTTTATGCACAATAGGCTGATCATGCCTATCAGCGATTGGTCTCACCCGGTAAAAGGTGCTTGTTGGGCTATTGACAACTTTTCACACCCAGAGCTAACTCCCGTGAACGATACTCAGATCAATGGTGTTAACCCTTTAAATGCTGCCAACAAAACCATCATGAGGAGCTACGATCCTATAGAAAATGGCAGTGCTCCCAAGCTGAAGGCACGTAAAGGGTTAACCCCCACAATCGATGCGGCACGAACATTGGGTGTTAGTGGTGCACTCGGGTACCCAAACTAAACTTTTGTTCAAGGTTCAGCCAAACTCAATGAACCCAACTGGGTCCGTTCATCCCTAGCTCTTAATAATTAGAGAATCCCAAATGGACCTCAAATGGACATCAACACACCTACATAATAACTCACATTCTTCTTCTCTGTATCTTCTCTCTCGTTTAAGTACCTGCACCAGGGGCATTGCTAGGGTCACGGTCTCAGGACACATTTAAAGGAAACCTACCACTTGTAGTGGCAGGTTTCCGATGGCAATACCGGGCACCAGCTCAGGGTGAGCTGGTGCCGGAGCTTATTTTAGTTAGTGTTTTAAACCGCGGTATCGCGGTTTAAAACACTTTTTAAACTGTATAGCCGGCGCAGGCAGGTACGTGCTCGGTGCTTACCATGCGCGCGGCTCTCATTCACTTCCTATGTAGCCGCGTGCACGGTAAGCGCCGAGCGCGTACCTGCCTGCGCCGGCTATAAAGTTTAAAAAGTGTTTTAAACCGCGATACCGCGGTTTAAAAAACTAACTAAAATAAGCTCCGGCACCAGCTCACCCTGAGCTGGTGCCCGGTATTGCCATCGGAAACCTGCCACTACAAGTGGTAGGTTTCCTTTAACAAATTCTATGAACTAGTCAGATCCCTACATATACCCCACACACATAATCCTTCTTATATGCAGCTACAGAAAACACAGGTGACATCCCTAGCTATTAGAGACATAACTAGGAGCATGCACTTCGCATACCCAGGCCAATGTCAGGGCCCAGAGCTGCTGGGGGGGCCCACATAAGGCTGTACATAAGGAGTCCATGGGGATGATGGGGCTGTATCTAATTAATCCAGGGGGGGGGTTGTATAAAATAACCACGAGGGGGCTATTTGGTATGAAGAACTAGGGAATATTTTAGGGAACAGGAGATTGTTTTAGTTTCTTAATTTTTAATGCTGCCACGTGAGTTCACTTCAAAGGGGCCCACTAAGGCTCTGCCACCCTACTGAAACCTCGAGCCAACCCTGTCTGGGTCCCATAGACTTCTGAATGAGGCCTATCTTCCTCTTATATCATATAATCATATATACACTTCTTATAATCATATATACACACATTAATTTCTACATTCATTTCTGCACTCATTTACACACTTATAAATGCAGTATTTACACTTCAAATATAGTACATATACATTATTTTATTATTCATACAGTATATATATATATACATGTATACAGTATTAACATACCTTATACACACATATAACATAAACACACATACACACAGTATATACACACATAAAGTATATGGACACATACAATACCATACCAACACACATACAAAGTTGACAGCAGGCTATGAGCAGGTCTCGTTGCCAGTGTAGGAGTAGACATGTGCCGTAACACGTGATCAACAAATCTAAGTTTCGATGTATTCCTGGCACCTTTGTCACGTTGTTTGTGGAGACATCCGCCGGCCTGACAATTAGCAGGAACGGTGACTACCCGAAATTGCTTTAATAGCATAAAAGCCCAAATATGTGTAATTTTCAAAGGTTACACCTAGAACTTGGGATGTGATATTCATGTTCATAAGGAAATCATCTAAATATGCAAAGGAATAAAGAGCAGGGACACGGGATCTAGTAACCTGCGGTAATTATGAGGCGCGCGGGTCACGACATGCTAAGAAATAACCTACTTCTAAATGAATAGCTACTTTGCCAACAGCAATATACTCCAGTTAAGGATATTATTATCCATAATTACACTCTCAGGTCGTGGTGATCAAAGTCAAAATGTATGAGCCCGGCATAAGTAATAGAAGTGAAGAAATGACATGAAAAGTGTAATAAATTCAATCCATATTTTATTATCTGCGGCTAAAATAAATTCTGAATTAAGTGCTCCTTGCTTGTCACCAACAATCTCACTCCAGTCTGATCAATGATATCTGACAAACCTAGTGAAGTGTAAAATACAGACTGGGGCTCACCTACAGGGCGGGGGGTAGGTTCACCTGGACCATGGTGCACAAGGAACCCATAGACTATTCAGCCACAGAAGAAGAAACCAGTTTGCAGATGGCGCATAATAGGTTGGGGCGGGGTCGGATTATGACTGCCATAGGTCCTGGGGTATATGTATATTATAGCCCCTACAAGTCTGGAATCACTTCTTACATATGGTACTAGAATCAGCTTCTTGGGGGTTGTGTCCCATCTGCCTGCTATCAATCTGTGGTGTCAGGACCTTTAAAGGTCCTGAGATGGCTCTTGTGTACATACAGGCTGGCTGCTGTACATAGATGGTGATGGTGCAGTGATTGATTACTTCTGCCTGTCAGGGACAACACAGTGATGACGTATTCGCGGCTTATGCTGGGCAGGATAAGGTTGGAGCAGAGCATAATTAGGGTGAGGAGACGCACCGGGGCAGCCACAGGAGAGAAGAGCCTCATTATCATAATTTTATAATTGTTTTTTCAGCAAAACCACTCGGATCAGGGATCAAACAAGATATGTTTCTGCATCAGTGTAGCTACAGCATTCTCAAGGTATGTTTGGTTCATAATGTATAAAAGCAAATGGTAGACTTCCTCGCTACCCTAGTCAAAAGCCAAGCAGCTCATTCAGCTAAACATGTTCTCTACACTGTAATGATGAGATGCAAAGACATCAAAACAGCACTGTCTAGAGTTGGAAGTCTATTCCTTCTGGAATAGATATACTGTTCGTGACTCTCATCACATCACCTCTTCTACTGCTATATGCTCCGTCACCCAGGGGCCAACTTAACCATTGAGCTGGCCCTCTGGTAGGGTGATGTGTCCTTAAAGGTGTGACTTACCAGGTTCCTGCAACCGGTTCTGTCTCCACGAACCTTCTAGTCTTAGGTTTATTGATGCGCCATGGGACCTGCCACAGGCAGAGTCCTCCTCTTACATCGAGAAACTGGTGGCGGAGCAGGGTGCTCATATTTTGGGGCTCAGTAGATTAGGGGGTGTAGAAGCAGACCTATAGCCACACTATTCTTTACCCTGGGTAAAGTTCAATTTGAGGTCCTAGTTCTGTATGTACATAGACTGCATGAGGCAAAAATAACTTTTTATTGTACCCCCAGGCAACTAGGATGTTCGACATATACTTTGATAGATCGCCAAACCCAAGCTATGCTCCTGCCCACTGCCAACTTTATTTGCCTTATAGAAAATAGATGGACTCATCAAGAAAAATGGCCTCCACCCTCCAAATAAAAACTGTAAAAATACAAGTGAAACTGACCAGGAAGTTGATAAAATTAGGACTTTGTAAATCTGCCCTACCCATCCCTTATATATACGGAGGAGGCTGAGGTGTTTTTGGAAGATCTTTGCTTTCCGAGTAAGGCACAGGCACTTGTAAAGTGTTGGGCCCCTTTCACATGAACGTTAATGGCGGACGTAAGCTAGTAGTACAAACGACAGCTAGCGTACGGCCGCCATAGAAGTACGTTGAACATGGTGAGTCACGGAACTGTGCCGCCACTGAAATAAAGATAGAGCATGCTCTACCCCTGGTCATCCACACGGTACATCTGCACTGCTCCCAATGGAGAGAGGAGGGGCGAGGAGCTTTACCTCCTCCACTTCTCCCCCACGATGTACGCTACGCCCAGGTCCTGGTCCAGGCAAGCATACGTTAGTGCCTAAGGGACCTTACACTGTATATGGAGGAGCTCACAAGCAGATCGCCCGCTTCCCTTGTGGTCGATAAAAGCTACGATAACCAGATTATCTACGGACGCCCATATCTTTTCTCCGTGTGAAGTCTGTTTGCATTTTTGCCTTTCAGATAATCCTTTTCAATAAATATTAACTAGCGGAGAACGATAACAAACAGCAAGAATTACACGCTAATCCATCTGTGGTACATTCCCTGCAAATCTATCCAGTGACTCGCATTTCCATCAGCTATAGAGATAGAGAAACCCTCGTGGGTAAAACGGAGCATTGTCACCCTTCACGATTCATTCCATCCCGACAGAAGAAAAAGCATCTGGAAATTTCGGAAAAGTTCAAAGCAACAAAAATTGGAAAAAAAAAAAATTCATCCACCGAAGAGGCTGCAGAATTATCACAGTTATTATATGTGGGTGAAAAGTTGAAGGTTGACTCACAGTATGCAGTCACTCCGTACTTCCCCTTAATCACAGGGGTCAGAAAGTTAATAATAACACAATACAACGTTGGAGGAGTCTTTCCTCATTGCTCCAACTTAAGACTGAACTTTTTGCAGAGGTCGGAAGTTCACGACAATGTGTAGACTTGCTCTACTCTCCATCCCGTGGAGGCCGACGTTAAGAAAGAGCCTCTTGTTTCCGATGGAGAACAGATAAAAAGTACAAGATAAATATTTAGGACATGACTGAGGTCACCGGCGGTTACAGTTAATAATTATTTCATGTTACCCTGTTACAGAACATTTTCTGGTCTCGTAAATAATAGAAGCCATTTTCTAAATCTGGACCGTTCCCTGCCGAATACCTCGCTTGACATTCTGTGTCAGAAGGGCTTTGTGGTGGGATCATGAGGATGTCTCCATGGACCTGGTGACCAGAACATCACTTTCACATGCTCTGTACCTCCAGGGGTTGTTGCTGGTGGGGGGGGGGGGGGTTATTATTTGCGTTTTTTTTTCGTATAGACTACAAATTCACATGTGATTACCAGGATTGGGTGACATTCAACGTTTTAAAGGATATTGCCTGCAGCTGTATATGTTCTACTGTACATGACATGGAAAAGGACGTGACATCCTCCGCTAAGCACATTTATAGGGCGGCATGGTAAAGGGAAATAAATATACGGGTTGACATGAAAGACCATCATGAATATACAAAAGCTTTATAGATTTGGAATGGCTTCAAAGCAACTGATGGCTTATGTTTAGATCTACAGAATATACAATTGGACATAAAATTGCCACTCTATGATGTTAAAAGAAATCTACCATCAAAATCCATCATGATAAACCAGAGAAACTTACTCGTAGGTCCAGGCACCGCGACTGTAGTAATCTTATTATATTTGTTATCCATGGCCTCCTAAGCCAGAAGGGCTCTGTGCTATAGCTTCACAGGCTCTTACACTGTCTACCTCTTCCCCCTTTGCCTGCTGTAATATCAGTGTGCAGTGTAACAGCCTGTGAAGCTACAGCACGGAGGGGCTCTGATAATAACTCCCCATAGCTCTTCAGGTCATTGGCATAATTATTTAAGTTGATTTTAGAAGGAAGGAGGCCATGGATAACAAATATAAGAAGATTACCACAGTCACAGTACCTGGATCTATGAGTAAGTTTATCATTTTTGATTTTGATTTCCTTTAAAGGGTCTCTATTGGCAGTGCTGATCATATTCAGTCAGGTAGCAGCTTTAGAAAGATTAGGAATATTATTGGCAGAGCACTCAATATATAAAATGTGGCCTGTAATTTATGTAAAAAATTAACAAAGTCCATTTATCCGGGAATGTTTGACATCTACTTTGCGGATGTGAAGAGATTTTGTCACCTGGTTTCTGGTAAGAATATAAGAGTGGGTGGAATGTAGTTAATAGAAGGAATGGATGGAGTATTCTCTGTGTAAGGTTTCTGCTGACATTATCACTCCCTGACTATTTCGCCAGAAATAATTCTTACTAATAATTGCCGAAATTCTAAAACTAAATTTTAAAACTTTGTAATTATATTGAATCAAGTCTCCTGTTCTCAAGTATTTACATACCATATTTTTCAGACTATAAGGCGCACAAAAAGTCCAGTGCGCCTTATATATGAACCATACTTACAGACAGCAGCTGCCTTGACCTGTGCACAGGTCTGCCACCTGCTGGTCATTCATCCTTATAACCCTGTGTGCCTTATATATAAACCTAGATGTTTTAGCAGGCATTTATTGATGGTGCGCCTTATACTCCAGTGCACCTTATATTCCGAAAAATACTGTATTTGTTTAGCATGTCCATAACTTTTAGGATAATCTTCAAACCCTTTATATATCCCCAATACATTTATAATTTTATTAAAATAAAAAATCTTGACTTGTTTTGTGTTTACAGCTTTTATGTATACCTATAAGTCGTCATGACAACAGACTACAAATAAACACTATGGGGGTAATTTACTAAGGGCCCGAATCACGTTTTTACGACGGGTTAACTAAATTTTTCTGTTTTGCGCAAATTTTCCCTGAATTGCCCCGGGTTGTGGCGCATCAGCGGAAATCGGGGGCGTGGCCGAACGAAAACTCAGAGAAACTGCCGCATTAAAAAAAAAAAAGTGTCGCTGGACACGTGCTTACCTGCACCCGGCGCGGCTTGGTGTACTTCAGTGCATTCCGATGAAATTCAGCGCAGCAGCGTCACCTGGTGGACGTCGGAGGAACTGCCTTAGTGAATCCCGGCCGGACCCAAATCCTCCACACAGAACGCGCCACTGGATCGCGAATGGACCGGGTAAGTTAATCTGCCCCTATGTAGTCTGATAATTCAGTCACGTTGACTTTCATGTGTCCCTTAGTTCTTGATGTTCTCCCAAATGTTAAGAGTTTGTAGGGGACAGATGGAAAGGACGCCAGTGATAACACAATAGTTTTGTATTTCCATAACTGATCATCTGTTCTTCCCACATTTCCCGCCATCCGATATATTCCATTACAGTCCCCCACAGTCTTTTCCCCTTCATTTCCTTCTCCTATAATTCTAACCTTGAACTGAGCTCCGGGGATCTAATTCCCTGCTAATATTTTCAATGGCTTTTTGAACTTCCAAAGAATGCAGATTCTTATCTTAAGTAAATAGGATGAAAATAAAGTGGCAGAATTCTCAGATATCTACAAATCACCTTTTGAGAGGTTCGCTTTGAAACGTGTTTATCTGCATACAAGATGTTTCGATGTGTATATCAAGAAAACTCTCACATTCGCTGGCACAAGAACATAATTGAAAAAATAATATTTTTTTAAAATAAAAATTCGAGTTTGATGTCCAAATAGATAATTCTGGTTTTTGCAAATCTCCGAAGAACTGCAATCCTTATCACTACAAAGTTTTGAAGAATTTGTGTATGGGCACCCTTAGCCGGCATAGAGGGGGGTCCAACCAGAATTTTTCATCGGGGCCACACCTTTCCTAGTTAGGCCCCTGAGAGGAACCCAATAGGTCCCCCATTCATTGTCATACAAGTAGTTCATGCTTCTACTCTTGCCTTCATCTCTATTGTCTGGGTTTGACTGCCACCTCTTTTGGTTTTGCCATCTTGCCATTAGGCCCACGACCAAGTGTAGTCCGAGATAAATGCTCCTCATTCTGAAGAGATCTCCGAACCTGAACATGCTAAGTTCAGTCCAGTGACATGAGGTTGGGGTCGGAAGGTCCTTGCAGTGCCTGTCTTCTATGTAACCCACACATTGGTACATAGCGGATTTCCCCAGCCAGTGGCTCCAGAGCAACATCTGACTCTTTTCTCCATGAAGTGACTCCCCAAATGTTAGCATTTGCATATATACTGTATGTGCCATTGAGTGCACATAGCACCTGGAATATCCTTGCATTCCTAGAATTTAAGGTACTAGTTATCAAAGCCATATAATTATGAGTGTGTCTCCCAATTTTTAAAAGTTGTGGCAGATGTGACCATGACAAATCTCATACAATTTAACCGCAAACCCCAAACTGGTTGTTAAAATAAAGTAAATTTGGGGAACAATAAAGAAGCAGGATGCTGACCCCTTTGTGCTATAAATTGTATAAGTTTCCTCAGGTTGCTGATACAGTTTTGGGTTGTAGCAGAGAAAAGAGCAATAGAAACCATGTTCTTGTTTTCACAACAATGATCTGCCTATGATATAACCCACACATCTAGAAAACTGGTTGTTAAAAAAAAGTACCATATATACTCGAGTATAAGCCTAGTTTTTCAGCACAAAAAAATGTGCTTAAAACTCAAACTCGGCTTATACTCGAGTAAAAAAAATCAAAACTCACCTTTCCAGCTTCCCCCGCTGCTGGCTATATACTGGAGCAGGGGGCTGGCTACATACAGGGGGATATGCGCTGGCAGGCTATATACTGGGTGGGAAGGTGCTGGTTATATACTATGGGGCAGGGTCCGCCAGGCTATATAATGGTGAGGCTGTGACCAATGAATTTCCCAACCCAGGCTTATACTCGAGTCAATAGGTTTTCCCAGGTTTTTGTGGTAAAATTAGGGGCATAGGCTTATACTTGGGTCGGCTTATACTCAAGTATATACCACAAACAAGTGGGATGCTGAAATGGTGGCAGATTATAACAAAAAAAAAATTATAACTTTCTATTAAATAACAAATAGCATTTGTGTGAATTTGTGGAATTCTCCCCTAGGAAACCATATTTAATACAATGCTAATGTCCCACCATAAAAATCTAACTACACTCCAGCATGCCAAACGCTGGCAACAAACCGATATCGTAGAAGCAAACAGATAATAATCATCAATCTTAAGCAACTCATTAAAACTGTATTTTTAAATAGATTCTTCACGGAGAACAAATGCCTCATTAATCTGGAGCATTTCAAGCCGAGAGCGCAAGTAAGGTCAGAAAGAATAATGAGTGACAAGACAGGTCCACCAGACGCTGCATGTTCCTTTACCTTGAAGCCTTCCGTAATGTAAAGGTCAACAGATTTGTTAACTAAAGAGAAAAATGAACGGTTATCTCAATGATTAGCCCGAAATGGCTGAATTACTGCGTCTATTGAGGTGTTCTCTCATTCATGAGAATGGAGTAATGGGAATGGGGACCCATGATGATGACAAGGATCGTTTGTCTTCAAGAAGGATCGTACTGTACAAGAAACCAGGATCGTGTGGAGCAACGTTCCTCCGCAATGTTGTCGCTTTATCCATGAAAAATGTCTGGAGATAAGTTGAAATCTAAATTAAACTTAATTTCTATGTATATGCAGGAAGTATGGGAAGGGGGTTGATCTTACAAGATCGAACGGTTGGGCCCTCCGATTTCACTCAATGGTGCATCGGGGGGTGGTTCCTCCTCGAAGATCTTGGGAACATTAGATAAATCTTAGTGTGGACTTTAAAGGGATATTCCAGGAATAAGCATAATTCATATACAGATGGGTCCTTAAACTATAAGCTTATGTGGAGTTAGTTGTTATTTAAATTTTGGCCCTATTTAGCAGTAAAAAGCTCATGACATAGACTGTAATGAAGAATTAAAATGCTGCCGGCCCTTTAATCAGTGATTTTCTCAGCATGGAGCAGACGCAGGAGAAAAGATGGCCGCTGGTCACATGTCCACATCACATGTCCTGCACCTGCCTGGACAGGTTATGTGATCACCACTTTTTTGACTGTAGTCAGTTGGTTGCAGTGCATCCAATATGGCCGATGTTGTGGTGAGACGTCATCTCACTGAGGTAATGTGCAGTGATGGCAGTTACTCATCAATACTGTGGTAACAGAGCAGGACAGTCTGTTACATCATCACTGGGAGCAGAGCATAAGAGGGAGGAGCTATTACTGAGAACTAATGGATCATGGGACTTGTAGTTTCCAGTGGCGGCCATCTTGGAGATAACTCCACCTACTTTCGGGAAGTCCATAACATTTTGTGAATCAGAAAATCAAACTATTTAACCTCCGTTTTGTGATTAATGACACTGAGTTTTGTTATAGTAATTTATTTATAGCATTATGGGTTTTCCTACCAGACGTTCATATTCCAGGAATAGTAATTCCCTTTAGTAATAATTCCTTCATTTATATAGCGCACACAGAGAGTTTGCCAAATCACCCCTTAAAGTTCCTGACAAGTTAGAACATTCATAGTCAAAAACATACATTGTACACAAAATCATAGGGTGACATACATATATACGTAGATATTGCCCTCAGGCTGACAACAGGTATAAATAGTGAAAACCAGAAAATAGATGCAGCCTATATAGGGCAAGGTGCACCAACACGGGAGTGAGCGACATGCTGAAAACTACTTACAGCCATTCAGTGAAACGAATACTCGATCCACACATACGTGTATCGGGCGTCACCGGCTTCTAAATTCAGACGTCTGAAGGGTTCCTCGAGAATGTGCGAGAGCATCTACTCTAAAAGGACTACGTGCAGAGCAGCAGAGAAGGTCATTACAGGTCAAATGTGTTTATTCACCAGTGTCCAGCATTGTCATATCTATAGTATCAAGTGTTTCTCAGGGTAGAGTATCACCGGAGCAGCTGCCAAGTCCAAGCCATAATGTGCCAAAATCTCGTCAACATGTATTTTCCAGACTGAATGTCTTCTAGGATAGAGGTTGATGACATATCCATAGAAAGGGTCCTGAACAAGGTGGTGGTACATCACCCAGTACTTCCACAGATCATTGGATTTTAGTTCAAACCCCAGGGAATTGTAGAGAAAATAGAGCAAAAAGGCTTCCAATGTTGCTGCATGATATTCAATTAACGGTGTATACCGGCAGCTGATGGGGGGGTATCCAAGACTTGTGGTTTTCTCTGCAATCCTGATTAAAAAACATCCAGAGGTCCGTTTGTAACTAGGGGTCGTCTGTAAGTTGGGTGTTCTTAAGTAGGGGACCGACTGTATCTGTTCTTAATCATGACTTGCTGTCAGCTTGCCAGGATTAGGAACGAATAGTTGGAAACACATCGGTTTAGTTCCTACCACACACTTGCCCCACACCTTATTGGGAAATAAACTTTGCCCCTGATGCCCAAAAGGTGGAAAGAAATGTTCCTAAGGGACTAGAACTGGATTAGGAATTCTGAATGGATACAGAGAGGTTCTGTATTATGAAACCATTATTGGAGACCGGCTGAAAAGTGCATTTCTGTCTTTGTAGAAACAAGCGCCTTAATGGAAAACTAATTAATTTACTGAAAATGTAAATACTTTCTTTCTTCTGAGGTGGCGCTTCAGAAACATGATTGCCACGTTTACAGGCAGCACGGTGGCTCAGTGGTTAGCAGTACAGCCTTGCAGCGCTGGGGTTCTGGGTTCAAGTCCAAGCCAGGTCAAAATCTGCAAAGAGTTTGTATGTTCTCTCCATGTTTGCGTGGAGATCCTCCAGTTTCGTCCCACACTCCAAAATTATACCGGTAGGTTGATTAGATTGTGAGCCCCATGGGGACAGGGACTGATCAGGCAAGCTCTTTGCAGTGCTGCGGAAACTGTTGGTGCTATATCAATGAAGGAATTATTATTATTACCAGGTGTTTACAGCTAGATGCTGGTAGGTGACCCATATTTGCCAACTCTTTGTGGAGGGGATGTTGGAGATGGGCCTGCTGCAAAATCGCTCTGTTTAGGGCATTTCTCGTTTTTGATTATAAACATCCCTTGACCTTTTTTGTGTCATGGTGACTTAATTTTTTTGGTTACACCTCTATTCTGTGAATTGACCACAAAATAAAGTGCCCATATTACATATTATATGACAAAGAGTCTGACAAATGTGGGAGCTTTGTGATATTGTGATGGGCTCGAAAATGTTGCTTGTAGGACATCCGTTTTTTTTGGGGGGGGGACCCTCCTGGACATCCCCAGAGAGCTGATAATTATGGAATCATTACTTTAATGACCCCTAAACTGTAGGAAAAGAAGTTACAATCCTAAATAAAAAGTAATATTCTTTACCACAAACTTCTTCAAGGTCTGGTTTGTTCTTACTCTTGTAACCTTCAAATAATTTTGAGAAAAAAACTCTCTATATTCTTGTCTCTTTGCGGCATCTGCTTTCTTCAAGGTTACATTACCTAAATGGATGCCCCTAGCTGCTTCAGATTCATATCTATACATCCAAAATGATCTATCTGTGCCGAGGCTTCTCATACCGCTCTTATTCTACAGAATAATTACACTGTTGGCCTTTAAAGAGGTAAATCTGCTAAGACCAAAAAATATTAAAGTGAGCAGTTGGCACCTTATATGCCGTGTCACACATTGTGATCTGCTGATATAAGCGTTCTGTTTATCTCACTCCTACACAGCCAAGATATGAAGAAGCCGCTCCAGTTATGATGAGATCTCTCAGTAGGTGTCTAGAACCCATGAGAGATTGGCAGACGGGGGGAAAGGGGTTAAAGACGGGAAATAAGTTTTATTTTTCATCAAATGCGTTGGCAGGTGTCCCGAAAATTCAGATTTATAAAGGTTTTATATATGTTATATTTAAACTTTATAACAGAAAGGACAAATATCAGAGTTGAATTATAAAGGAGAACGACTTCTTCTCCGGTGATTCTAACCCAACGGGATTTCGGAACATTAAGCATTGACAGATATGCGGGGGAAGATGACAATATTAATATTGAAAGGATACAACGGGTTATGATTACACCCAAGCCCTTAGGGGCTATGGACCTAAAGAGACCAGTCTTATAAAGGATACACTATAGTTATAGGACTTGATTTTGCATTGGAGACCAGCATCTTAGAGTCAAGACTTAGGCCCCATGCCCACGACCGTCGGGGGGATCGTATGTACAGCCGCTGGCTTGCAGCCCATAGACGGTAATGGCCCCACAGAGCCCATGTCCTATCGGGCCGTGTGTAATGCATTGCAATGGAGAGGGGTCACCCTTCCTCCTCTCCATCGCATTGGACGTATGCGGCCGTAGTCCTTCAGGCATACGTTCGTGTGCATGAGGCCTTAGGGTCAAGATTTTACCCTGCATGGTGCAATATACCCACATGTTTAAGAGTTGACAAAATTGAATTAAAAAATTGGTTGATTCAGACTACAGATGAGTAAATTGTCAAAGAAACAATTCATAGAAACTTCGACAAACTTTTTGAAAGATTCGGTAAGGATCCGGACCTATTTGATCGGAACCGACGTTGCTCCAATTGTTCTAGAAATTGTTATAAATCACGTCCAGTCGTGATTATTCTTAAAAAGCTCCAATCTCATTTTGCTTTTTTTTTCATTTTCCTTCTCTTGTCCCCAAGTTTTTATATGAATGACTGATGTATATTACAAGATTCGTCCAAAGAGAAGAAGAAAAGATTCAAGTTTGATTGGACTATGGACCTAATGAGACCAGTCTTATAAAGGATACATTCAGTGTCAGGCTGGAGTTTCTTGGTTCCACTAGATAGATTTATTGTGGGACCAATTGTCCATTAACCCCTGGGACATATACTAGTACTACCTTCCACATTCAGCTTTATTCCACCTCTAGAAACCAGTACGCAGTGAAAGCCTGGAGCCACCGAAGGTTCCTCTGGGCCTTGGGCGGTCCAGTCCAGTACTGGATACATTATAGTTATAGGGCTTGGCACACATTTTGCATTAGGGACCAGCATCTTAGAGTCAAGACTTAGGATGAAGATTTTTACCCTGCATGGTGCAATATGCCCACGTGTGTTAGGAACTTGACAAAATTTCATAAAAAATTGGTTGTTTCTAGACACAATTCGTAGAAGCCTTTAAGAATCTTTCAAAAGATTAAAGGTTTGGACCTATTTGCTCCCATTGTCCTAGAAATTGGTATAAACGCCCGCTAATCGTCTATAACACTGATTTCCATGAAAAGCTCTAATCTCATTTTGTTAATTGTTTACGATTTTTTGTTTTCATTTCCCTCAATCGTTCCCACCTCTCTAAGCTTTCGAATGAATGACAGAAGATTCATCCAAAGAGAAATGGCAAATTCCTACAGAATCTATGAACAGATTTGCTCATCTCTAGTTCAAACCCTTTCAGCTCCAGCATCACCACTTTGGTGGACCCTACCATCAGTGCCTAGGGCCCAAGCCTTCTAGGGGGCCCATGGCCATCCAATCCATTCTCTGATTAGGGGACCCATGGCCACCCAAACCACCCCCAAATTATATACTGAGAAAGACCTTCATCCATGAAATCCTCCTACATCTGTTGCTGCTCTCAATTCACATGTACACAAGAGCCATCTCAGGACCTTTGAAGGTCCTCCAAAGGTCCCGAAACTGCAGATTGAAAGTCGGCAGAAGGGAAACATCCTTCATTCCCAAAATAAGCTGATTCTAGTACCATATGTAGTAAGTGACTTATAGGGGTTATAATATTCATACAGGTAGTCTTAATCCGACCCTCCATTCTCTGATTAGGGGTCCGGTAGACATGACAACCCATCCAGAAAATCACTGGCCTCATCAGTTTTGTGTTGTACATGCAGTCATGACTGCTGAGGCCAGGGCCCGGCTCCAGTGACCAATGTGCAGTGCATCATAATTCCAGAAACAGAAGACCATCAGAGATTTTTAAGAAATCGTTTAAGAAATGTATTGCCTGTGATTTTTATGCTATATATTCAAATCTGCTTATGCCCGATCAGGTATGCCTGATGCTGGCGCAGGCCCTGGGAGGATCTCATAGGAAACTCCAAATATAACTATAAAGCTGATGTATAAATAGTAATTTTCCGGATCTTGCAGGTGATGCCTGATCCTTCCCGAGTTTCCAGTTTCCAGTTCTTCTCCATAGTGGGGGGGGGGGGGGGCGATCATCTAGTGAGGTGCTAATGGTGGCCTATGATTGACTCTAAGCATCACGTCTATTGATTTTATCACCTTCATGTCAGATTCTTGTGTGAGAACTGTCACCTCTGTGTTAGCTCATTAAGATAATGCACAAGGCTTGAAAACCAATGTTTAGAGTTTACAGCTCATTAACTTAAAGCCGCTGTAAATGGTCTCTGACCAATATTTTCCCTTCTCCGTGTTCAGCTTCCTGCAGACGCCTCAGTTATTTTCTCTTTGCCTAATAAGCAATACTGTAAGTCACATCTATGGTTCCCTGTTTTATCTCCCCCATGGGGAACAGCTCCAGGCTGCACCTCAATAAACAGAAAGAAGATTTCTACCCAAAATGAAGTATAATATAAAATACGCTCACTTTGTTACTGAAATATAAGCCGATGAATGGTTTTACTATGCGAAAGATCATCTGATATATGATTTGTTACAGGGGTATTACTGCATTGTAGCCTAAGAGGTTCTAGTAGCATTTAAATGAATCTTGCCCCACTGTTCATGCAATCTGCAGGCAGCATGTTATAGAGCAGGAGGAGCTGAGCAGATTTTACATAGTGTTCTATATGCAGGCAGCATATTATAGAGCAGGAGGAACTGAGCAGATTGTATATAGTGTCCTATCTGCAGGCAGCATGTTATAGAGCAGGAGGAGCTGAGCAGATTGTACATAGTATCCTATCTTCAGGCAGCATGTTATAGAGCAGGAAGAGCTGAGCAGATTGTACATAGTTTCCTATCTGCAGGCAGTATGTTATAGAGCAAAAGGAGATTAGAAGATTGTACATAGTGTCCTATCTTCAGGCAGCATGTTATAGAGCAGGAAGAGCTGAGCAGATTGTACATAGTTTCCTATCTGCAGGCAGTATGTTATAGAGCAAAAGGAGATTAGAAGATTGTACATAGTGTCCTATCTGCAGGCAGCATGTTATAGAGCAGGAGGAGCTGAGCAGATTATACATAGTGTCCTATAGTGATGGGAATTACAACTCTTCGCACACTAAGAAGAGCCGGCTCTTCCGGCTCCTGAACGGCTCTCTATTAAATATATAATGCATGGAGAGTCTCAGTTGCATAAAGATGAAGGAAGAAATTTCCAGAAAATGTCAAATCACTTGGAAATGAGAAAGTCTTGCTGAAAACATGACCCGGTATCCCCCGCACTGATGTGTCAGACCCCTTAGTTCTTAGATTGAATGTATTTGTGAAGAAAGAATCTGGAAAACACTTTCCTATGAATATCTCATCATGGACACCGCACATGCGTTACCACTAATAGAGTGTAATTAATTGTTGATTAATTGCAGCAGCCGATGACATTGACCCTTATTTGGCGATAACAAAAAGCAATTAAAGTATCATTTGAAACAAATGCATAACAAGCACAAAAATACAAGAACTTTATGCAGTGACCCCTCAGCCACCATGTCCATGAACAGGAACCAAAAACACAGCTAAAAATCTAAAATTTTTATATATATCTTTATTTTTTATTTCTTTACCGATTTTGTTGGATTTTTTTTTTACCAATATTACTGAATGATTTTTGAAATTACAGAACTTGACATGGAAAAAAACAATAACAAAAATGCTTTAAAACTAGAGATGAGCGAGCACTAAAATGCTCGAGTGCTCGTTATTCGAGACAAACTTTTCCCGATGCTCGAGTGCTCGTCTCGAATAACGAGCCCCATTGAAGTCAATGGGAGACTCGAGCATTTTTCAAGGGGACCAAGGGTCTGCACAGGGAAGCTTGGCCAAACACCTGGGAACCTCAGAAAAGGATGGAAACACCACGGAAATGGACAGGAAACAGCAGGGGCAGCATGCATGGATGCCTCTGAGGCTGCTTAATCGCACCATTATGCCAAAATAATGGGCAACAGCATGGCCATGACAGAGTGACCGAATGAGGCTAGATAGCATCTAAAACATCCAATAATTGACCCTGACACTATAGGGGACGGCATGCAGAGGCAGCGGCAGCAGCGGCAGGCTAGAGAGTGTCATGGTGACATACCCTAAATGGACTCAGGTTTCACCAAAGGAGGTGAGCAAGAAGCGCTGAAATGATTTCCTATGTGAACAAAAGGTTGACGGTATATTTAGTCGATAACACAGCATGGTGGCGACATAGTGACCAAGTTCCATAACGTATCTGGTGAAACACCCGAAAAATTAGCCTGCCACAGCTCTTTTGATAAGGAGACGACATGTGGAGGCAGCCATGGAGACGACTTCCATGATTAAGAGCGACAGTATGGGGCATTCATATTGTGCTGCTATGATTGCAACTTCAGGTCTCCAGCATGGCGGCGACAGATGGGCCGAGTTCCATTATGTATCTGGTGAAACACCTGAAAATTCTGCCTGACACAGCTCGTTTGATAAGGGGATGATGTGCTGCATATCCTCTCGTGCTCCAGCGTTTGGGGTTTAGAGAGTTGAAAGTTGTGCATGGAGACATTGGTGGACGCTGTGGAGCATCGTGGAGGCAAAATGGACAGGAAACAGCAGGGGCAGCATGCATGGATGCCTCTGAGGCTGCCTAATCTTGGGATGGAGCTGGCGGTCCGCTGCCAGGCGAGCTTTCGCCTTTCCAAGCCCCTGTCTCTCGGCTCCTCCCCACCCAAAATGGGCCTGGGGGCCAGAAGCGTTTACTTTGAAAAAATTATAATTTTCAAAGCAGGCCGGGTCGTTTGAATATTTCATCTAGGAATAATGGAATAGCATAGTGGTTCTATTTTTAATTGTTTTTTCGGAAATGGTTCCATGATTAAGAGCGACAGTATGGGGCATCCATATTGTGCTGCTATGATTGCAACTTCAGGTCTCCAGCATGGCGGCGACAGATGGGCCGAGTTCCACTATGTATCTGGTGAAACACCTGAAAATTCTGCCTGACACAGCTCGTTTGATAAGGGGACCATGTATGGAGGCAGGGAAGTAGTAGTAGATTAAAGGTGCTGCAGTTAAAACTATGTTAGTTGGATCTTGGGATGGAGCTGGCGCTCCGCTGCCAGGCGAGCTTTCGCCTATCCAAGCCCCTGTCTCTAGGCTACTCCCCAAACAGCACTTCTAAGAACCTTTTGTATAAGATCAAGTGTAGTAGTGTTCTTATAAGTTTGGGTTATGGCGGGTGAGGGGAATGTAAACAGATGCGCAAGAAGCGCTGAAATAATATCGGTAAATGATAAAAGTTTGCCAGTATATTTTGTGGATTACACAGCAGGGTGGCGACAAAGTTAACAAGTTTGATGTGGAAGCCATGAAAACAACCCAAAATTCTGCCTGACACAGCTCGTTTGATAAGGGGACCATGTATGGAGGCAGCTATATGGACGACTTTTGGAGGCAGCTATGGAGACAATTTAATTTGGATAGTGCCTGTATGTGGCAGTCCAAAAAAGTTTTAAAACCAGAGGAGCAGGTAGGTGGTCCTCCAGAAAAATTAAATAGATCGAGTGCCTGTATGTGGTAGTCCAAAAAAGTTTTCAAACCAGAGGAGCAGGTAGGTGGTCCTCCAGAAAAATTAAATAAATTGAGTGCCTGTATGTGGCAGTCCAAAAAAGTTTTCAAACCAGAGGAGCAGGTAGGTGGTCCTCCAGAAAAATTAAATAGATTGAGTGCCTGTATGTGGCACTCACAAAAATTGTTTAAAACAGAGGACCAGGTAGGTGGCCCTCCAGAAAAATTAAATACATAGAGTACTATAGCTAGAGCCAGTTGGCCCTGGCAAAAATAGCCAGTTTCCTCTGCTTTAGTGTACAAAGAGGAGGAGGAGGAGGACAATGAGGAGGAGGAGTGCATACATTATTCAGGTTGAGCTTCTTTCACCTGGTGGAGAATGAAAATGTGGAGAAATCCAGGCTTTATTTATCTTGATAAGCGTCAGCCTGTCAGCGCTGTCAGTCGACAGGCGTGTACGCTTATCGGTGATGATGCCACCAGCTGCACTGACAACCCGCTCGGACAACACGCTAGCGGCAGGGCAGGCAAGAACCTCCAAGGCGTACAGCGCCAGTTCGTGCCACATGTCCAGCTTTGAAACCCAGTAGTTGTAGGGAGCTGTGTGATCATTTAGGACGATGGTATGGTCAGCTACGTACTCCCTCACCATCTTTCTGTAAAGATCAGCCCTACTCTGCCGAGACTGGGGACAGGTGACAGTGTCTTGCTGGGGTGACATAAAACTGGCAAAGGCCTTGTAAAGCGTACCCCTGCCAGTGCTGGACAAGCTGCCTGCTCGCCTACTCTCCCTCGCTACTTGTCCCGCAGAAGTACGCCCTCTGCCGCTAGCGCTGTCAGAAGGGAAATACTGTTTCAGCTTGTGCACCAGGGCCTGCTGGTATTCATGCATTCTCACACTCCTTTCCTCTCCAGGGATGAGAGTGGAAAGATTTTGCTTGTACCGTGGGTCCAGGAGAGTGAATACCCAGTAATCGGTGCTGGAATAAATTCTTTGAACGCGAGGGTCATGGGATAGGCAGCCTAGCATGAAATCTGCCATATGCGACAGAGTCCCAACGCGCAAGAATTCACTCCCCTCACTGGCCTGACTGTCCATTTCCTCCTCCTCCAACTCTTCTTCTGCCCATACACGCTGAACAGTGAAGGACTGAACAATGGTCCCCTCTTCTGTCTCGCCAACATTCTCCTCCTCTTCCTCCGCATCCTCCTCCACCTCCTCCGATATGCGCTGAGAAACAGACCTGAGGGTGCTTTGGCTATCAACAAGGGAATCTTCTTCCCCCGTCTCTTGTGACGAGCGCAAAGCTTCCGACTTCATGCTGACCAGAGAGTTTTTCAACAGGCCAAGCAGCGGGATGGTGAGGCTGATAATGGCGGCATCGCCACTGACCATCTGTGTTGACTCCTCAAAGTTACTCAGCACCTGACAGATATCAGACATCCACGTCCACTCCTCATTGTAGACTTGAGGAAGCTGACTGACCTGACTACCAGTTCTGGTGGAAGTTGACATCTGGCAGTCTACAATCGCTCTGCGCTGCTGGTAAACTCTGGATAACATGGTTAATGTTGAATTCCACCTCGTGGGCACGTCGCACAACAGTCGGTGAGCGGACAGTTGGAGGCGGCGCTGCGCTGCCCTGAGAGTGGCAGCATCTGTGCTGGACTTCCTGAAATGCGCACAGATGCGGCGCACCTTTGTGAGCAAATCAGACAGATTGGGGTATGTCTTGAGGAAACGCTGAACTATGAGATTTAACACATGGGCCAGGCATGGCACATGTGTCAGTCTGCCGAGTTGCAGAGCCGCCACCAGGTTACGGCTGTTGTCACACACAACCATGCCTGGCTTCAGGTTCAGCGGTGCCAGCCACAGATCAGTCTGCGCCGTGATGCCCTGTAATAGCTCTTGGGCGGTGTGCCTTTTATCGCCTAGGCTCAGCAGTTTGAGCACTGCCTGTTGTCGCTTAGCGATGGCACTGCTGCTGTGCCTAGAGCTACCGACTGATGGCGCCATGCCCACGGATGGTAATTCGGAGGAGGAGGTGGAGGAGGGGTGGAAGGAGGAGGAGGCATAGTAGGCCTTTGAGACCTGGACCGAGGTAGGCCCCGCAATCCTCGGCGTCGGCAGTATATGACCAGCCCCAGGGTCAGACTCGGTCCCAGCCTCCACCAAGTTAACCCAATGTGCTGTCAGCAATATATAGTGGCCCTGCCCGGCAGCACTCGTCCACGTGTCCGTGGACAGGTGGACCTTGTCAGAAATGGCGTTGGTCAGGGCACGGATGATGTTGTCTGACACGTGCTTGTGCAGGGCTGGGACGGCACATCGGGAAAAGTAGTGGCGACTGGGGACCGAATACCGAGGGGTGGCCGCCGCCATGAGGTTTCGAAAGGCCTCGGTCTCTACCAGCCTATAGGGCAGCATCTCCAGGCTAAGCAGTTTGGAGATGTGGACGTTGAGGGCTTGGGCGTGTGGGTGGGTTGCACTATACTTCCTTTTGCGCTCCAGCGTCTGGGGTATGGAGAGCTGAACGCTGGTGGATTCTGTGGAGGATCGTGGAGGCGAAGATGGGGTTTTCGCATGGGAGGTGTTTGGGCCGGGGTCCTGGGCAGGGGGCTGACTAGCAGATGACACAGGGGAAGGAGCAGTGGTGTGCCCGGCCGGAGGTGAACGGGCTTGGTGCCATTGAGTGGGGTGTTTAGCATTCATATGCCTGCGCATACTGGTGGTAGTTAAGCTAGTAGTGGTGAAACCCCTGCTGATCCTGGTTTGGCACAGGTTGCACACCAC
Organism: Engystomops pustulosus; assembly: GCF_040894005.1. Taxonomy (NCBI): domain Eukaryota; kingdom Metazoa; phylum Chordata; class Amphibia; order Anura; family Leptodactylidae; genus Engystomops; species Engystomops pustulosus. The sequence continues at coordinate 238,393,741 of NC_092412.1, forward strand.
AGTCCGTCGGTCATCCGGTGTTTCTTTAAAGAACCTCCAGACTTCTGAAAATCTAGCCCTCGCCACGGGAGCTTGACTATGTGAAACATTTGGCGCTGATGCACCAGCTCTTGCCCTGCCTCTCCGTCTGGCCCCACCACTGCCTCTTCCAACCTGTTCTGCTATAGGACTCGCCTCCATCTCAGAAGCACTGTGTTCACCCGGCCTATCAACCCAGCTTGGGTCTGTCACCTCATCATCCTCCGATCCCTCAGTCTGCTCCCCCCTCGGACTTCCTGCCCTGACAACAACTTCACCACTGTCTGACAACCGTGTCTCCTCATCGTCCGACACCTCTTTACACACTTCTTCCACTACGTCAATAATGTCATCATCACCCACAGACTGCGACCGGTGGAAAACCTGGGCATCGGAAAATAGCTCAGCAGCAACCGGACAAGTGGTTTGTGACTGTGGGAAGGGTCCAGAAAACAGTTCCTCAGAGTACGCCGGTTCAAATGCCAAATTTTGGTGGGAGGGGGCAGACTGGGGGGGAGGAGGCTGAGGTGGAGGAGCTGGAGGAGTGCTGATTTCGGTGACATGGGTGGACTGCGTGGAAGACTGACTGGTGGACAAATGGCTAGAAGCATTGTCCGCAATCCACGACATCACCTCTTCGCACTGTTCTGGCCTCAACAGTGCTCTACCACGAGTCCCAGTAACTTGAGACATGATGAACCTAGGGAGTGTAGCTCTGCGGCGTTCCCCTGCTCCCTCATCAGCAGGTGGTGTCTCACCCCGCCCAGGACCACGGCCTCTGACCCCTGCAGTAGTTGGACGCCCACGTCCACGCCCTCGTCCTCTACCCCTAGCCCTCGGGTTAAACATTTTCAAAATTAAAGTGTAAACTTTAAAAAAAAAAATTGTGTTTTTTTTGTTTTTTGTTTTTTTAAACAAAACAATGCTATCCTATTGCTATGGCTAGTTTTTAACCTACACTGACAGCACACAACTGGATTTTGTGCTGTGCCTGATGACTTTGAGTTATAAAAAGAAATAAACGTAAAAAAAAAATAAATCAGAAGACTCTGCCTAATTCAAATCAAACCCCTAATAAATTGTCCCACTTTGGTGTTTGAGGTGGATATGTGTGTCACTAAGAGCTAAACACAACGGTCGCAGGTCTCCCAGCAAATTCCTCACAATATGGTACTAGCTGCACTACTAGTGCCAGCAAGCCCAGCCACAAACAAATAAAAAAAAAGTAAATATAATGTTATTGTAGGCCTAAGAAGGGCTGTTGGGTTCTTGTAGAATCACTCCTGCCTAACACTATTCTAATAGAACACCCTAACGCTATCCCTGCAGCAGCAGCAGCTCTCTCCCTAGCGGCATCCAGACACAGAATGATCCGAGCAGCGCGGGCAGGGGCTAGTCTGTTCCAGGGTCACCTGATCAGGCCAGCCAACCACTGCTATCGACGTGTAAGGGTACCACGTCATGCTGGGTGGAGTGCAGAGTCTCCTGGCTTGTGATTGGCTCTGTTTCTGGCCGCCAAAAATCACAATGGCGGGAGATGCCATTTTCTCGAGCAGGCGAAATACTCGTCCGAGCAACGAGCAGTTTCGAGTACGCTAATGCTCGAACGAGTATGTTCGCTCATCTCTATTTAAAACATGGAGAAGGAGAATACTGGGGAAATTCTAATAAGATGTTCACTTTTAGGCTAGAACCTCTGCATACGAGAACAACTAAAGTGTATAATTTCCTAAAACTGAACCGGTCACCGCTAAATTACCAACCCGCTCAGGTAGGAGTTGAAATGCCCTTCCAAAAATTCCCTCTTTATGTAACTCTCATCCATTTACTGATGTAAAAGCCACTTTTTGCCTTGGGCAACATTCACAAGGCTGTTTGCTTCTTATAGTTGTTATCCATAGCCTCCTTCCTTCTAAAATCAAGTTTTAAAATTATGCTAAAATTATCCTAGCGTTACCAGACCCCCTTCATGCTGTAACTTCATAGAGTGTTAGGCCGGCGGCACACGTGGTGTTTTGAACCTGTTTTGGGCCGTTTTTAAGCAGTCCGTTAAAACCACATGTGTTTTTTGACCGTTTTTGGCCGTTTTCCAATTATTCTCATTAAGATAATTGGAAAAAACTGACAAAAACTGAAGCGTTTTCAAAAACGCATGCGTTTTTTAACTCACTGCTTAAAAACAGCCCAAAAATGGGTTCAAAACCCCACGTGTGCCGCCGGCCTTAGGGCTCTTTCACATTGGGTTTGTTTTTCACGTCTGTGGAAAAAATAATAAAATATGTCCTATTTTTTTCCCAGATGCGGTTCACGGAAGGCAATAGAAGTCTATGGGTTCGCAAAAACAAAACTAATGAAACATCAGTTTTTTTTCCCACTGATGAGGCTGAAAAACCGTGTGTGAAGTTTTTAAAACGATGTTACACCTTTGGGTTTTTTTTGCGGACATGGAGACACAACGGAGACAAAACACAACGGATGTGCAACTGAAGCTGAACATCAATACCAAAGCAAAAGAGCCGTTACACTGTGCAGAAGTGCATATCCCACCCTAGGGGCCTCACTAGGTCATAAGATATGGGGCCCATCAGGGTCGGACTGGGGTACCTAGGCCCCACCAGTGAAATACATTCTGGGGGCCCACCTAATTCTACAGGGAAATATTACCTGTATATTCTTGGGCCACGTTTACAGAATGCATTTTCATTTCGTCTGAAAGGCACAACAAATGCAACAGGCAAAACACATCAGTATTAAAGATTGTAAAAACCCGGATGTATTTTTAGGAGCGTTTTTCCCATGCTTTTGCAAGGTGTTTTAAAACGCAATGCAAACACATAATGTGAACGCAGCCTAAAACCATGTGCGCAAGATGCAATTTAATTGTGTTTGAAAATACATTTTAGGTGCATCTGGAGAATCTCCTCCCTGAATGCAGACGTGTTTAGACCTATATGCTTGTGTTAGGTAAGTTGTAACCTGCTTTGTTGCTACTTACCCAGCACAAGCTTTTAAGTCCAAACACGTCTGCGTTTCTGGAGGAGATTATCCAGATGCACTTAAAATGGAATTTAATCTTGTGAACATGGATGTAAGGTCCAGCATTAGTGCCTCAGTGCCTCTGCAGCCCCTATTGTTCCTGCTCATATTGTGGCCTCTCAGTTCCCAATCATATTGTGGACCCCCTCACATTGTGGCCCTTCTCATCTATTCCTTATATTCTAGCCCCCACGCATATCCCCAAATTGTAGGCCCCCTCTCATTGCCCCCTCTATTGTTGCCTCATACACCCATATTGTGGGCACCCTCTCATTTACCCCCCATATTGTAGACCCCCTCTCATATGCCCCGATTTTGTGTGCTCCCTCTCATATACCCCCCCATATTATGGGCCCCTCTCATATCTCCCCCCATATTGTGGGTCCACTCTTATAACCCCATATTGTGGGTGCCCTCTCATATCCTCCTATAGTGTGGGCCTCCTCACTTACCCCCTCTCATACCCCTCATATTGTGCTCACCCCCACTTGGGGACCCATCTAACTCAGGGGCCCACCGAAGGATCCACCTGTTCACCTGTGAGATAGTCTGAGCCTGGGGCCCATGCCCCAAATCTTTTAGTGTGTGCCCCGGACCAGCGCTGTCCAGGCATTTCCCTCACTGTTATCACTATATGCATCTTCATGACAAAGATAGTTCTGTAGTAGAGGTGGACATTACTGGGGGCTGTGTGGGGGACATTACTGGGGGCTGTGGGGGGGACGTTACTGGGATCTGTGGGGGGGGCGTTACTGGGATCTGTGGGGGGGACGTTACTGGGGGCTGTGTGGGGGACATTACTGGGATCTGTGGGGGGGACGTTACTGGGGGCTGTGTGGGGGACATTACTGGGATCTGTGGGGGGACGTTACTGGGGGCTGTGTGGTCTACATTCCTAGGGACTGTGTGGGGGACATTACTGGGGGCTGTGTGGGGGACATTACTGGGGGGCTGTGTGGGGGACATTACTGGGGGGCTGTGTGGGGGACATTACTGGGGGGCTGTATGGGGGACATTACTGGGGGGCTGTATGGGGGACATTACTGAGGGGGACATTACTGGGGGCTGTATGGTCTACATTCCTAGGGGCTGTGTGGGGGACATTACTGGGGGCCGTGTGGAGGACACTATAGCTGTTTGCTTATCTATAGCTGTGTATCTATAGCCATATATCTGTGTGTCTGTAGCCATATAACTGTGTGTCTATAGGTGCTTGTCTATAGCCATGTATCTGTGTGTCTATAGGTGCTTGTCTATAGCCATGTATCTGTGTGTCTATAGGCACTTGTCTATAGCCATGTAGCTGTGTGTCTATAGGCACTTGTCTATAGCCATGTAGCTGTGTGTCTATAGGTGCTTGTCTATAGTCATGTATCTGTGTGTCTATAGGCACTTGTCTATAGCCATGTAGCTGTGTCTATAGCTGCATCTCTATACCTGCGTGTCTATAGGTGCTTGTCTATACTTGTGTGAGTGTCTTGGCAGTGATATGTGAGTGCAAAACAGAATAAACCAGTTTAAGTAATGATTGTTAATGTAAGTTATTCAGAGCAACAAACCAGATGCAATGTCATGACCTAAATAACACAGCACAATGAGGATATAAGGTAAACCACTGAGCACCTGCTGGTTATCTCACCCAAACAGATTCACCTGTTACTTTCTGCACTAAAATGGAGGGTGCAGTCACACCTGAAGAGAGATTTGCCTGGTTATATAGCTGTTAACATTTGTGTTTACAAAACGCAGTTGGGTTAACACATTCATGAGTTAACACAATGTTTACATTAGGCAAATCTCTTTCCAGCTGTTACAATGTGTTTTGTAATACCTGCGTTGAGCACAAACTGTAACTACACCCGGAGTTGTCCCAAATCTTCAAATGACCCCCAATCTACAGGTCAGAATACGACTGGGACCTGACAGTCCTGCTCTCACTACTGAGTACAGCACTCAGGTAGATCCAGCACACACATAGGCAATGAATGGGAGTGCTGGAGATAGCGCTGTGCTCTGCAATTTCCAACACTCCCATAGCGGTGGAATAAGACCACCATGGACCCTGGGCTGTATGAATATTATAGTCCCTACAAGACTGGAGTGATATCACAAACCGTGCACCTGTGTGACATGGCATGACCAGGGATATACTGAGCCGTGCGCCTATGTGACATCACATGACTGGGAATATAACGAGCCGTGCACCTGTGTGACATCACATGACCATTGATATCACAAGCTGTGCACCTGTGTGAGATTACATGACCAGTGATATCACAAGCCGTGCACCTGTGTGAAATCGCATGACCAGTGATATCACAAGCTCTGCACCTGTGTGACATCACATGATCAGGAATATAAGGAGCCATGCACCTGTGTGACATCACATGACCAGGGATATATATAACGAGCTATGCACATGTGTGACATCCCATGACCAGGAATATAACGAGCCGTGCACATGTGTGACATCACACGACCAGTGATATCACAAGCCGTGCACCTGTGTGACATCACACGACCAGTGATATCACAAGCTCTGCACCTGTGTGACATCACATGATCAGGAATATAAGGAGCCATGCACCTGTGTGACATCACATGACCAGGGATATATATAACGAGCCGTGCACCTGTGTGACATCACATGACCAGGGACAAATTTCCATCCAGTGGAAGTAAACATAGAAGTTTTCTATAGAAGGACATCAAGCAGAAATCTAGAAAACTGTGAGGAATTAATACAAAAAGTATATTGGAAAAGTGTACAACTTTTCCTTACACAAACCATTTCAATTATTTGCTGAAAGTGGACAAACCCTTTAAACTGATTCATTTATAAACCCAATAGAAAAACACCATAAATTCTGCATTATTCTTCTGAAATGTCTCCTTCCAGCCATGACGTCTTGCTTGGTGGTTACTGTTTTGGTGATGAATTCTCTATTTGGGTGCCCCAGTTTGATAGCACAAAGGCGTGCACCGAGCAAAGCTCCAAAACTGGTCGTCTGGTTGTAAAAATAAGTCCTGACCTACTTCTCCTTCCTGAGGCGGAGGCAGACAGTGACCTGCTTACTCTGGTTTACTGTGTCAACTGCCACCTGGTTTTATGTCATTGAACATTTAATGAAGCCGTCTAAATCAGGCAAAGTTAACCCAGAAACCGCGCCGCAGTCTTAAGTTGTATTTTTAGGTTAAATCTTGTTAAATACATTAAGCAGCATCTTAAGTGCGCCGGGGTTTTGAAACTTTCTTAATCCCTCGTGTGTCTTTCCCAGAGATGGAGAATCCTCCTTGGCTTCCGGGTCTATTATGTAGGAATACTAAGTTCCATACAAGCCAGACACCTACACCTGAACCAGTGCACACGAGAAACCCCCCAAAAATCCCCAAATATTTCCTCATCATGTAAATGGGCGGGTAAGCACTTCTGCCTTGCAGCGCTGGGGATCTGGGTTCTAGTCCCAGTTCAACATCTGCAAAGAGTTTGTATGTTCTCTCCGTGTTTGCGTGGGAGAATAATAATAATTCTTTATTTATATAGCGCACACAGATTACGCAGCGCTGCACAAAGCATGTCAAATCGGTCCCTGTCCCCAATGGGGCTCACAATCTAATCAACCTACCAGTATGTTTTGGAGTGTGGGAGGAAACCGGAGGACACGGAGGAAACCCACACAAACTCTTTGCAGATGTTGACCTGGGTGGGATTCGACCCCAGTGCTGTAAGGCAGAAGTGCTACTCACTCAGCCACCGTGCCGCCCTCCGGGTCCTCCGGTTTCCTCCCACACTTCAAAACATACTGTTAGGTTGTTTAGATTGTGAGCCCCATTGCTGCGTAATTTGCAGGCCCTATATAAATAAATAATTATTATTAAGGTGTTTTGCACTTATGTGTCATCTAAGTGTTGTCATAGCATATTATGGCTATATATATATTATTATTAGCGTAATGCAACGAACATTCGCTATGTATGGAGCAGGCAACCTTAACAGACACGTGACATACATATATGCCACATATCGTCAAGGGGTTAAAGACTGTACTACAATCTCTCCATAGCGCAGCCTCCATTCCTGGGCCCACAACTTCCGATGTTCACATCTCAGCATCCAAAGAACATATTGAAACCTGTTTGTCACATTTCCACAGCAGATGGCTTAGAAATGTTCTTCTGCTCCTGGTAAAAACAAAAAGTGCCTTTTCACAATGTACGAAGAGTAAAAAACGTGCTGTATTTTTGGCGTCGCTACGTCTACTATGTAACATACCGTGGCTGTACATTTCTGATTAATGACATTATATTTCTACCTTCTAAAGAAGGACACGTCAATGGCTTTTAGCGGTCTCTGTCTTAGAAGCCGCATCCCTAACCAAACCGTGGACTTAATCTCAGAAGAGATCTCGATGAAGATGGAGGGTAGGGGGGGGTAGGGTAAAAAGTTAATGAGCTGCGTCTGAATCTAATTAAGATCCTTACTCTGCAGTTCCAGGCAGTGATGGAGTGCCTAAGGAAAGGAGACAAGAGGTGTCCCCACTTCTCCAGCCACAGTTTTCCAGGCTTCTGGGACGTAAAGGATCACTTAGAAAGCAAGAGAACAGCACTCCAGCATCTGAACTACATAGCCGAAGGGCAAATGGGTCCACTCACGAGCAAAACCAAGCGTGCAATATTTCTTAATTAACGTATGCAAGACAGAAGTTAAATTGGTGAAATATTGACTTCCTGGGATGGAAACAAGCTCTTCAGTCATCGTAAGATAAGTGCTTGTCTCCAGGCAGAACCTTCATGTAGGTAGCCAATTTCATAGGACACTTTGAACTCGACATCTTTAACAATTAGTGTTTTTGTCATTGAGGGGAAAAAAAAATTCAGCCATTGTGTGTGGAGACAAAGTCATTACAACTTGACTGTTTGGAATGAAAATTTAAAAAAAATAATGTTAAAAGTGGGATTTTTTTTTACTTTGGGTATAAAGATGAACCCTTACAACAACAAGTATCTGTAGAGAGGAAGGGCAAAAAAAATAAAAATGTTTTATTCAATATAAACTCAGGCTAAACAATGCTGAAAAGCTTGAGCATGTTGCCTGAGGCAACAAGCTCAGTGGCAACTAACTTGGTGGTTATAAATAGCCTGTAAGAGTACAAATGCTTTAGATATGACAGGACTTTGCTGAGGCACATTTCTTGGCAGTTACAATCCTTAGAGATCTTTGCATTTAGAGCTTTACTGCACTTTGCATTTGAAAAAACTGTTACAGATGCCCAAAACTTGGCATTACAGAACATTATTGTCACGGGTGCTCCTGTGACCCATGTCCCAGGTTGCAGGTGTACCCCTGCCCCTCTCCATTCCCCAGCACCCCCGCGGCCTGCTGTCTCACCTGGCCACTTCCAGCAATGGCTCCGGCGGTCCAGTAAGCGCATCCCTGCCTCCCAGTGCAAACACGTGCTGCAGATTTGAAGGGCCAGCATGCCGCTAATTTGCACTGGCCATCTGGTATCCTTTAAAGAGCCAGCTTCTTCCCACAGTTCCCACTGGATCTTTGTGCTCTATGCCTCTGAGAAAGCCTTTTCCTACTGCCTGTGTGATTTCCGTTGTAACCTTTAGCTATGTTCCTGACCTTGATTCTTTGCCGCCTGCCCAGACCTTCTGCTACATCCCCAACTCTGATCCTGTGATGCCTGTTGTGACCTCCTGCCTGTTCCAGTCGATTCCACTCTATGACTCTGTACTTTGCCTTAGCCACCACCACGGCCAAAGTTGCGCCTGTGGAGCTATCTGATGGTACCCCACCAAAGCAAGTCCAACCCGCTTTGCAGGTCCACGGTGGTTCCTGACAATTATGTTAAGCAGATCGGTTGTCACTAGCAACAGAACCCATGGATTAAGAAAACATATCACTAGAAAATGGCAGACAACTTTATGGCATAGCTAGAATAGATATGAATGGATATGATCTCATGGGATGCATCCATATAACTTATTAAGATAGGTAAATGGTCGCTTTTAGGATCTGTTGCCTTAAAGTTGCCATGCCTACCCGCCTCTTCTTAGCTAAAAATAAAGATCTAAAACTCTAATCCGATTCTTAGCGGGAAATTTAAATCTGAACATGAATTTGTTTGTTGCTGGTTATTGTCAAAGACAAGAATGGGGAATGTCTGGCCCGAGGCCCAGAAGAGCATTTGACCTAGCCCAGCCATGGTATCCGAGTGCATGGGATCTGAGGCTTGCATTTTGGTACGCGGCATGACAACAAGTCATCTGGAGATACTGAGTGTACACTTTAGCGTCAAACCAATATCAACTAGTGGCCTCATGTACCCTGCTCCCCCACCTCCACTGTCATCACCATGCAGCACAAACACTGAGTCATTACTTTGGCATAGGAAATACATGGCTTTTGGGTTGTGGGCACCAATGGCTGCAGAAGAAAAGCTGCCAACCTGGCCCTAACAGGCACCTGAGATACCCGGGAATAGATTTACCCTGGCACAGCGCACAACATTGTGCAGCCAACTCTTACACACAATCTTGGACCCAAGCAAATTAAAAGTTCATAATTTTCTTCCCCATCTCCGGTCTAAGCATCAGCCTATCTGTTGACATGGACATCTCTCAGACCTGTAGGTTTGTTAATAAGAGCAAACAAAAATATGGGCAATTTGGGAGGCCACCTGGGGCCCTCGACCACCAAAAGTTTGAAGGCTCTGTAGAGTGGTACAGACCCTCCAGTCCTGTACCACTCAAACATGGGTGTAGACTCCTGACACACATGTATACAAAATTCCTTCCAAGACCTGTGAAAGGGTCGGCAAAAGTCCTCAAACTAGACCACCCCTCCTCAACTTTTATGAAAAAATCCCAGTTATGGTAACATATCTAAGCATTAAGTGTCAGACTTATTAAAATACACAGCCGGTAGAAGGAGAGATGAGCACTCTTCACTCCTCCCCCTCCATAGAAAGTTGAGAGGCCGGTGCACCGTGTGCTTACCACATCGCACTCGGGTGCCATAGACGTTTGTGGGAGCCGTGAAATGCCCCAAAAACTGTGCGGCTGTATCATGGGCCTCCATACGGTTGTGTGCACGAGGCTTTACTTTATTTATCTCCTAATCTTTTCTAGCATTGACCCCTTTCTTCAGTCTTTACCAAGTCATAGTAAAAGTGTACCAAGACATCTAGGTCTGATGTTGAGCCAAATCTAAATCCATGTGTGAGATATCTTTAGCTAAACAGCAATGTGATGCCACGTTGAAATCTCAGACGTGAAGCTATTAACTTCTTCTTCTTCTCATTTATGTACTTTAAATGCAGACACAGCAGGCGAGTGCATTACTGCTCGACGTGACATATATAACATGCCACGACCTGCAATAAACATACTCATACCTGTACACTGCCAAGGCTTCACAAGGTTATGGAGCTTGACCTTGTGAAATAACCTACAGAACAGGGTCTACAACTTCCTTTAGGGAAGACATGGCATATGGTATTAATGTAATATTTATCTACTTACTTACAAATGACAGTTTCTAGAAATCTGGGCTCCGATATTAAATATGCTACTAGGATGTTTGGAGCTCGAGGATCTGCATTTAAAAGGATTGTACCAACTTTGATTATGGGATAGGGGATAACAGTGGGATCAATGAGGGTCAAACTGCTAAAGAGCGGAACGCTTTCTTATTGGGGATAGCTATAAACCCCCACACTTTTGATGGTTGGTCCGTACTGTCGACATCAGAAATTTGGGCTGCCATTAGTCTAGTGCACATCGCTGGTTTAAAGGGGTTGTCCGAGGGTACAAAAAAACAGCATCCAGCGCTGCAATCTCTCTGGTCCGTGCTCCATGTAAACAAACAGGGGCGCTAAAGCCACACTGCATTCAGCTTCCGGCCATGCCTACCCATTCTTATTTCCAGCGTTGTAATGTGTGGGACAGGTGGGCGTGGCTGGCCAGAAGTTGAGGGCAGCGCGGCTTCCGTGCCCGTTTGTTTACATGGAGCACAGATGAGAGAGATTGCAGAGCTGGAGGCCGGGAGGAACCGCAGAGGTAAGTACAAGTTTATTTTTTTTTATACTAGCACCATCCCGGCCATCGAAAGGGTTTTTTATACCTTCAGTCAACCCTTTTAATTATGCATTGGAACCTGTCAGTCAAATTACCCCCCCCCCCCCCCCCAAAAAAAAACAAACAAAAAAAAAAAAATTAATATATTTTCATTAACTGCCATCAGAAAAACATTGCCCTACATTGACCCTTCCTGAGGGAAGTCCGATCAGTGTCTTCCACGAAGCACGGTCCAGCTTATTCATGAATCTCCTGCACAGCCACGCCTTCCAGTGCTTGATTGACAGCCCATATGGTGATCCAAGCGGCAGGGCACTCGGAAGCCACTCCTCACCCGAAGTGTGCAATAGGAGCAGAGATTCAGCTCTCTGTACGGGGGAAGGGAACTAGTACTTTGTGTCAGGTACCTACTGTAGTGTAGAGTAATGAGCAGGGGAGGAGATGGGAGGGGTAACAGGGATGTGCTGGGGCTTTGTATAATAAAGAAAAATTGATTGACTAATAATTGATGTATGGATGAACAACATAAGGATCGGGATTGAATACTAAAAGGTAGTGATGTCAGAATTAGTTACAGCTGACAGGTTCCCTTTTTAGGAGTTGACCAAAATTCTTTGAAAACCACTTTAACATAGCTTAAAAGGAACACAATACAAAGTTTATTTTCTCTACCATTGTGTCGAATAGCTGCGTTTCCCCTTAGTTTATTTATTTTTGCATGGGTAAGGTCTAGAGATGAGCGAGCACTAAAATGCTCGGGTACTCGTTATTCGAGACGAACTTTTCCCGATGCTTGAGTGCTCGTCTCGAATAACGAGCCCCATTGAAGTCAATGGGAGACTCGAGCATTTTTCAAGGGGACCAAGGCTCTGCACAGGGAAGCTTGGCCAAACACCTGGGAACCTCAGAAAAGGATGGAAACACCACGGAAATGGACAGGAAACAGCAGGGGCAGCATGCATGGATGCCTCTGAGGCTGCTTAAATGCACCATTATGCCAAAATTATGGGCAACAGCATGGCCATGACAGAGTGACAGAATGAGGCTAGATAGCATCTAAAACATGCAATAATTGACCCTGACACTATAGGGGACGGCATGCAGAGGCAGCGGCAGCAGTGGCAGGCTAGAGAGTGTCATGGCAACATACCCTAAATGGACTCAGGCTTCACCAAAGGAGGTGAAATGATTTCCTATGTGAACAAAAGGTTGAAGGTATATTTAGTCGATAACACAGCATGGTGGCGACATAGTGACCAAGTTCCATAACGTATCTGGTGAAACACCCGAAAAATGAGCCTGACACAGCTCTTTTGATAAGGGGACGACATGTGGAGGCAGCCATGGAGACAACTTCCATGATTAAGAGCGACAGTATGGGGCATTCATATTGCGCTGCTATGATTGCAACTTCAGGTCTCCAGCATGGCGGCGACAGATGGGCCGCGTTCCACTATGTATCTGGTGAAACACCTGAAAATTCTGCCTGACACAGCTCGTTTGATAAGGGGACGATGTATGGAGGCAGTGAACTAGTAGTAGATTAAAGGTGCTGCAGTTAAAACTATGTTAGTTGGATCTTGAGATGGAGCTGGCGCTCCGCTGCCAGGCGAGCTTTCGCCAATCCAAGCCCCTGTCTCTAGGCTACTCCCCAAACAGCACTTCTAAGAACCTTTTGTATAAGATCAAGTGTAGTAGCGTTCTTATAAGTTTAGGATATGGCGGGTGAGGGGAATGTAAACAGATGCGCAAGAAGCGCTGAAATAATATTGGTAAATGATAAAAGTTTGCCAGTATATTTTGTGGATTACACAGCAGGGTGGCGACAAAGTTAACAAGTTTGTTGTGGAAGCCATGAAAACAACCCAAAATTCTGCCCGACACAGCTCGTTTGATAAGGGGACCATGTATGGAGGCAGTGAACTAGTAGTAGATTAAAGGTGCTGCAGTTAAAACTATGTTAGTTGGATCTTGGCATGGAGCTGGTGCTCCGCAGCCAGGCGAGCTTTCGCCAATCCAAGCCCCTGTCTCTAGGCTACTCCCCAAACAGCACTTCTAAGAACCTTTTGTATAAGATCAAGTGTAGTAGCGTTCTTATAAGTTTAGGATATGGCGGGTGAGGGGAATGTAAACAGATGCGCAAGAAGCGCTGAAATAATATCCGTAAATGGTAAAAGTTTGCCAGTATATTTTGTGGATTACACAGCAGGGTGGCGACAAAGTTAACAAGTTTGTTGTGGAAGCCATGAAAACAACCCAGAATTCTGCCTGACACAGCTCGTTTGATAAGGAGACCATGTATGCCTACAGTTCATGCCAGTCGCTGCACTGGCTGCCAGTCTACTTTCGAATACAGTTTAAAATAATAACCCTCATCCATAAAGCTCTGTATAATGCTGCACCCCCCTACCTCTCCTCTCTTATCTCAGTCTATCGCCCAACCCGTGCTCTTAGATCCGCCAGTGATCTTAGATTAACCTCTACCCTAGTGCGGACCTCCCACTCGGGTCTCCAAGACTTCTCTAGAGCTGCACCAATTCTATGGAATGCTCAGCCCCGGACTATCAGACTAATATCTAACCTCCAAAGTTTCAAACGTGCTCTTAAAACCCATTTCTTTAGGCAAGCCTATAACACTCATTAACTGCATGAAGTTTTAACTCTTCTACAAACCCGTCCTGTGTCGTCCTCCCATCTGTTATCCAGCAACCAACAGGCACCAGACTTCTCTGCAGTCCCATTCACCCTGGACCTGGTATATAAGATGACGGCTGAGTGGTTCAAGCGACAGCAATTCCATTTATTATATTTTGTTCTATTCCCTAAGAAGAATGGCTTGACCATTAAATATTCTTTTACCTCGTGATACCCCATCATCTTCATAAACCGTAAGCTCTGGCGAGCAGGGACCTCACTCCTGTTGTTCCATACAAATGTTGTGCTCTGTTACATTACATTTGTATTTGTTTCCTATGATTTGTAAAGCGCTACGGAATATGATGGCGCTATATAAATAAAGATTATTATTATTATTATTATGGAGGCAGTGAACTAGTAGTAGATTAAAGGTGCTGCAGTTAAAACTATGTTAGTTGGATCTTGGGATGGAGCTGGCGCTCCGCTGCCAGGCGAGCTTTCGCCAATCCAAGCCCCTGTCTCTAGGCTACTCCCCAAACAGCACTTCTAAGAACCTTTTGTATAAGATCAAGTGTAGTAGCGTTCTTATAAGTTTGGGATATGGCGGGTGAGGGGAATGTAAACAGATGCGCAAGAAGCGCTGAAATAATATTGGTAAATGATAAAAGTTTGCCAGTATATTTTGTGGATTACACAGCAGGGTGGCGACAAAGTTAACAAGTTTGTTGTGGAAGCCATGAAAACAACCCAGAATTCTGCCTGACACAGCTCGTTTGATAAGGGGACCATGTATGCCTACAGTTCATGAGGTATAGTAGGCCTTTGAGACCTGGACCGAGGTAGGCCCCGCAATCCTCGGCGTCAGCAGTATATGACCAGCCCCAGGGTCAGCCTCCACCAAGTTAAGTGTAGTAGCGTTCTTATAAGTTTGGGATATGGCGGGTGAGGGGAATGTAAACAGATGCGCAAGAAGCGCTGAAATAATATCCGTAAATGGTAAAAGTTTGGCAGTATATTTTGTGGATTACACAGCAGTGTAATCAACAGATGCGCAAGAAGCGCTGAAATAATATCGGTTAATCATAAAAGTTTGCCAGTATATTTTGTGGATAACACAGCAGGGTGGCGACAAAGTTAACAACTTTGATGTGGAATCCATGAAAGAAACCCAAATTTCTGCCTGACACACCTCGTTTGATAAGGGGACGATGTATGGAGGCAGCTATATGGACGACTTTTGGAGGTAGCAATGGAGACAACGTGTGGAGGCTGCTATGGAGACAATTTAATTTGGATAGAGCCTGTATGTGGCAGTCCAAAAAAGTTTTCAAACCAGAGGAGCAGGTAGGTGGCCCTATAGAAAAATGAAATAGATTGAGTGCCTGTATGTGGCAGTCCAAAAAAGTTTTCAAACCAGAGGAGCAGGTAGGTGGCCCTCCAGAAAAATGAAATAGATTGAGTGCCTGTATGTGGCAGTCCAAAAAAGTTTTCAAACCAGAGGAGCAGGTAGGTGGCCCTCCAGAAAAATTGAATAGATTGAGTGCCTGTATGTGGCAGTCCCAAAAATTGTTTAAAACAGAGGACCGGGTAGGTGGCCCTCCAGAAAAATTAAATGCATAAAGTACTATAGCTAGAGCCAGTGGGCCCTGTCAAAAAATAGCCAGTTTCCTCTGCTTTAGTGTACAAAGAGGAGGAGAAGGAGGAAAATGAGGAGGAAGAGTGCATAAATTATTCAGGTTGAGCTTCCTTCACCTGGTGGAGATTGGAAATTATGAGAAATCCAGGCTTTATTCATCTTAATAAGCGTCAGCCTGTCAGCGCTGTCAGTCGACAGGCGTGTACGCTTATCGGTGATGATGCCACCAGCTGCACTGAAAACCCGCTCGGACAACACGCTAGCGGCAGGGCAGGCAAGAACCTCCAAGGCGTACAGCGCAAGTTCGTGCCACATGTCCAGCTTTGAAACCCAGTAGTTGTAGGGAGCTGTGTGATCATTTAGGACGATGGTATGGTCAGCTACGTACTCCCTCACCATCTTTCTGTAAAGATCAGCCCTACTCTGCCGAGACTGGGGACAGGTGACAGTGTCTTGCTGGGGTGACATAAAACTGGCAAAGGCCTTGTAAAGCGTACCCCTGCCAGTGCGGGACAAGCTGCCTGCTCGCCTACTCTCCCTCGCTACTTGTCCCGCAGAAGTACGCCCTCTGCCGCTAGCGCTATCAGAAGGGAAATACTGTTTCAGCTTGTGCACCAGGGCCTGCTGGTATTCATGCATTCTCACACTCCTTTCCTCTCCAGGGATGAGAGTGGAAAGATTTTGCTTGTACCGTGGGTCCAGGAGAGTGAATACCCAGTAATCGGTGCTGGAATAAATTCTTTGAACGCGAGGGTCACGGAATAGGCAGCCTAGCATGAAATCTGCCATATGCGCCAGAGTACCAACGCGCAAGAATTCACTCCACTCACTGGCCTGACTGTCCATTTCCTCCTCCTCCAACTCCTCCAACTCCTCTTCTTCTGCCCATACACGCTGAACAGTGAAGGTCTGAGCAATGCTCCCCTCTTGTGTCTCGCCAACATTCTCCTCCTCTTCCTCCTCATCCTCCTCCACCTCCTCCGATATGCGCTGAGAAACAGACCTGAGGGTGCTTTGGCTATCAACAAGGGAATCTTCTTCCCCCGTCTCTTGTGACGAGCGCAAAGCTTCCGACTTCATGCTGATCAGAGAGTTTTTCAACAGGCCAAGCAGCGGGATGGTTAGGCTGATGATGGCGGCATCGCCACTGACCATCTGTGTTGACTCCTCAAAGTTACTCAGCACCTGACAGATATCAGACATCCACGTCCACTCCTCATTGTAGACTTGAGGAAGCTGACTGACCTGACTACCAGTTCTGGTGGAAGTTGACATCTGGCAGTCTACAATCGCTCTGCGCTGCTGGTAAACTCTGGATAACATGGTCAGTGTTGAATTCCACCTCGTGGGCACGTCGCACAACAGTCGGTGAGCGGGCAGTTGGAGGCGGCGCTGCGCTGCCCTGAGAGTGGCAGCATCTGTGCTGGACTTCCTGAAATGCGCACAGATGCGGCGCACCTTCGTGAGCAAATCAGACAGATTGGGGTATGTCTTGAGGAAACGCTGAACTATGAGATTTAACACATGGGCCAGGCATGGCACATGTGTCAGTCTGCCGAGTTGCAGAGCCGCCACCAGGTTACGGCCATGGTCACACACAACCATGCCTGGCTTCAGGTTCAGCGGTGCCAGCCACAGATCAGTCTGCGCCGTGATGCCCTGTAATAGTTCTTGGGCGGTGTGCCTTTTATCGCCTAGGCTCAGCAGTTTGAGCACCGCCTGCTGTCGCTTAGCGACGGCACTGCTGCTGTGCCTAGAGCTAGCGACTGATGGCGCCATGCCCACGGATGGTAGTTCGGAGGAGGAGGTGGAGGAGGGGTGGGAGGAGGAGGAGGCATAGTAGGCCTGAAAGACCTGGACCGAGGTAGGCCCCGCAATCCTCGGCGTCGGCAGTATATGACCAGCCGCAGGGTCAGACTCGGTCCCAGCCTCCACCAAGTTAACCCAATGTGCCGTCAGCGATATATAGTGGCCCTGCCCGACAGCACTCGTCCACGTGTCCGTGGTCAGGTGGACCTTGTCAGAAACGGCGTTGGTCAGGGCACGGATGATGTTGTCTGACACGTGCTGGTGCAGGGCTGGGACGGCACATCGGGAAAAGTAGTGGCGGCTGGGGACCGAATACCGAGGGGCGGCCGCCGCCATGAGGTTGCGAAAGGCCTCGGTCTCTACTAGCCTATAGGGCAGCATCTCCAGGCTAAGCAATCTGGAGATGTGGACATTAAGGGCTTGGGCGTGCGGGTGGGTTGCACTATATTTGCGTTTCCGCTCCAGCGTCTGGGGTATGGAGAGCTGAACGCTGGTGGATGCTGTGGAGGATCGTGGAGGCGACGATGGCGTTTTTGTGCCAGGGTCCTGGGCAGGGGGCTGACTATCAGCTGACACAGGGGAAGGAGCAGTGGTGTGCACGGCCAGAGGTGAACGGGCTTGGTGCCACTGAGTGGGGTGTTTAGCATTCATATGCCTGCGCATACTGGTGGTAGTTAAGCTAGTAGTGGTGGAACCCCTGCTGATCCTGGTTTGGCAAAGGTTGCACACCACAGTCCGTCGGTCATCCGGTGTTTCCTTAAAGAACCTCCAGACTTCTGAAAATCTAGCCCTCGCCGCGGGAGCCCTCGCCACGGGAGCTTCACTACGTGACACATTTGGCGCTGATGCACCTGCTCTGGCCCTGCCTCTCCGTCTGGCCCCACCACTGCCTCTTCCAACCTGTTCTGGTCAAAGACTCTCCTCCGTCTCAGAAGCACTGTGTTCACCCGGCCTCTCAACCCAGCTTGGGTCTGTCACCTCATCATCCTCCGATCCCTCAGTCTGCTCCCCCCTCGGACTTCCTGCCCTGACAACAACTTCACCACTGTCTGACAACCGTGTCTCCTCATCGTCGGACACCTCTTTACACACTTCTTCCACTACGTCAAGAAGGTCATCATCACCCACAGACTGCGACTGGTGGAAAACCTGGGCATCGGAAAATTGCTCAGCAGCAACCGGACAAGTGGTTTGTGACTGTGGGAAGGGTCCAGAAAACAGTTCCTCAGAGTATGCCGTTCAAATGCCAAATTTTCCTGGGAGGGGGCAGACTGGGGGGGAGGAGGCTGAGGTGCAGGAGCTGGAGGAGTGCCGATTTCGGTGACATGGGTGGACTGCGTGGAAGACTGACTGGTGGACAAATTGCTCGAAGCATTGTCGGCAATCCACGACATCACCTGTTCGCACTGTTCTGGCCTCAACAGTGCTCTACCACGAGTCCCAGTAACTTCAGACATGAACCTAGGGAGTGTAGCTCTGCGGCGTTCCCCTGCTCCCTCATCAGCAGGTGGTGTCTCACCCCGCCCAGGACCACGGCCTCTGACCCCTGCAGTAGTTGGACGCCCACGTCCCCGCCCTCGTCCTCTACCCCTAGCCCTCGGGTTAAACATTTTGAAAATGAAAGTTATAACTTTAATTTTTTTTTAACTTTTTTTTGTGTGTTTTTTAGTTTTTAAAACCAAACGATGCTATCCTATTGCTATGGCTATTTTCTAGCCAAGTACGAAAGCACACTGCTATGCCAGATGAGATGACGCTGAGTTATGAAAAAATAAACGTAAAATAAAAAGGAAATGGCAGACTGTGCCTAATTGAAATCCAACCCCTAATAAATTTTCCCACTTCGGTCTTTGCGATGGATATGTGCGTCACTAAGCGCTAAACACAAAGGTCGCAAGTCTCACTACAAATTCCTGACAATTGGCTAGTATATGCACTGCAACAACTACAGCCACCAGCAGATCAACCAGAAATAAAATATATATAACGCTATTGTAGGCGTAAGTAAGCCGTTTGGATTCTCCTTTGGCTATTTTCTAGCCAAGTATGAAAGCACACTGCTATGCCAGATGAGATGACGCTGAGTTATGAAAAAATAAACGTAAAATAAAAAGTAAATGGCAGACTGTGCCTAATTGAAATCAAACCCCTAATAAATTTTCCCACTTTGGTGTTTGAGGTGGATATGTGTGTCACTAAGAGCTAAACACAACGGTAGCAAGTCTCCCTGCAAATTCCTCACAATATGGTACTAGCTGCACTACTAGTGCCAGCAAGCCCAGCCACAAGCAAATAAAAAAAAAAAAAGGATAACGTTATTGTAGCCCTAAGAAGGGCTGTTGGGTTCTTGTAGAATCACTCCTGCCTAACAGTAAGCTAATAGAACACCCTAACGCTTTCCCTGACCAGCAGCAGCTCTCTCCCTAGCGGCATCCAGACACAGAATGATCCGAGCAGCGCGGGCAGCGGCTAGTCTATTCCAGGGTCACCTGATCTGGCCAGCCAACCACTGCTATCGACGTGTAAGGGTACCACGTCATGCTGGGTGGAGTGCAGAGTCTCCTGGCTTGTGATTGGCTCTGTTTCTGGCCGCCAAAAAGCAAAACGGCGGGAGCTGCCATTTTCTCGAGCGGGCGAAGTATTCGTCCGAGCAACGAGCAGTTTCGAGTACGCTAATGCTCGAACGAGCATCAAGCTCGGACGAGTATGTTCGCTCATTTCTAGTAAGGTCGTAATATGATAATTAGATCTGATCAGTCACCATACATATGACCCCAATTCAAAGATCTTCAGTTTTCTTTTAAGAGAGTCTTGAAGCTTTTGTTCTCCTCCCCCTTTATAAGTCTACAGTCAGGGAGGCTATCAATCTAATCAGTGTCAAACATATTCTTAGTCTAGGGCAGTGTAGGGTTAAATGTGGGATCCCATGAGCTCCAGTGGAATAGGGAGCAAGTAAATTTTGTTTTAACCCCTTCCCACCGCAGCCCTTTTTCGTTTTTGCGTTTTCATTTTTCACTCCCCACAATCAAAAATCTGTCACTTTTTTTATTTTTCTATGTCCAGAGCTGTGCTATGGCTTATTTTTTGCGTAACAAATTACACTTCAAAATGGTGGTATTTAATATTCCATGCCGTGTACTGGGAAGCGGGAAAAAAATTCCAAATGCGGTGAAATTGGTAAAAAAAAAATGCATTTGTGCCGTATTCTTGTGGGCTTGGATTTTATGGATTTCACTGTACGCCCCAAATGACATGTCTACTTTATTCTTTGGGTCGGTACGATTACGGGGATAACAAATTTATATAGGTTTTATAATGTTTTCATAATTAAAACCTCCTGTACAAAAATTTTTTGGGGGATTTTGCCATCTTCTGGGGCTAATAACTTTTTTGGTGTATGGAGCTGTGGGTGGTGTCGTTTTTTGCGGATTTTGATGACGTTTACAATGTTATTATTTTTAGGACTGTGCGACCTTTTGATCACTTTTTATAGAATTTTTAATTTTAAAAAAAATGGCAAAAAAGTGCCATTTTCGTCTTTGAGCGCGATTTTCCGTTACGGGGTTAAACACAGTGAAAAACCGTTATCATATTTTGACAGATCGGGCATTTTCGGCGATACCTAATGTGTTTATGATTTTTACTGTTTATTTATATTAATATTAGTTCTAGGGAAAGGGGGGTGATTTGAATTTTTAGGGTTGTTTATTATAATTTTTTTTTTTTTTTACTTTTTTTATTTTTACAATTTTTCAGACTCCCTAGGGTACTTTAACCCTAGGGTGTCTGTACGATCCTATCAAATACTGCCATACTACAGTATGGCAGTATATGGGGATTTTACTCCTCATACATTACAATGTGCTGATAGCACATTGTAATGCATGGGTTAAGCCGAAGTAGCCTCGGGTCTTTGTGAGACCCGACGCTACCATGGCGACGGATCATCACTCCCCGATGATGTCACGGGGAGCGACGATCCTCGGAAAGATGGCGGCGCCCACGCGATCAGCAGGAAAACTCCCGCGATCGCGGCTATGGAGAGGGCTTAGCCAGTGAGCCCTCTCCATGCACCGGGACCTGGCATGTGACGTACTAATACGTCACATGTCGGTAAGGGGTTAAATATCCTTCCCGGATAACCCCTCTCATCTCTGGTTAGCAAGTGTACTGAATGATTCATGTGAAGCATGACCTGTGGTAGTCAGTGGTTGTTATAGTGGCTTGTTATAGTTTTGTTGTGAAGTTTTTTTTTTTCTTGGCACACTTTCATTTTGAAACAAAAAAAGGCTGGGGTCTTGACCAAATAGGGCGACACTGGTTCAAGTTATAGTCAAAATCTATGCTACATGGGACCTCTGGAAATGCACCAGATTTATTAAAAGGGGTTGGCCACTCTTTTATATAAGTTGCCCATCCGCCTTTACTGCCTTGTGGCTAACCATGAATGTTCATCAAGTGATTCAGCAGTCTTGCTACTTACTTGAGTGCTGTCTGCAGACTCTCCTTGGATCTTTGCTAACATGTGTGAGCACTGATGAATAGGAGAAGTTGAAGCAGGAGAATTATGACTCATCCTGCCCCCCCCTTCCCCTCCCCCTCAGTGAGATGGATTGTGAGAACAAGAGGCACAGTGGGTGACAGACTGAAGGAGTCAGAAACAGGAAGTTGTGTATATATGCAGAGGACAGCATGGGGAGAACAGGGAAAGGATGAAACTCTCAAAGGAGGCAAAGTCACAGGTACATATAGATGCAGAGCAAAGTCTAATGGAATTTATGTATTCAAAAGGAGCCGACCCCTTAAAGAGATTCTCCCTAATGTCAGTTTTAGAAATGAGCAAATTATTAGAATTTTTTGTAAGATTCAATTCAGGTCTGAATTGATTTTGTCTAGACCATGAAAATTTCCATTTAGCACTTATCTTGTTTTGTTAATTATTTTGCAAATTTATAAGTTTTTTACTTTTCACTGACAGGACTAGAGATGAGCGAGCACTAAAATGCTCGGGTGCTCGTTACTCGAGTCGAACTTTTCCCGATGTTCGAGTGCTCGTTTCGAATAACGAACCCCATTGAAGTCAATTTTTTTTTTCAATATGTGTGAAGAACACATTGCAGATGTTTCCATACATCTGCTAACTTATCAGAAGACACGCGTGCCCAACGGTGTTCTTCACAATAGTATGTGAAGAACAATATGTGTGAAGAACACATTGCAGATGTATGGGAACATCTGCAATGTGTTCTTCACTGAAGAACACATTGCAGATGTTTCCATACATCTGCACATTTTGCAGATGTTTCCATACATCTGCTAACTTATCAGAAGTATATTTGCATTGACTGCCATCAATCGCAAAATGTGTGTATTACTGTGATGGTGTATTGACAATAAATGATCCTAAAGTGAAAGCTCGTTCTCGAGCAGGCAAAATACTCGTCCGAGCAATGAGCCGTTTTCAGTACGCTAATACTCGAACAAGCATCAAGCTCGGACGAGTATACTCGCTCATCTCTAGACAGGACCAAACTGACGTGGTACAAACGGACAATAACGGAAACCATCTAAAGTCCATTAAAATCAATGGACGTTTTAACGGATCTGTTAGACTTCCATTATTATAATATGTACAAGAGTTGCCTGTAGGGGATCAGAAAATGTTCGGATTCGATTAGGTGTCTGAATCTGTAGATTTGCACAGATGATTTGATTTTCACTCAACTTTATTGAGTTATGGCCTTGATCATGAAATCATGGACGTTTACGTTGTTTAAGTAAAATTAAAAAAAAAAATACAAAAACAAAGTTTCATTTTTAATATTTATTCAAATCCTGAACAGGAAATGAACACTAAGATTTAAAAAAAAATAATAATAAAAGAATCACACTGCATTATATACAAGGCTCGTGACACCACAGGAAAACATGGAATTTTCCGTTAAAATAACACAATTAAACATTTTTCTGTAAACCTCAGAACCAATAACTGAATGGCAAAAGAAACAAGATTCCATATTGCAATGCTAAATTACTTCATTTACTTGCTTTTTTTCTTTTCTTTTTTTACAAAATGAAAATATATAAACTCAGTCACATTACAATTGTGAGTTTCCCACCGAAATCCAACATCATATCATATATTATTATAAGAGACCCCCCCCCACTGATTAGACTATTCCAGGGGCGGGGGCTATGAGAAAACCCACAATACTGTTATTTTTGATTAGTCTCTGACCTGACCGTGAAGTCGTAACGCACAGGACGTCTTCCCATGCATCGTTCATGCAGAATTTAATTAAATAAAGTTTTTAAAGTTTTCTGTACACTTTCCCCAAGGTACAATGATATGCACACATGCAAAACAAGAAGGCCGAGAACCCATCTGCTTCTATATACACATATATTCACAGATTGTATACAACCCGAAAACAGGTTTCAAATAATACAATACAAAAAAGTTGACTCATGGAAAAAAAAACCCCAATATTTACAGCCATTTTCTTTTTTTCTTTTTTTTTTTACTTAAAAAAATGCTAACATACCAATGCATTACTGATACATTATTTACAGTCATATTTACAAAAGGAAGAAAAACATTTTAATTAATTTCTCATAAAAATACAATATACATTATTTTAAAGTGTTTTTTTCCCCAATTTTTTTTTTAAATTTTCTACACAAATTTAAATATTTAACAACCCCAAAAAA
Source organism: Engystomops pustulosus (assembly GCF_040894005.1). NCBI lineage: Eukaryota > Metazoa > Chordata > Amphibia > Anura > Leptodactylidae > Engystomops > Engystomops pustulosus. The sequence goes on from NC_092412.1 coordinate 238,417,673, forward strand.
ATCTCGTCCTTTCTAATTTTGGTTCATACAAATGCATTTTGCATTTGATATTTTTGATTTTTTTGCAGGTTTTTCAAAGAATTATTTAGCTTTTTGTTCTTTTTTTTTTATTGACCAAGCATTTTAAGTCAGTGCATGATCTCTGGTGGCACACTTATTAGAATAGGGAACATGGAGGACTGGAAGGGATTCAAGCATAGGAAAGAAGCCAACCGTCATCTGAATGATCACCAACGTTGTTACCGTTTCCAAATGACAAAAATTTCAGATTCTTTACTTTGAGTGATTATGCAGTGACTAAAAATGCAACACATAGAGATAACAGGGCGAGGGGCTACAGAGGCATTGGCAGAATTTGCCAACCCTAGGAACAGCTGAGCTCAACTGATCCTGATTGGCACTCGGACTGGCAAATCTGGCAAAAACATGGTCCGAGTTCCATGGAATGGCCCTATTTTAGTGCCTATTGTGACCCCCAACAATGGCACAAGGAACACCAATCAATCTGTATTATGGACTTTGCGAAGGAAGGAGTTATCTGGGCACATCCAGGATATGGGATAACTTGTTGAATTTTGGGGGTCCTAGTGTTAGAACCCTCGAAATCTCGAGAATGGGTGCCTTCAAATGAAAAGATGACTATGGCACTGATCTAGAGAACTGAATGCATTTCTCAGCTTCTTCTGTCAGTGCCATGGACAGTGACCGAAAATGTGCAAGTCCGACCTGCCGCTCCATTGATTTTTGTAACATGGACCACTGATCTTGGGATCCATAAGGGTTCCACCAATGGGACCTCCACCAATCAGCAAGTTATACTTAAAACTTGACATGGCCCCTGTTGTAGACAACCTCTTTAAAACTTGGGTGGACCACTAACTATTTTCCAGTTGAAACTTAAATATCTTTAAAAACTATTATTTGCCCCCCCACCACAGAATTTTATGCTCAAATCAAAAAGTCATTTGTTTCATATATTAAAAATAAAAATTTGCCCACATTATAGTTCATGTAGAATTAAAAAAGGGACACTTTAGAACAGAAAAATAGTATTTCTGAATTCAGATTTTAATCCCCCCCCCCCAACTTATCGCTTCTATTTACATACACAGCATATCTCTATATACATATTTTAGGCACACAACAAGTGAGGGCATATCACAGAGATACTTACATAGCAAAATGTTATTTTCAGTATTTAACATGTAAACTTTGTTAGCTGCCTCTGAAAAAAAGTAAATGTCTCTGTAAAAACAAACGTTTTTTTTGTATGTTTTGTTTTAATAAATTTAGGTTATTCGCAGGCTGATCACACATTTCTAAGGTGTAGGGGGCTAGACTAGAGACGACTGCTAAATTTTGGATGTTTAAACTTGATCGTCCAAAAAATAATTCGGAGAAATCATATCATGGAACTTTAGCTTCTGGGAATTTTAATATCAGCTAGGTCAGCATTCAACATAACATAACCTTCTTAAAGTCAGGTTCAGCGAAGCTAATGTAAAAATACAGAAGCAGTAAAGAACATACCCAATATGCACCCTCTCCGTCATATATAGACCATACAGAAGTTTTTTTTGAAAAATTTTTTTTGAAGGGCTTTTTGATATGTTTTGCCTTATTCCAATTAGAAAAGTACCCAATGGCTTCCTCTATTCCCTTTCCGCAAATTGAAGTTATTGATTTTTAAATTAAAAAAAAAAAAATACAGTTAATTAAAAAATGTTTTAACTGAATATTTTATTTAATTATAAAGAGAAATTAGGTACCTCTAGTATCTTTGAAAAAGAAATATAACTATCTGATGTACCAAAGGAATCTAGTTTAATACGAGGAAGAAAAATGAATATTTGATAAGACAATACATTGAAACTTATCGGTTAAATTAATCGATTGTAATTTTTTTTTCTAATGACAATAAAAATGCTCAGGAGGATTAGTGATCAAATACTTGATTTTGCATCTGATAATTTTCAAAGCTCTTTAATTTGCAGTCAATAATTTCTCGTAAGTCAAAGTAGAAAACATGAAATAAAAAGTAAAAAATATGTAAACTGAAATGTATTTTACGCAAAAGTTTTTGGTTCTATGTTTGTGTAGTACATTACAGAATTTTATGGAGACCCAAGACTACAACTGTATCTAGTTTATTGTGATTCCTTAAGTGACTAGTTACTTGTTCAGGATGTTTTCCACTAGAATCGATGTGAAAGAATTTTGGGTTACGATACAATATGGAGGAAGAATGTCTACCACTCTGTATTGCCGGGCCACGGAAATCTGCAAGGTTCTACGTGGTATCTATATGTACAGCTCTGCCATACGTACCATATATAGTTATGAGAACTAGTGATTAGGGATGAGCAGATCTAAACCTTCAACGTCGGGTTCTGTGCCAAACATTGGGGGTTCAGCCAGAAGTTCAGGGTCGGACGTACCCCTACAGGTAACACCGCGATAGGTGCTGGCACCAATTTCCGTAGGATTGTTGATCCAGAATGATGTGACAGGGAGACACGATCCTAGGGAAATTTGCCGCAGGCATGTGCCGGCATCATTAAAGTACCACCAATTGGCAATTATGTTTCTATACAATTGTTTTTGAAACTATTGTTTGGAGAAATCCACTAATATACACATTAATAGATGCAGATTATATAACGTATTAAATCTTTGCCCAAAAGACAAGATGATGGTTTGTATGGTTACCTCAAATTAAGGTTCATTAAGTCCTACTGACTGAACTCTCTTGAGTACAATGTTTAAAAAAAAACTAGATTATTCTCATTTGTTGTCATACTACTGTGCTTCACAATGATCACTGGACTGAAGCCCAAAGTAAAAATTTCTGTGCATATTGTGATTGGGAAATGAAATGAAAATTGAGCTTTATTTTAAGGTAGGACATAACTTGGAGATTAGTTGAGTAGAATAAAGGGGTGCCATGGCTACCTCATTGTTTATCCAGTCGCAATGGTTCCTTTACGACGGCTATGCCAGGAACTAAAGCTCAGTCTTATTTAAGTCAATGGGGCTGAGCACCAGTACAAGGCAGGACCACTCGATCAAGCCAATGTGCCTCAAGACCTGTCAAGCTTATTTAAAGGGGTATCAGAACATGGTGCAGAGTTTCCACTGTTCCCCTTCTATCCGTACAAGCATTGGGTCATATGAATGGTTAGCTGTGCCAAAGACAACTGTATGCCACATGACGGTGGAGTTGAGGAAGTCCATTTAGTAAGTGCAGGTTAGTGCTTTGTCCTCTGACCCGTTGGACATGCCGCAGGACATAGGATCTCAATGGAAGCCTCATAAGTAGCTGCTGGTGGGTCACATGACCTGGGGCTTGTACAGCTAGAGGGGGGAAAGTATAACTGGGTAAATCCAACATGGATAATCCTATTATGGGATTGTACTTACCTTGATAAACTATGGTAATTGTGACCCATGTAGGTGGCTAGATCCAGATTAACTCAGACCAATATGATGCTAAGGTCTATCTTAATGGTTGTCTATTAATATTGTTGTCGAATGTAAATGTATATCACTTAGATATACAAAGAAAATAAACGCATAAAACGGAAAAGCCTGAATGTAATGATCAATCCATCTAACAAAGTAATACCATTATATGGTCAAGACAAAACGTCAAGATGGATATTCACACAGATGAGGTACTGTCACAATGTTCTCCTTGCAGAAATTGAAAGTCATATGTCAATGCAAACGGCAATGTTGTTACCTTGGGAAAAATACTAAGTATTCCATTTACCACCAGGTTACACCGCTGTGACCTTGTGGTAACCAGCCCGGGTTCACTGTGCTTACTGCATTGATTTTTCATTAAAGACAGACTGGCAGGATCAGAAAGGTATACAACAGAAACCCATCAGAATCAGAATACGGATCACATATTGAAAAACACTCTCCTCGTTGCCATCTGATCACTTATGTGCTTAAAAATACTGGAAAAAATCCTAAATGTAACTATTGTTGAGAAAAAAAAAAAAAACATCCAAGCAAAAATATTTATCATTGCAGAATAAACATTTGTAGAGAAATTGTAATTTTTTTTAAAAATAAAAATGTGCAATTTTTATTTTTGGGTGGGGTTGGGGTAAAGGCAATCATGATGTATGATTTGAGGTGCAATGTAAAAGGTTTACCCGTAATGAAAAGTGTTCAATACTATAAACTCCTTTTTTCAAGTTACCCCCCCCCCCCCCGACAATGACGCCAATTTTTACCCGATTTTCTGGAAACTGCCCAATCGTGACAAATATTATAAGCCGGTACATCCAGCTGCTAAATTAGGAGCAAACATAAAAGATATTAAAAGGTAAAAAAAAGAAGAATTTCTTTAATAACAATACTTGTACATTGACTAGAACCACAAGCAAGATCAACCTAAGTCCAGAAAATGCTAACGTGTCCATAAGATCATGCCATTTATTACTTCATGCATGATACAATGGGAAAAAAAAGAACATTTTTCAATTCAAATTTTACAATTTGTTGCAATTTTTTTTTCCCAGTATTTTATTCAGGCTCCTTCTTTATCGTTAGCATATCAAGAAGCCCATAATTGCTGCTATTGGAATTATGCAAAGTGTTATTTACAACGTTGGGCGGTTTGGAAAAACCAATTCCGTTTGTTCCTCTACTGTGGGGCGATTCTCTTCTGAAGGTCATTTCCGCTGCTTGTCCCAACAGGGACTCCGTCCAACAGTTTCGGTCTCGTAAGTCCTGACTAGCAGCTGTCTGCGCCCCCTTTTGTAGCATATAATACAATATAGGGTTGGTTTTAGTCAGTCTAGGAGACTCTTTTCCAAAGTCATTTTTTTCCATGTCTGTGATGACCCATTTAATGGGACCTTTATCACTTGGGGGAGGGCACATATTTATATGTCCAGACTCAGTCCGTGGGGGGTTGTTTCGTAAAATATCTGGGGAAGAATGAGGAGAGTTTTTTAAAGGAGATGGATATTGAAATGGCATTTGACCTAAGCTATTCGGATGAGAATGCTTTCCCATAAACATATTCAGAGAAGGAAGCATAAACTCAGCGTTTCCTGGCAAGTTACTTCTGTTTCCTCTTAGAAGTTCATCAACTGGCGTATTGTTCCTATGCTGAGAGTCCCTGACACAATTTTCTGAAAGCAAAAGCTGTTTCAACACATTAAAACCTTTACTTTCTCTTGACCAACTCAAGTTTTTATTCCCGTTCAAGGAATTGTGACCTGTAAGGTTCTTGTTGTCATGATCAGTCTTTGTGCCATTAATTTTGTCTTCATGGAGAAAAGGTGCCTCAACTAAAGACGGTGAAGTGCAGAACTGCAAATTTCCAGCCTCTGGGGAATTCATTTTTGGGATTTTTACTTGGCTTTCTACAGGGTCATTGTGGTGCATTTTTCTTTTTTTAGGCACAATACAAGATATTTTTGAATCCACGTGCTTGGATTCAGAATGTCTATTATTAACATCTAGGTCATTCGTGTCGTATCCATCATGGTTTTGACGCAGCAAACGACTTAGAAGGCCATTTTTTGAAAGAGAAAAGTCCTGTGGAGAAGAGTGTGGAGATCGGACATGCTCTGGAGATGGTTTTGCAGCTTTTTGAAAGGCCGATAAGGGGCTCGGGACACTGGTATCGTTCTCAGCAGCATTGAGATCATCCTCAGGCTCGGTTTTAATTCTGAAAGCCATAATTGGTTCATTTGGAGACCTTTCAGTCCTGTCTATGTTAACCTCATCTTTTATTGTTGGTTTATGCACTTTTTCATTTTTACATTTGTTATTAGGTGCAGCGAGCAGGAGTTGAAGTACAGTGCGGCGTTCTAGAAGATTTTCAATTTCAGAGCCAGGAAAAGAATCCATTGGAGTAGGAGGACTACTAAATCCTCTGCTTTCTTCAAATGTCCGTGACTGATTTGTAACAAGAGGGCTGTTCAGTCTTTCAATCAACCCTAAAGATTTGGAATTTGCTGGAAGTATAGGTTTTGATTGCCTCTGTTCTTCGGGAGGAGATGTTGGCTTTCCACATTGAGCTAAATTTTGTAACAACTTGCTAGCACTGAAAGCTGCATTTTGTGCATTTTCATTAGGTATTGGGGCAGGTGTTGCTTGGGGGGCAAGTGCTTTACTTCTGGTCAGTTCTATCAAATGGCTTGATGCTGGATTAAGGGCTTTCTCCGGCTGAATGTTGTTTATGTATGGTGTAAAAGAAGGCTTGACTGGAAATGGCTGGTGAGTTAAGTTCATTGGAGAATCTGCTTTAGAAGAAGATGAGTGTAAAGAGAGTGCATTTAATGGAGAAGAACTGCATATACTCGGGCTTTCTGACAGTGGACCAGGGGCTGAAAAGCCAAACTTTGATAAGTCTGTAGCTTTCTGTTGTGTCTGAAGATCTTCTATTGTTGATGGAACATCTTCTGTTTTATGCCCCAGCAGTAGTTGTAACAGTGTTACTTTTTGATATGGTTTTAGTGTACTTTCCATTGACGAGTCTTTACTTTCTTTGCCGATATCTATTCCATTGACTTTTGGATCCCAGTTGTGGAGTAGGGTTTCAGTTAAATTTTCAAAAGAGGCTGCAGAATGCAACATCTTGGGTTTGTCTTCTCGGTTCTTGAAGGACAAATCTATAGGTGCACAGTTAGAATGTGTGCTTTCATCATCGCTGCTCTCCTCCTCTGTAAAGCTAGGATTATTGTCAGAACAGTCATCCGTAGTCGTAGGTGTTGCGCTTTCGTCAAACACAGAATATTTTTCATTCTGCGGAAGGCTCTTTACAACACTTGCACCGTTTTGGGTTTTTAGAAGGTGCAGAAGCAAGCTATTGTTGGGTGATGGCTTCCCATGGCTTCTTTCCAAATGATTTTTATACCCAACTGTTTTTAGAGGAGAACTTGGAACACCAAGTGTACTTGAAAAAGGAGAGATATTGCCGGCAGTACTTAATCCGTTAGTTACTGTCCTTGTCTGAGTACTGAGACCAGCTGGAACACTGGATGACAACTGAAGCCGGCCAAGATCTTTCTCTGAACTTTCCTTCAATCTTGCCATCGCTGCCAGCCTCTCACTCGCTAGTTGACTTGCACTCTGTGCTTTAAGGGCATGTTCCCTAGAGTACTGCTGCAGGTGTGCCTCACTGGAAAGCAGAAGAGCAAGCTGACTACAGGCCACACTCGGTTTAGGCGAGGCGGTGGGACTTGACCTTTTCTCCACCATATTAGCAACAGCTTGGAGTCTGGCAGCACATGAAATTGGCTCACCTACCACTTTAGTGCTGCTTTGTGCGGAAAGAGAAGGTTCAGCAAACTTTTCTTGAATGGAACTTTTAGGAAGACCAGTCAAGTTATTGTCCACTGTATTGTCCTTTGATCTGCTTTTGTTTAAGAGGGTCTTCAGGTGATTTGAAGCCAAACCATAACATTGGTTATCCTTTTCATCTAGGTTTCCCTGCTGACTGAGGGAGAATCCTTGGTCTTTAAGACTTTGCTTTATCTGTTGAGACAGTGCAACACTCTGCAGCCTAGAGCTAAATGACTGCAGCAAAGAAGCCAGCAACGTGCTATCTTGTTTCCCTTTTGGAACATTTTCAACCATTCCAGCTAAGAGAGATTCATTTTTGCCATTTCCATTGATGGAATCAGATAAACGCCTCCTCTTTGCAGCATGCCAGTCCTCTGAAGACTGTAAGAGCCTGGCCTTCTTGTGATGCAACATGCCCGATGACTGACTGCTATTGTGCACTGGGCCATTATTCTTACAGTTCGTAAAAACATTCCCAGAAACGTTAAAGTTGTCATCAGCTTTTACACGGCCCGAGAGTTTGTCAACCGCTGTTACAGAACCGCCTGCTGCTTGATGCATTAGTAATCCTTCTAGATACGTTAAAACAATAGGATCCTGTTGCATTTCAGAGCTAAGCTCTTCTCCATGAGTCATGTTCAACTAACGTATGCTTTGAAGCTATGTCTTTACCTACTTTAGAGAACAACGTAGACTTGGACTTAATTTCTGAACCTAGATGTCTCTGTTCTTTTAAATCATTTCCACAGTAATTTCCAAGCAGATGTCCTCTGAAGAATCATTGCCAAGAATATGAGCGTTCCATCAAATTAGTGTTGAGGCAACATGTTGAAATGGTGTGTATCAATCTGTCAGAACTCTTCTCACATAAGACAGTCTTCTCGGTTTATCCATAGAAACCATGCTTCAGTTCTTGAATTGGCAATCACCTTAAAAGCAAAAGAAAAGATAACAAAAGTGAGTAAAACATAAGTTACGATGCATATAGGTATAATACAATCTAAAAACGATCCAAGCTATTTGGATAAAAAAAAACAACCAAAATAGTCGTAAAATTTACTTTGAAATGCAAGAAAAACAAGTGGGTGAAGAACACTTAATCCTATGACATGGTGGCCTTAGTGATCAGGAAGTGGTAATCCAACTAACACAGACCAGATCAGAATTTAAAGGACATCTACCAGCAGGATGAAGGATTGTAAACCAAGCACATGTTATACTGGTGTGTGCAGCCTCTGGCAGCATCTGCACTTTAAAGGGAACCTACCACCACGAAACTACCTATAAAAGGTAGATCGGGTGGTAGGTGGATCAATAGGACGTGAGAATAGCCCATTTAAGGGCTAATCCTCACGTCCCGCAATGTTTTGAAAAGTTTTATTGTCCCTATATTCAAATTTCCTTATGCGGCTACTGGGGCGTGGAGTAGCCGCATCTGAGGTTACACAGGGCGGCTACTCCACACCCCGGTAGGCTCTTTTCTCCTCCGCAGAACAGCAGGCACGGTCACTGCTCCGAAGCCGGAGCTGCACAGGCACGGGCCTGCTGTTCTACGCATGCGCAGACAGCAGATTCGTAGGACGAGGGCGCACAGCTCCTCGTAGCTGCACGCCGAAGATTTTCGGTAGGAGGAGAAAATAGGCTACCGGGGCGTGGAGTAGCCACCCCGTGTAACCTCAGATGCGGCTACTCCATGCCCCAGTAGCCGCATAAGGAAATTTGAATATAGGGACAATAAAACTTTTCAAAACATTGCGGGGACATGAGGATTAGCCCTTAAAAGGGCTATCCTCACGTCCTATTGATCCACCTACCACCCATCTACCTTTATAGGTAGATTCGTGGTGGTAGATTCCATTTAAGTTTCTCAGGCCCATAAGTTTCTCAGGGCATAAGAAGCTAGAAGAAGAGCAGATCCTGACAGATTGCTTGATGGCTCTGCCCTATCATTTGTGAGCTAGTAGCTGGAATATACAGTCTTTATTTACTATCTGGGGGTGTCGGAAGTTGCCGGGCACATTGCTTAGTAATTTCCAACACTCATAGAATAGGAAATAATAATAAAAATTGGCAAAACCCAATGGGCTTAATAGGGATTTAAATAAATCTTTTTTAAATTGTTTTATTCGTATGCTTAATTTTGTATGCAGAAATTATCTGCAAACGCATTAGGAGATTAAAAGCTTCATATTCAACTCAAATCACCTTTAAAAATAGATGTAAGACAAGGTAAGCCCACGACGGCAATGTCAAGGTCATAGACTAGCATGCAAGATTACAAGCAGGACTGATGTAACAGCTGGCATTTGATCCAGGCTCCTGGGGTTTAGAATACACTTAACATACACACACTCAATTTACACATACTGTACATTGTATCACAAGTGTTTATCACCTTTAGGAACAACCGAATATTTAGCCTTGAATGACATTATGAAAAAAAACCCATCAGAAACACAGCAACGAACCAAGGAAATAAAACTCTGCAACAAAGCGTTCCGCCATTAATTACGGCACATCAGGAATCATGCCAGTCATCGCCTTAGTAAAATTAAAAAACGAAAGGCGAAAAACATAAAAAGGCAAAATGCAAAAAAATCTAATTCTGAATTCTAAATGTACTGGAGGTTACAGAACTGTAGCAGATGAATGGGGTTTCTGTTGTTAGACATCTCTGATAGTATTTCTTGGATAAATAATTCAATTTGGTCAGAAATGATAATAGGCATCGAAGAACTACCCAACTTTCATACAAGATTTCTTCAAAGCAGAGAAATGTTGCTGTAAGTAAATGATCACTGGAAATCTTTTTAGGTTTAGAATGCTACATGGCAATAGGAACACTAAGAATCTAATCCTATATATTATATTCTAACAAGCTGATTGTTTAAAGCCACCACTAGAGGGAGCTAATTGTATACAGTTTTATCATTGAGTTCAATACATCTACAGTATGCAGTAAGCTCTATTGTGTCAATAGTGCAGGTGGTAAAAATTAGAGGCATATAAGCCCAGCTCCACTTTTTGCACAAACCAAAAAAAGTTACGCGTAGATCGGTAACTGTGGTTGTGCGTTTCCTTTGTCTTGTTTACCATGGATTTTTAAATGACATAAATAAAAATGAAAATTCTGGATCGGTTTGTGAGCTGGATTTTTTTCTGGTTTTTGGTTAAATTGCATGGACTGTTACAGAAATTTTTTGGAGAATCTTAGGACAGTGAGGACTGTTATCATGTATGCCTCTTCCCACAACTATATTTCCACCCATGGCTACCAAGCGGCTCTGTTTTTTAACCCACTAACTTATGTCTTACTTGCAGACGCACTCAGTTAACTTCCCGTAGTTTGAAAAAAGTGATGACTTATAAGCTGTAGATTTTAGTTACAGGATTTTTTGGCTCAATGTCAATGCACCTATAGATTGCTGGTGGAATAGACACTGGTTGTTCGCTATCATGTTCTACTTATGTACCGGTACATCGTCAGTCATAGAAAGATCACTAAAACTATAGAAACTACATAACTTGCAAAATTAACTTTCTGCGAGTTGCACACACAAAATTGTAGAATTCCCCATCTAAAGTCATTTATTTGGATATTTAAGCCCTGCACACATGACTTTTTTAGTCGGTACACAAACCCGACCCCACTTCGGTACTGGGGGGAAAGCTAAATGGGTTTGTAATAGGCGTCATGCCATGGACAGTGGCACGGCATTAAGTTCTAGTTGGGACCCTAAATGACTTGGCAACTCTACGAGGGCACCGTACCCTTTTTAAATTGCACATCTGATCTCCACAGTCAGGAAGCTTTGGACAAAGGCAGCAATGTGAATTCTCCCTTCGATAAAACGTTGATACACTTTATTTCCTCCGCTGTTCAATAAAAAAGCTGCAGATTGCAATTCTAGACCAGGAGCAGTAGATACAGTGACCTATTAAGAAGCACTAAGCAAATCTCCTGGTGTTTGCTAGAAATGCAATTTGCATAAACCTGACATGCAGTCTTACCATTGAACAAAGCATACATTTATTTAAAGTCCATGACCTCACGCTAAACTCTAGCCACTCGGCTAATTTGGCATAAAGACATTCAGTACAATGCCGTACCTACTTACAGCAGTTAAATGACCCGATAAATGAACTCTAAAAACAATACGCTCACTGTACCGGCCATGTCACCAAATCAACAACTTATTTTGCCTTTGTGCTTTGTACATTTTCCTCATCTGAGATCCTAGAAGGAACATTCTCCTGGATGATATCATAAAGTGTTTTAGTGGGAAAATGCTTCTCTACGACATGATGCAAATTGAATTCACATGTAAGTGGATTTTTAAAAAAAATTATGCTTAGGATAAATTCACACGCCTGTATGGGGAACGAATATACAGCCGATATATATACGCCCCCTATAGACGGCAATGGGCGCACGGCGCAATACGGGAGCAGTACGGTACATGCGGAATATGTTGTGTGCCATATATGGCGATGGAGAGGGGCGGGGGGTTGGTGGGGAGTGGGCACATATCGTGTAAATGTAGCCTTAGAGTGATTAAGAGGTTTTTTTAATGAAATTTACAGTATATGGAACATTATGCAGTATCTGTGAAACCTGGTATCGTCAGGATGGGCTGCTGGGTAGGGTATGCCACATTTGCTACACTTGGGGGTAGAGGTGGGAAAAAAAAAAAAGACATTTACCTTGTTATGGCTCCTACGACCCTCTGATACATCTATATTTTGTCACCGAGTCTCACTAGAAGTACTGGAGGGCCATGGGGCCACTTCAGTCAATAAGTGGCCTCCATAAACATAGGCCATGAGCAGGTTTAAAGAGTTCAATTTGCATTGTGTGCTTGCAAGAATGGCCCGAACACTCAGCAACCAGAACTGAAGTCAGCATGGCAGTTCGGTACCGGTTGCTGAGTGTTGGCATCAGACGTTCCAGCAAGCACACAATGCGAGTTTGATGCAAGTTGGACATATCAAACCCGCTCGTTGGCAATAAGCCTTAAGGACAAAATCTTCCTTTAATGGAAGTGATGTCCCTTGGTTTGAGAACGCCACTCATAAGCCTAAGTGGGACCAGTAACCTTGCTAACCCCCGTACCCCATGTACTGGATGAAGCTGGAAAATATCTTTGTTTCCTAAACCCAGCCCCCGAGGGCCACAATAGGCTGTAGTATAAATCCCATAGCTGTGCATCTACACCAGCCTCTAATGAGGCCAATGAAATAAAAAAAAAAAAAAAAAATTCTCACCAGGGGGCAGTACTGTTAACATGCCCAATCCTTTAGATTTTGAGAGCCAGTCTCACTCACACTTCACAATTCTTGCAGGTTCAGCCCATGTCTGCCTAGAACATCCATGGGACTACCAAAGAAAAATAGTCCCACCAATGCTCTCAGACATTTTACATTGGATTTAGCCGCTTTCTGAGACGGTCATATGTTCTTAGGAGGAATGATTAGCATGTACAACGCCATGTAACAGAAGAGGGTATGCCACAAACTCATATTGGAGTGGTTTAGAAACAGATGTGGTTGAACTCCAAAAGTTGTATTGGGCAAGCACAGGAGTAATAGCAATGACCATCTACTACTAATAATCAGCAACTCCTACTGAGCTACATTGCCTACTGGGAATATGAAGTAGTCAGGGGTATTGCGCTTTACCCTGCAGCTGTATTTTCTGAGATTAGATGCCGTGTGTTTATATAGAATATCAGTAGGACGTCTCATAAAGGAATGTTCTAGGGCTACAAAAAGATACCTGCTACAAATCCAGCTCCATTGCTCTCCCCAAACTAATATGACACTCAAGTTGGTTCCTATTGTCTGCAAAAACCTCCTACAGTTTCTAAAAAATTAAAAAGTGACATAATAATAGACTATAACTGTACATTAGAAGCAACGGGAATCCTGTGGAAGTTTCTTTCCAAAGAATAGCCATGGCGGGCTACTAGAAGTCTAATCTATAGTGCAAGAATGCAGGAAATATGCATATAGAAGATGAAATAAACTATATACATACACACATGCAGGTAACGTGTACACTCTTATATATCTTATGTTGTATCTAACATGACTAATCTTAGAAATACTTCCACATTGAAGAAGGTATTCTAAGGTCTTTACCGTCAAAGATATCTTCTCCACCCCCTCCTATTATTATACGATAAGCTCCCATGCAGACTTAAAACTCCTGTATGTGTGCCACCTGCCCACTAATGTGAATGGCACGTTCTCTCCTGCGAAAGTGTAGAAAATACTTGAGCTGCCTCTCCTATTCATGTAAACAATTCACATCCTGAAGGCAGAGAGCCCCTCTCTCGCCACTCTCCCGAGACGTGCCGATGAAGAACTCAGTTTGAAGTTTTTAACATAGACCTAAACATTCTACCAAGTGCAGTTATCCAGCAAAAGAAGATACAAAGACTTGTCTCCGACAGATCCTACGTCAGTAAATAAAGCAAGTTTGCGTAACCCAACGGAGGCGAGAGAGACCCAATACCGTAACAAGATTGCACTTGACTCCCCCTTAATTATAATTCAATCTTCCCAATATATACGACAGAAAATAATCTCGGAATGCCTCAATTTGTGATACGGTAACAACAGATTACAAGCCTACCTCTATGTTTTCTCTCTGTCTCCACGAGCGCTGGTGCCCGGCGCAGGTACCGTGTGGCAATCAATTTGTTCTGCAGACAGAACGGCTTCCTTAGAATACTAATGAAAATACATCCTTCTTTCTCCTTCGACCTGACTCCCCAGTGCCCAGGTCCTGACCAGTACGAAAGAAGGAGAGAATATCCTCTAAGACACCTACTGGTACTAATCAACAGCATGCGTGTCAGGGCATGGGATTAAAACCTTTACTACGCTCGAATCACTCAGAGCAGCTAAGCGTATGCAGAACAAGGTCAGCATTAAACACGTATACACACACACACATGCAAGTCGACTTGAGTGCACTAATTCATCACTCAGTACCATTGACTGACTTTTACCTCCAGGGATTGCAATTATATCGTAGGGTAAGGATAACAAAACTCATTCTAGATGAAGATGGGGTTGGGGGGCAAACTTGCATCGTGTCATTGGGCATATTTACAAAGGTTGCTTTACTAAAAAGAAAACTAAAAAAAAATAATAATAATGAATTCTCATTCGATCCGTGTCACTACACCTGCACGGTTTGTTATGCCGCTATAGCACCGAACAGCAGGTAACCTCTTTGTCCAGAGACGTCTGAGGGCAGACACAAAATCTGCCAAGCGATTCCCCTTCACTGAACACCTACTTCTATAAAACCAGTGAGAGAGGAGCGCTCAGCCATGAAACATCTTATTAACCTTTCAAAAGAAGGAGAAAGCCAAAGAAAACAGAAAAGAGTTAACATCTTGCATCAAACGCAACGTTCTATCCTAAATATTTCTGATATTCAACAGTCACTGGACCACGACACTAAAGGTCACCCTTAAAAAAAAAAAAAAAAGATTGCACCACAAATAACTTTTTGCAAGCCGGAGAGGGTCGGACGTAACAATTCAGATTAGCCGTTTTGTATATCACACATTTCAACTAATTCCGATGACAAGGATGTAGATCAATGTTCGGGGCTTTCAATATTATAATTTCCATTCTCCATGGCTTGCTCACTGCACCGTACTTTAATCACTGACATCCAATATATAAGCAGCCGCAATGAGACATCATGAAAGGGACAATAATCAATAACGCAGCCATCGCCCTTGACACAGTGACATTGGATTGCGCTCATGTGATACTGACTCCGCTTCCCCACCTGGCTAGTGACCTTGTCCTCTCAATGACCCAAAGCCTCTTGCACGAGGCAGTAGGCACCTCCCTGCTGTCTCAGCAAGGTCGAATGGGTCAGCATGTCCCCATCTATAATCCGCCACCATTTGTCAGCGGGGAGGCTTGAAGGAGGCATGCTTGCTACAAGGAGAGAATGCCCAATTAGGCAGCTGTCACACAAAGCATTGGATGCAAAATTATCCCCTGTCAAAAGAAAGAGCAGCTGCGGGTGCCAATTACAACAATCTTTCCACCCTTTGGGTGCCGGAAACCACACAGTAACAACAGGGGGAGAATTTGTCACAACATGGCATTGACCTAGAGCAGTAAAATGTAACATGACCAAGGCCATGTCTAGAGGGTCACTAAATGCTCCTCAATAACAATCATGAACTTGGGTCCTTGTGAAAGCACAAAAGGGGCAATTACAGGGTTAAAAGAAGCATCTATTAGGTAATGTACTATTTAAATACCTGTTCATGCAAATGACGACTTTGCTATCACAGGGCGACGTGAGAAACTGGCTACAGAAGTGTCGAGATAATCCATTGTTTAGGAGAGCGACCTCAACCGCATTCCATAGAGGAACAAGGTTAAGAAAGTAGATCAATGTGTAATGATGGGGCCATTAGAAGGAACGCAGCTCCTAAAAGGTCAAGTCTAGTACTGAAAAGGATCATTTAAAATAAATGCTAATTTCTTAGTATTTGTGAGGTTTTGTTGAGGCTGACCCTAGCACTGATTTGATTTCCTAAAATTTCTTAAAGAAGGATTAATCAAAGTAGAGTAGTTTCCCCAGAGCCAACATTGAGATTCCATCTCTTTTTCTCCGAGACCCTTTGGAGAAGACAAGTAGATATCTACTTGCTTTACTATTCTCTTGCTTTAGTTTTGATAAATCCCCTTCAATACCCCAAAGTACAAATTTCAAGTCCTTAAAGTCTGTAAAAAATGTATTTGATAAAACTTGATAAACTGTAGAAATTTGGAATTTTACCCAAACCTTGTTGACATGTTCAACCCTGGTTGAATGAGGGAAAATAGATATAGGGGCAAGGAGGTGTTACAAACACTAAGGTCCTGGTGTCTTTGGGGGACCAAAGGTAGCACCAGGATTCTGCACTGCACATGGTGGGTGAGGGATTGTCTTATAGATTTTACATTAGCGACAGGAACATTTAGGATTTGCCTCTGCCAGCAAGTGCCTTCTGTACTGTGGAATGGGTGTGGAATTTACACTATCCTGCAATTGAAAATGTGAAAGTTGAGCATATTTGCCAACTTTTGTAAATTGACTTTTAGGATGGTCACTGTGAAAATGTTATGGGCATGCCAAATCATTGGGGCATGAAACGGACCCTTTATGTTCATTTGGTGACCCTTCTTTGTCACTGCCTGTCCATTATGAAATGATGGCAAACTGGTGGATGTAGGAGCATTTCTGGGCCCAGGAGGTCTTTTCACAATTCCAGATTCTGAGAGCCTGCTTTCCTTTCTGAAGACTCCTAGGTGTTCTGGTAGAGTTGAAAAGTTTTTGCTAAAGCCAAAGACATTCTTCTACTTACCCAAAAAGTGGAGTCACTGCACTGGTAGACCCAGTGTGACCACTGGCCCATCTGTGACTCTTCTGGTTCTAAAATCTATAACCTATAACACATTTGCTTCCAATCCTAAACTATAAAACTCATTCAATTTGTTCTGGTCATTTAGAAAAACTTAAGTCAAATAATAGCAGTAGCGACACTCTCTTTTATCAGGTCAATGGATTTTCAACCAATTAGCCGTCCCTACATTGAGTGACACATCTGACATGGTTTGGCACGGGCAAGTGAAATAAGGAAGCAAAGCACAAACTTTCCGCTTACACCAAGGAGATCCTGGAAAACTTTGGCTGTGTTGAGACACTCAGGATATCATTTCCTCTTCCAGGCAGCCAAGTTACATTCCCGGAGAAGAAAAACAATTGTGGACAGATGTAACTGTGAGGGGAGACCTTGGACTAGACTGATGACGGAAATTCATCATTACCCATCAGTGTACATATCTACCTCCACATCTAACTGTGTATCCAAATGTGACCCAAGCAACATATTTTATGGGAAATAATCTAATTAGATTAGGAATTAAACATGGAGTTTTTGGTCCAGTTTTTGAGCAAAAGCAATGATTGGGTTACTTTATTTGGCCCTTCATGTTTAGAAACACACTTGACCCTATAATCATAAAACTCCTGTCCCACAGTGGTCTCTGTGCACATAAGTATTAAACGTAAAATTTGTACAATACCCATCAATAAAATGCATCTCTGGCTAATTTTGGGAGGAATTAAGGACAAATATTAACAATTAATGCACCAGAATGCAAATAACCGGTTCTACTAATCAAAATAGCAGACGTCTGGTAAAATGATTCATCACAATGTCTGACAGATGGTCCCCTTGAGACAGATGTCATATCGAGACATGCAGCAGTTTGTCCATTGTCATAACCGTTACTGTCCAAAAAAAACAAAAAAAAAAACACGGATCCCAAAAACTGTGAAAAATCACACCTCGTATGACCAGTTAAGAAGATAGGAAATAAAGACGTGAACTGAGTGAAATATACTGAAATTGACAATTTGGGTTGGGAGGGGGGATAACAATAAATAGGTGTAATGTATCATATATTCTTTGAAACTAAAAGGTATTGTAATATAATATATATCCATCTGTATATCTATGCCATGTTCCGCTACTTGGACTTTAGCGATCAGCTAAATTTCTCTTCAGCGCCACCTTATGGTAGGGATGCAAAACTACAATGTGTCCATTAAAACAAAGTTATTCTCCATGGATGCAATGGGTACTTCTCCTTGTAACCACTCTCAACTCTAGGTTGTTAAATGGCTGGCCTCCTTCTTACAGGTCTAAACGCATTCTGAACCAGACCAGATAGGATATAAATAATGCAATCTGATTTGGAAAAAGGGCCCCCTCGATTTCCTGCCAAGCACAATGCACACATTTTAGGGGGTAAATCCTTTCATTACTGAACGAGGATCAAGTTATGATTGATGTGATGGGCAGCAGAACACATACAGATAACCAGAGAGCACAACTAATGTAAGGTACACTATACATGATGGTATAACGTCAATGGCTACCATAGAAGGTTGCCTAGTAGCTTCTTCATAGGCAGCAGATAGTGACATCCATCAGAACAAACAAGTTGGTTCAGTTGGTCACAACCCCAACGGGATACAGTATTGTGATTTCACAATGTTGCATCTTGTACCTCTGGGAAAACTGAAGCTCCAGTGAATTGACTGGGAAAGACAATCTGGACCGGTCAGATTCTATTCTCGACTCTCCTCAGTTACATAAGTTGTCATGTAAGTGGCCTAAATGTTTTACAAAGAATGCCAACTATGTCTATGAAATCCAATATAACACTGCAGTAGTCATAGGCATAACATTTAACATGCAGGGTGTGACATGGCCACATTTTGTTATGACCTCAAGGAAATTTCCATAGTCTAAACCTTGGTGATCACTTTTGACCCATTAAAAACTGCAAACGGTTAAAAAATGGTGCATGGTTGTGCTACATGTATGACCATGAATCTGCCCAGTTCTGCCATTGTATGTACCCCTTTACAATTAACAGTCATGGACTGTCTGCCGAGAGGTCCATGGGTGCCAAGATCAAAGTGATAGCACCTCTGTCCATTCAGGATACCTCAGAGAGAAGTATATAGGGAGCATTCTCTATAATCTGTATACTGTGTGTTCTCATTTGACACCAAATATATTAAATTTGCCAGACTCAATAATTCCTCATCTGCCTTAGGGATCATTCTAATGAATGTGTTCGGCCTCTGCAACAAGGACCACCTGGTGGCCACATTTCTTGGATCAAACATTTCTCCGGGGACAGAAGTCCAAGGATCGTTGTTAATATGGTGAAAGGAGACCCATGGAGTAACTTCTCCATACAGAACACAACGTTGGCCCCATGGCAATCCAAGGACTATGATGGTCTTGTGTTGCCGTGATAGTGTTTGGTCACCAAACTATGGCCACCACATGGTTCCCAGAACACGTTTGTGTAAATGAACCCTTAATGGATGATTTGGTTCCAGAGACTAAATCAACTAAGACTCAAAAAGTTCTTTGTTGTTAAAAATCGGCAAAATTATCAACGAGCCAAAGACAAAAAATGGAAGATCAAAGTTTAGAAGAAAGCGTCTTCAGAAACATGGCTCAGTCCTACAGTGGTTCCAATATCCCTTTAAATAATTGAAATCCTCTCCATCAACTACAAAGCTGTTTTGAAGCAGTTTAGCTTTGTTCTTTACATGTGTTCTAATTAAGTAAGAAATGACCTTGTCATCGCACACAGCAGAAATCCTGGATTATGTCTAACAGCGGAAGAAAAAAAAAAAAAAAACGGGAAAAGAAATAAAACAAGCACCTCGTTTACTGATGAGCGGAGAAGTTTTGGTTGGCTGGATGCTGTAGCAGTTTCACTGCATAATTTTGTGTGTGCTGAATGTCACAGGGCGGGTTAGATTGACCTTGAGATGCATCAGCAACACAGCAAGGGTCGAGATGCCTGCAGGCGTCCTTGTACTGGATTTACAAGACAAAAACCTTCAAACTGGCTGAAGGACATCTTAAATCTCTTCAAAGGTTTTCTGAACTAATCTGGGCTGCTCTTAGCCGGATCTGTGCCAGTATGAAAGGCAAAATGAAAAACAAGGTCTTTGACAGGCATGTGGTCTCCTCTTAACCCTTTCCGAGCGTCATAACTTTCATTGTCGTGATAGTCATTGTACAAAAATACCGACAAGTCACACGTAGCAAGGCTTAGGATGCTCCTGGCGAATTCTCGTGGGCGATTACATTACAAAACCATTGTTTGTTACCGGGCCCGGCACATATGTGTCACAATGTCTGCTATGACAGGATTGTGCAGGATTAGAAAAACATGGCCGTGTCTGTCTGTAAGGTGCATATGATATTCTAAATCAAATAAATTTCATGTGTTGCACTCTACTACTCAACCGGCATATGTTTTTGAAAACGACAGCAATGTTTTTTTTACTAATCTCGGTTTATTGCCTTGGAGTTTTTCATAGTGTACCATCTATATAGTGGTCATCTGTAACATTGGTTAAACATACAAGGTATAACCTTCAAAAGTGGTCAACCCAACGATCCTCAACAGGGATACCCCATGTCGCCAGATCCACAATTCTTCCATATATCAACTTTTCACTGGATGGCAACTGATATAACTTGAGGGGATGCAAAGGTTGTGGTTGCACCTGAGGCCTTAGTAGGTCCATATGTTGTCCGCCCCACCATATGGAAAAATCGTTACATTAGTGATATATTATGGATGGGGCGCTTGGTGAAGGTTCTGCATTGGGGCCTAGCATCTTCAAATGATACGTCTAACGATACAGGCTGAATAGATCTGTTTTAGGATTAATTCACACTTATGCGTTCTGTCTATGCAAGTAGAACCACATGGTGGCCATATTTCATGGTCCAAATGCTTCTCCGGGGAGTTGAATGGTAAAAGTTATTAGCTGATTACCCCTAAATAGAAACAAATCTGTAAGTTTGGGGGTCACAAAACCACAAGTATGCCTTCAAAGCATCATGGTTTAAAGAACCCTAAGCTTTTGATCCTAACTTTTGTTTTTGGTGGAGATTCAGACATTGAAGCAGGTCCGGTGACTTAAGTCTACGTCGGACCCCTGGCACCCGTGTGGCATGCATATAAAGGCAGTACGCGTAAGTTTAGTGCACATGCGTTCAGTGTCAAATGTATGAGCGTTGTTACCAAGGGAAATGCATGCGCCGGGGCTCCAAATCAAGACACCGCCCCCAGACTGCATTCCAACTTCAATTTTCAGCGCATATTCCCTTTATGCTCAAGATGACAGAATTTTAATTTGTCCACAACCTCAAAAAAGATCACCCTATAAGCATTTCTCCATATAATCTGCAGCAATGTAAAGCATAGACTCCATGGATAAATTATTCAAGTAATCCTCCGTCTGTTCCGTTTTATGTGACTTAAGTATTAAAACAAGAAAAAAAAAGGAAAAAAAATGTAATTAATTGAAATGTGAAAGAAATTATTATTTTGACCCTGAAGGAATTCACCTTTAAATCTTAAGCCAGGACTAATAATGACTTAGATGGCATCAAACAGATGGAAATAATAGACCTGAGCGAATATATAGAGTAAATATGAAGGAATCCATTTCTGTAGCAGGAAGCTGATGCTATCTCTCTCTCGTCTAGCATCGGTAGCAGTGGTTAGATTTGGTCCGAGCAGGAGAATTCTAGCTCGTGAAGCTCACTATGACAATGCCTCCAAGCATCTTTAGCGTATAGGTCACAGATGTCCTTGGGGGAAAGACAGAAGAGGTGAAAGAGAGAGCGATCCTGCCGTACAGAGTGATCGGATTCACTCGCCATGCATCATACAATCTATTTTGAACACCTCTGCATAGTTAGAAGGAACCAACACCCGACAGTGATGAAAAAAATGGCACAAGTCAGCATAGCAGCGCGTAGAAGTCAAACAGATGACACCGAACAGACCCGGCTTCCGTGTAAGCTTCTAGTAA
This sequence comes from Engystomops pustulosus, assembly GCF_040894005.1. Classification (NCBI taxonomy): domain Eukaryota; kingdom Metazoa; phylum Chordata; class Amphibia; order Anura; family Leptodactylidae; genus Engystomops; species Engystomops pustulosus. Next base: position 238,439,445 of record NC_092412.1, read on the forward strand.
TAAAAATGAATACTAAACTATCCGATGTAGCACATTAGCATTTAAAGGAACACTCCAGTGAAGGCTAATTCATTGAACAATAGAGGGAGCAGGGTCTGAGGGGAGGAGCAGGACCTAGAGAGTCATGCTCCTCCCTTCGGGTTCTGCACAAGGTATAATAAGTCGGCTTCCACTGGGGTGTTCCTTTAAAAAAGTCCAATTGCAGTCCAAAAAGACATTTTAAAAGTGGGTAGAACCTCATTCTGAATCTCTTGACTACAGAACCTGGAACATTCACATATTACCAAAACTCCCATTTATTCTAACAAGCCCAGTGTATGTCCTTGCCTTATATGTCACTTCACACGCCCCTATCGTCTATAGGACCTAGAAACATGGTTCTGGTGCCATGTGATCGATAAGAATGTCATCATTTAGACTGCTTCAGGCTTGTGAGCTACAGAACTGGAGATAGAGACTGTTAAAGGAAATCTACCATCAAAATCAAGAAGGGAGCTTATAGCCTTAGGGTGCAGTCACATGTGACATTAACCAAACACAATACATCTGCTGAGAAGAGAAGATCTGCATAATTGCATTACTGTTAACACATGCATTTTGTAAACACAATAGTAACACTTATGTGTTAACATTGCCTCCACACATACTTTTTTTTTTTAAAGGCAATGTTAACAGCAATGTAATAAGGTAAAACTCCTCCTCAAAACGCAAGCATTAAAGCTTTGTGTGTGAACGCACCCTCGGGCACTGTGACTGTGGTAATCTTCTCCTTCCTTCTAAAATCAAACTGTTAAATTATGCTAATGAGCCAAAAGAACTTGGTGGGAATGCAGCTTCACAGACTGTTACATGGTGTAGCAGTCTTTCCCCTTCCCACTGTGTGAGATTGCAGCAGGGAGAGGTAGTGGAGATGTGCTGGGGAGGAGACATGTTCCTGCACAGTGTAAGAGTTTGTGAAGCTACAGCACAGAGGGGCACTAGTAATACACCCTTGGCCCATTAGCATAATTTTTTGACTGTTTTATGATAAAATAAGCAGAAATTGGCTGCTCACATTTCCAACTTCTTTTTATCTGGCTGTATCTCCAGTTCTGACGCGATCTGAAAGATGAGATTGTTATATTCATACCCAATCACACTTGTAATGCACAGCATTTTTTTCCAAAGACTCTGCATTGGAAAAAGTTTTACCAGATGACAAACTCAGCGCTGCAACATTACTTTTTTATTTTTTTGGGGATGATCCAAAAAGTGACCCAAGAAGTGACCCAAGAAGTGGCCCAAGAAGTGGCCCAAGAAGTGGCCCAAGAAGTGACACAAGAAGTGACACAAGCGTCTGTCCTAATATCTTACATCTTGCAGCCATCATTGTCGGGTTGTCCAAAACAAACTGCTGTTGAGTTAGAAACTTAGAAAGCTGCCAGGAGCAAAGCCCCGGAGGATGCCCTGCACCCAGCCCCTACCGATATAAATAACTCGTCACTGATGGAAACTCCGGCTGGAGAACGGAACCTTCCAAGCACCTGAGAAGCAGCGCTCAGGAAAGCCAATACTGCGCTGACCCCCTCCAGGGGGATATTAACTTCCTGGAACACTAATGGAGGACGGTAATATCAGCCTCCAGACTCCAATGAAGGCTTTGTGGTGATATGATGAATATATTGCTATTTCCGTTACCTTATTTAAGTGACCCTCTGGTTTGAAAAAAAAAAAAAAAAAACTTCCGGAATTATTTTATGTAGTAGTGTCAGGAATACTGGCGCAGAGTCGTAAAGGTTAATTTCTCCTGACTTCTCCAGCATTGTGCATCTTACAGAGCAGGAGGAGCGGAGAGAAATGTACAGTCATATCTGCATGTAGCACATTATAGAGAAAGAGAAGCCCTACCTGCAAGCAGCATGTTCTAGAGCAGTGATGGCGAACCTTTTAGAGACCGAGTGCCCAAACTACAACCAAAACCCACTTAATTATCGCAAAGTGCCACCACAGAAATTTATACTCCCTACTCTATCACAACTTTCATTCATATCAGCACCTGAGGCACCAATAAAGCAGAAAATACTCCCAGGTACAGCTGTCACTTTAAAATATCTCTGTGCACAGCAAGTCCTGGGCTGTCTGTGACTGCAGGAAAATACCTGGAGTCCTCTCTGGTAATGGCCTGGGTGCCCACAGAGAGGGCTCCGAGTGCCACCTCTGGCACCAGTGCCATAGGTTCGCCACCACTGTTCTAGAGCAAGAGAAGCAGTACAGATTATCCATAGTGCCCTGTATGTAGGCAGCATGTTATAGAGCAGGAGGAGCAGTAAATATTATTCATAGTGCCCTGTATGTAGGCAACATGTTCTTGAACAGGAGGAGCAGTAGAGATTATCCATAGTGTCCTATCTGTAGGCAGCAGGTTATAGAGCAGGATGAGTGGAGCAGTCCATACATAGTGTTCTATCTGCAGGTAGTATGTTATAGAGCAGTAGGAGCTGTGAAGATTATCCATAGTGTGTTATCTGCAGTAAGTATGTTATAGAGCAGGGGAAGCTGAGCAGATTGTACATAGTATCCCATCTGCAGGTAGAAAGATATAAAGCAGGAGGCCAAACAGATAATACATAGTGTCCTATGCACAAGAAGCCTGTTATAGAGCAGCAGGACCCGAGCAGATTGACATATAGTATTGTGGGGAAAATCTTTAGTCTATATTTAGAGATTGGACAGTTGTCAATCTCTGAATGGGACCGCCCACCGGACTCGTAAGCCTAGACTAAGTAAGTGACAGCGTGTGTGACAGGTTCCCTTTTAAAGTTACAGCTATAAATATTTAACTTTCTAAGAATCACATAAATAGAGACAAGAAATCCATGAGGCTTCTGCCAAGGTCCAGGGCTGATGTTCTTGCAGAGCTGATACTTAATGTTCATATTTAGGACCTTCAGTATTAATGCAATTATTTTGTGGCAACTACACTTTGTTATAATCAGACTTTCTATATACGGTTCTCTATGCTGTATATATTGGGATGAGTCTTCATAAATCCTTCAAGGGCATCTGAAATCCAAGTGCTCGGTGCTACTAGAGGTCACTGCTGGAGACATGTCATCTCCTCAATGACCGGGATCCGACAGAACGACTCTCCTTGTATAGCAGATAGAAGCTAACATGTATTTGTAGGGGACACTGTATTACAGAGAGGGAGAGAGATGAGAGAGAGAGAGAGGGGGGGAGATGAGAGAGAGAGAGAGGGGGGGGGGAAGATGAGCGAGAGAGAGAGAGAGAGAGAGAGAGAGAGGGGGGGGGGAAGATGAGAGAGAGAGAGAGGGGGGAAGATGAGAGAAAGAGAGAGGGGGGGGGGGAAGATGAGAGAAAGAGAGAGGGGGGGGAAGATGAGAGAAAGAGAGAGGGGGGGAAGATGAGAGAGAGAGAGGGGGGGGGAAGATGAGAGAGAGAGAGAGGGGGGGGATGAGAGAGAGAGAGAGGGGGGGGGAGATGAGAGAGAGAGAGAGAGAGGGGGGGAAGATGAGAGAGAGAGAGAGAGAGAGGGGGGGAAGATGAGAGAGAGAGAGAGAGAGGGGGGGGAAGATGAGAGAGAGAGGGGGGGAAGATGAGAGAGAGAGAGAGAGAGAGAGGGGGGGAAGATGAGAGAGAGAGAGAGAGAGGGGGGGAAGATGAGAGAGAGATAGAGAGAGGGGGGGGAGATGAGAGAGAGAGAGCGGGGGGAGATGAGAGAGAGAGGGGGGGGAAGATGAGAGAGAGAGAGCGGGGGGGGAAGATGAGAGAGAGAGGGGGGGAAGATGAGAGAGAGAGAGAGAGAGAGGGATGAGAGAGAGAGAGAGAGGGGGATGAGAGAGAGAGAAGGGGATGAGAGAGAGAGAGGGGGATGAGAGAGAGAGAGGGGGATGAGAGAGAGAGAGGGGGATGAGAGAGAGAGAGGGGGAGATCTATGTAAGATAGATGGAAATAATCTGTTTGTTTTTGAAAATCGGGTGCTCTCACAAAACTTTCAATACAATGAAGTCCCAGGCAGCTCCCCCAGTCTTGCTAGCAAACAATAGAGGGTTTATTTCACCTCATGTGGGTTGTGTCGTTGGACCTGTCTCAAGTTTTTGAAATGAGATAAGATATTGATGTGTGTGGATAATGTTTGTGTTGATACAACGTGCTGTGTGTTCTTGGCTCTTTGTGTCCAGGTTAAAGATCAGGAGAAGACCTTTGGTAACTATAGTGGTACTAGTGACCGCCAAAAAACCAAACAGTCCAAAGACAAACAAGTGCAGGAAGCCGTTCTGTGAGAATGACCTACTGTACAGAGGACGGCCTCTATTTCATCATCAGGAAGAGGAAAAGGACAAATGAAAAAAGGGGTCAAGAGCCGACTCGTTACATACTGTCACCCCCATCCAGCAAAATTTCACTTTTCAGAATAGATAGGAAGGTAAAAAATAATTTCAATACACAGGATTGGGGGAGGGGTGTTTTAACATAAATTTTACTCTATAAATCTGGAATAAAAAGTTGAATAATTTAGCATTTTTACACCACAAGCCCTAGATTTAAAAAGTGGGTGGGATATGCGGGCAGAATTGAATCCAGATTAAGAAAAATGAACCAAATGTTAAACCGTTCATAAATTTGGTGCATTGTTAAAGGGATTTTCCCATAAACAACTTTTATTCATAGAATAGGGAATATTTGTCTGATTGTGAGGGGTCTGGCTCGATTATTCTAAAATAGAAGTCCCATTGAAGGCAATGGTAGAGAGTAAGTAGTCCAGTGCATGCAGTACAGAGAGCAGTATAACACGTGGAACACAGGAAGTGATCAGCACAGGACATGTAGTACAGGTAGAGAGTAGTATAATACAGGAAGGGAGTAAAACAGTGCGTGTAGTACAAGTAGAGGGCAGTACAGGACATGTAGTACAGGTAGAGGGCAGTACAGTGCATGTAGTACAGGTAGATGGCAGTACAGGACATGTAGTACAGGTAGAGGGCAGTACAGTACATGTAGTAAAGGTAGGGGGCAGTACAGTACATGTAGTAAAGGTAGGGGGCAGTACAGTACATGTAGTAAAGGTAGAGGGCAGTACAGTGCATGTAGTGCTGGTAGAGGGCAGTACAGGACATGTAGTACAGGTAGATGGCAGTACAGGACATGTAGTACAGGTAGATGGCAGTACAGGACATGTAGTACAGGTAGAGGGCAGTACAGGACATGTAGTACAGGTAGAGGGCAGTACAGTGCATGTAGTACAGGTAGAGGGCAGTACAGGACATGTAGTACGGGTAGAGGGCAGTACAGGACATGTAGTACGGGTAGAGGGCAGTACAGGACATGTAGTACGGGTAGAGGGCAGTACAGGACATGTAGTACAAGTAGAGGGCAGTACAGGACATGTAGTACGGGTAGAGGGCAGTACAGGACATGTAGTACAAGTAGAGGGCAGTACAGGACATGTAGTACAGGTAGAGGGCAGTACAGTACATGCAGTACAGGTAGAGGGCAGTACAGGACATGCAGTACAGGTAGAGGGCAGTACAGTACATGTAGTACAGGTAAAAGGCAGTACAGGACATGCAGTACAGGTAGAGGGCAGTACAGGACATGTAGTACAGGTAGAGGGCAGTACAGGACATGTAGTACAGGTAGAGGGCAGTACAGGACATGTAGTACAGGTAGAGGGCAGTACAGGACATGTAGTACAGGTAGAGGGCAGTACAGGACATGTAGTACAGGTAGAGGGCAGTACAGGACATGTAGTACAGGTAGAGGGCAGTACAGGACATGTAGTACAGGTAGAGGGCAGTACAGGACATGCAGTACAGGTAGAGGGCAGTACAGGACATGTAGTGCAGGTAGAGGGCAGTACAGGACATGTAGTGCAGGTAGAGGGCAGTACAGGACATGTAGTACAGGTAGAGGGCAGTACAGGACATGTAGTACAGGTAGAGGGCAGTACAGTGCATGTAGTGCTGGTACAGGGCAGTACAGGACATGTAGTACAGGTAGAGGGCAGTACAGTGCATGTAGTGCTGGTAGAGGGCAGTACAGGACATGTAGTACAGGTAGAGAGCAGTACAATACATGTAGTACAGGTAGAGACCAGTACAGTACATGTGGTACAGGTAGAGACCAGTACAGTACATGTAGCACAGGTAGAGACCAGTACAGTACATGTAGCACAGGTAGAGGGCAGTACAGTGCATGTAGTACAGGTAGAGGGTAGTACAGGACATGCAGTACAGGTAGAGGGCAGTACAGTACATGCAGTACAGGTAGAGGGCAGTACAGGACATGCAGTACAGGTAGAGGGCAGTACAGTACATGTAGTACAGGTAGTGGGCAGTACAGTGCATGTAGTACAGGTAGTGGGCAGTACAGGACATGTAGTACAAGTAGAGAGTAGTACAGGACATGTAGTACAAGTAGAGGGTAGTACAGGACATGTAGTACAAGTAGAGGGTAGTGCAGTACATGTAGTACAGGTAGAGGGCAGTACAGTACATGTAGTACAGGTAGAGGGCAGTACAGGACATGTAGTACAAGTAGAGAGTAGTACAGGACATGTAGTACAAGTAGAGAGTATTACAGGACATGTAGTACAAGTAGAGGGTAGTACAGGACATGTAGTACAAGTAGAGGGTAGTACAGTACATGTAGTACAGCATTACTATAACAGTAGTATAACTGAATTCTGCAAAGATTGTGAGCTATTCGTACCCTTGCTTGTAATTATTGCAGGTCACTGATGTATGACATTCTGTGCAGGACTTAGCCACATATGCAATATCCGTTATTTGAAGGCAGATGAGTAAACCACAGTCTAGACAACTATCACAAGTCACAATATATAAAAGAGGTCTCAAAGCAAACAATCTTATTAGATGGAGGAACTGGTAATCATGTAGTCACTGTTCTCTATGGTCACAGAGGTAACAAAGAAGTCAACAACCTCCCTGACAAGACATTTATTACAACTAGAGTCCCAGCGTGACTGGCAACAAATCAATATTCTATTGTGAAACTATCTGTACATTATTGGATGTGTTACATGAGCTACACAGGGGTCATGGGTAATTTTTTTTCAGGTAGAGAACCTCACATAGCTTACAAAGCTACCCAAATGATAAAAGTCTGGATGCTTGCGGCTGCCACTAGGGGGAGCACATTATACCCATCCACATTGTACAGTCAACTACATAGTTCCTTCTCGCCAGATATTTATAGATTATTGCCATGATTATGCCCTAGATTTGGACCTATATATAAAAGGCAAAGCTGCATTTGCTATAAAAACGTATAATTTTGAACTGAATAATGCAAAATAAGAGCTACAATGGAAAATAAACACTCGGGAGACCTCTCAGCAGACAAAGGACCCAAGAACATGTCTACACTGAGCACATGAAGAAAAGCAAAATAATACAAGTTTATAATCTGTAAATTATCAGGTTGTTTTATATAAACATGAGCATGTGAAGCCGAAGAATGGAAAGCATAGTGATAAGCAGGTCACCGCGACCAGTCAGTCTGTTCTCACTAATAAATAACAAAAGGCGAATTATGAAACTTAGAAGCCGCTGTGCACTCCTAGGACGGGAGGGAATACATCCATGTATAGGAACAGGAGTCACTACTATTGGGAACAAAGAACATCAACAAAATGATTCCCACTTGGAAAGAAGACCATGCAAATACATAAGTGTATAAAGGCAATACAAAAAGTAGTAGTGTCCAAAGCTGGTATACTGATCAGAGTAGCATCAGTCCAAACTTATTAGTCCAACAATTTTGTCATTGAAAAGTTTTTGGACTAATAAGTACTGTATTTTGAGGCAGCTGATGGCACTACACACTGTGCATACCCCACCATAAAGTATGACCGGGTCATTTATCAGGGCTTGTATGCCACCTCCATGCCAAGTGGGGGTGGATAGGCGTGAAGGGGGAGTGGTCATTGGCAGATTGAGCTACCCAAGGCGTTCCTGTCCCACACCTGCGCACTTGCTATGGTCAAGCATGAACGACAGCCCAACTCTACATTCTAGAATTGTACACCCGATCAGCTGACAACTGGACACATGAGCAGGCAAGAACCTGCCGATGTATCTGATGGCACCGGAGGGGAAGGGCTTTCATCATATGATACATGTCCCCCTATGTGCCTGTGTATAGGGGTCAGTGCATGTAGCCAAACAAATTTGGTGGCTCAAAGCCAACAATCAAGTGCATCAGTAGTATTTTGAATATGTTACACCAAGTGTGTTACACAAGTGTGTTAGGCATGATAAAATTAAAGACCTCTTTCTACTACACACAGAGGATTGATCACATGCATGCAATCATGGTAGTCAGGTCCCCAGTAGAGAGGAGTACACCCAACGAAGTTAGGGTTCAGCCGCACCTAAAAACTCTGTTCAGGGGTCGTGTCAAGGCACTGGTAAGAAACGTGTGTTTTACGATTTCCAAACCAATGTCACCGAGAAGCGATGATCCTCGGGAAACTGGCCAGCACTGATCGTGAGTGTTCCTGGTGTGGTGGGGTATGGGTCAGGTTGGAACGAACTCGTGACTTAAGCAAGTTGGGTCCACTCATCATCAATGCTCAGCAAATAGACATTACGTCAGCTTTTGCAAATGTTTTCCCTGAAAGTGATTTTGTGAGAAGATGAGCCAACATTTGGCCTATTGCTCTAATGCATTGACTTAAGATCATAATAATATAATAAATCAGAAACAGGATTAAAAATGAGTGAAAAAAGTTGCACGAAAACCGAAGCACAATCTATTTTTGATCTTTGAATACAGAAACCTCCCACTATGAGATATTGACTACCACACTACGAGAACTGCATTTCAGAGACCACATGGGCGGTTTAATCTGGAATTAGTGATATTTATCTAATTGCAATCACACATTGGAATAAAAATCTTTTGCCATCACACAGAGGATTGAGAAATCTTCTTAACTGGAAGGGCAGGTGACATTGATCCAGTCACATAAGCCATACCACCCTTGGATAGAACAGCAGACACCTTGGATAAGAATTGCCTTAATTATATTATTTACATGACTCATAACATTGTTCAGACCTGAAGTCATCCACTACAAGGTCACACGGAGGGGGAAGTAGCAGTAAAAAAAAGTTTCAGTGGGGATACTAAAGGCATCGACACACAAACTTATGTGTGCATGAATCACTATACTGAAGAAGGAATGATGAACAAAAATGTGCCAATTAAACCAAATTTGTATCCAATATTAGACATCTTACCAGAGCACCAGAAAATAGCAAAGGAATCATTTTGACTACTCAAAAACAGCATTAAAGAGAACCCGTCATGCAAAATAACCCCCCTAAACTAAATATATTTTCATAAACTGCCATTAGAGAGCATTGCCCCTATCCCTTCATTGTCCCTCTACATGCCTGTAAACCTAAGCAATGAGGTCCTAAAGCTGTATGCAAATGACCTGTGAAATGTCCAATGAAGCATTAGCATATTCAAGCTGTCCACTCTATTCATGAGTGGGAGGCACAGCCACACCCCCAGTGCTTGACTGACAGCCTGTATAATGATGTGAGGCTGTATAATGATGTGCTTCCTGGAGCTAGTGGCCACGCCCCCTGCAGCCTGTGTGTGCATGTGTGTGTGTATAGGAGAGATACAGCAGCTCCAGGCAGCCATGTTACAGCAGAACATGTCAGATTCATGTGTAGCTGATGTCTGTGTCTCTCACCTGTATATTAGGAGGATGCAGCATTTCAGCAGGTACAGCACTCACACTAGCAATGCTTTACTATACATCACACACAGACATGAGCAGGGGGAGGAGAGGGGAGGGGTAACAGGGGTGACATCACTGCCTCTGACTATGTGATCAGCCTCATTTACATGATAAAAAATAGATGATTTTACAATGAATAATGTATGAAATAACTAGATAAAGGCTGGGATGGGATCCTTGTGAGCTGCTCCAACAGGTAGTAGTGACAGGACTAGTGACACAGACCTGATGACAGGTGTCCTTTAACTACTACTCAAAAACAATCATTAAAAAAAAAAAATCATTAAAAAAATTGGCTAGCAAGCAGAGATTTCATGTGGAATCTACATCGGAATCTATTCCCCACCCGCACTCTAAATCGATCAGAGTGGGATCTGATGCTTATAGAGTGACAAACGCCAATTTCAGAAAACACAACAGCCCCTTTAAGAAAGCTCAAAGCAAACTGTAGGACAAAACTCTATTAAAGTTTTTCTTAACCATTGACAAAAACACTTCCGGTCCTAGCAGGTAACTTGAAAGTATCTTAAAAATACAGATAAAAATTATGTGTCGTACATAGGTAACAGAGGCTCTTTGTTGGCCGACTCCTTATTGCCCATCTCAAAAAGGGTCAGACATGAAATAAGTAATTTATTAACCGGGGAAAAAAAAAAAAACTTGAAACATTTCCATGGCCAACAGATCAACAGCTTTTACAGAATACTTAATGAGCGGTCTTCCTCCTCGAGTAATTGACTTTCATTATTCATTTATCAGCAGGATGGCTCCAGAAACATCTTGCTGCTACCGAGACGAGAAAACGCTTAAGTCAAAAGCTTCATCTGATCACCGCCCTTAGTGTTCGGCCTTGTGGGGGCGCAGGCACGAATCGTACATGGCGATGTCTAGATGCACAATTGATAAAGAAAACAGAGAACACTAGATGTATACAGCAAACAAGGAATAAAAAGAACTGAGAACATACTGTGCGGTACAAGGTCATAACCAGCGAACCTTCAACATTATGTCGTAGAAGGTCAAATGTGTAGACCGTGCCCGAGGGCCTGGACTAAAAATCATCCCTGGTTTATAGAAGGATATGAGGACACAATGCTATGCAGATACTAACACTGCTGCCAACCCAATAACAAAGCTGAATAGCGCGGTTCAACCAGGGACTGTAACCCACAACTATTTTATTAAAAGCAGAGTTGAAAGGTTGTCCGAGGCCAAGTATCTCAATTTGGCTCTACGGCCTTTATGGCAAAATTCTACGTCTACAGCTTTCCAATTCAGACCTTCATCAATTACAATGGGGAATAATCCAAAAAGAATGTACACCCAGTGTTAAATGCAGAGAGAGGGACCCCTTGAAATATTCATAACATGACATCAGGGAGATATAATACAGAATGTCCTGTATTTTCTAGATTATGTGTTAATCCCACAGTATTATTAGCAAATTCATACAGGTCCATATGTTCACAGCTAATAATTGTCGCAAATATCTGGGAACAAAATTGACTTTCAAAATGTCACCGAAGTCTTTGTGGAGTAATATGAGCACGTGTTTATCCCCCGATAATACGCTAGAAGAATAGACTTTAAGAGTGGCTTACACAGGGGATCTGGGCCTAAGAGCAAAGATAAAAATAAGGCCCCTCTCAGCAGTAGCTTGACACCACGGGGTTCTGAACCACTTATAACAGACTCAGTTACTTTGACACTTTGCTATCATTAAGGCACCAATATAGATTTTGACCCCTGTTGATGAGTCTTATCTGGACAAAACCCCCTTCACGCAGCGCTATAGAAAGTCTACGTCTATTGTGTCTACAGCTTTGGACATAAACTTTCATTTAGATCATAGAGATCCAGCAGGATCTACACAGGAAATCTATGTTTAGCCAATCACTGGCTAGTGATTGGCTGATTGGCCATTTCCCATGTAATACAGACCAGTACAAAACCTTGTTAGCATAACCACTGAAGTGTTGGTGGATCTGTTAGTTCGGCTTATTTTTGTTCTTTTACCTACTCTATCATCTCTGTTCTCTGTGTAATGACCCACAAAGCTCAAGAGCTGATCTGTAGTAACCCAGCTCATCCACTACAAAGAGAATGGAGCTGTTCTTTTGGTTCTGTTGTTCGTGATTCTCATAGTGCTGGAGGCAAGTGTAAAAAACATCTGATCGGTGCCGGTGCTTGGTGATAGACCCCCACCTTCATGATAATGAACTATCCTACAGAAAACCCCTTTAATTGCTTAATTTAAGTCACACTCATCACTTGTAATGTTTTTTTGTAGATATCAAAAACTTTAAAGGTCAAATAGCTACTAAGAACTAAGGTCATGCCCCGACAATCCTTCCACTCTCACGCACCGGTCTTATGCCCGAATGGTCAATCCGCCCTGCTCCAAAGTCCAAACACATCCTTTTTTTTCCGCTTGCACAATATTTGCCAAACCATTTTACAGAAAAGAAAGGGCATCTTGATTACAATTGTCATTTCTAAATGCGGCTTAAGACTAATTGTGAACGGGGGTATTTTTGGTGCATTGTATGACATTACCACTGACCTCCTCCACTAACCGTACACAAAGCACAGTTACATAAGAGGCCGCTATCATTAAAGAAATATTGTTTCATATTCTGTAAAGAAGTCTTCCCACGCAGGAGATAATGCAGTTCTATTAATCTTAAAACAGTGCACGCCTCCATGCACAAACTGTACAAACAGTGTAGAACCGCATTGACTTTATTAACAAAAAGTGCAAAGAGCCAACTACATTATCCCGTAAAGTCAATGTCAATGGGATCAAAAAGCCAGATTTATGTGGCCCAACTACTGGATACTTCTAGATAATAAATATGTATACACAATCACATACAGGTAGACAACAGGGAGCCTGGGAGAGAATCCAAAAAGAGAGAATCCAAAAATTGCAACAAAAGAATATCGAATATGACCGATGGGAAAAAGATAGTAGTACTTATAGCACCACACAATGGAGCCTCGTTTAGGATTTTCCCATCCCAAGGACTTACCAAAATTTAGATTTATGGTGTGTCCGCCACAACCCGTGCCAAACAGAAAAACAAAGGGCATCTCCAATATGAAAGGACGGTAAGTCGACTAAAAACACAATGAGAGATTTATCAGAAGTCTCTGAGTTACAACAGTTGTAGTTGACCATGGAAACCAAAAGCTTGGAAAACCAAAGGTGAGTTCTGATTGGTTGCCATGAGAATCTCAGTTCTGCTTTCAGACACTTTTGTGTCTAATATATACGTTTTCTGGTTCTCAGGGGTCTTGGGTATTTAAACCTCACCAACCAAACACTGTTGGCCTGACCTAGAGATGTACCACCAAATTTTAAAGAAAACTTTATACCCCAATGGTTATTGACAATTTAACAGCAGTAATATATATTTATTATATATATATATATAATTATTTTTAATTTATTAATTTTAATGATTTTTTTTTTTATAATTTTTTTATTTTTTATTTTATTATTTAAAATTTTGTAAAATCCAGTACAGTATATGGGATTATGATCTGTGGTTACCTGTTTTTAGAGCCATAAAGCAATTCCTTGGATCATAACTACAATATGCCATTGTTCTCCATTGACTTTTATGGGAGCATGTTGTGGGCATGCTCTGTGACCTTTGCTAAGGTCACTCTGAGCAAGGAAGGGGAGGAGATAAACTGTAAAATTCCTTATTGTTAATAATATTGGTATTGAAATTTCATTTAAATTTTGTCTGAAGTGATATCAAAATGCTTAGTGGTTAATGTGAAAATTGCAAGTTTAAAAAAAAAGTTGAGAATATTTTTTTTTTTAAATAGTGCGTTCCAAAAATTCCTAAAATATATGAGCACAATGTGAGCTGTATCTGTTCTCCAACAATTTTTTCTTTTCTTTTTTTCTGGGGGGGGGGGGGGGGGGGAATTATTGCTCTCACACTGGCTAAATATACTCTTGAAAATGGAGAGCATGATATATAGTAGATGTATATTTTATATGTGAAATAGCAGTAAAGCAAAAAACAAAAAATCCAATAAAGGTGTCATATACAACAATTGTCAGCGACTATGCAATTAATATTTCAAGTTGAAACAATAGAAAACTAAAAAAAAATAAAAAAAAAAAATCTTAAGATCAACGGCTTTTGTTTGTAAGTTATGGAAGAGCTGCAACAATTTGCTTCTGGCAAGGTTGATAAAATATATCCAAAGCCATAGCTGAAAATGTTACTTGGCAAGGAGAACAGCGCAGAGATTTCAAGGTCTTGCTGAAACTCTTTCAAAATGTAAAATTGCCTCCATAGACTGAGACCGATCTTAGCACCGACCTTCACATACCGGCACCTACGTCCTTCATATAAATAACATTGTAAGAGATAACCGAAAGAGAGACATCCACCCCGGTCATCTGCCCACCTCCTAAATATGCAAAGTACATTATAATGAGCCTCGTGGCAGCAAACTGATTGCAATTTCAGGTCAAAAACTGAAGACCCACAGCATCTACTACAGGTCCACATTACCTACAGGTCACGGCACCAAAGGAATGTCCATGTGTCCTTCCTTGTGTCTTGAGAAAATGCTATCTAATCTCAAGCAAATATATTTATATTTATCAACACAGTTTTTAGTTATCGATATTTAAAAATTCATCCTGGCTCCCATTTCCTGTTCTCTAAAGATCACTTTTCAGCAGTCAGCTCATCTTCTTTAGAAGTAGGATTACATTGAGAGGTGTCGCCTATATACAGATAACCAATCACAATAATGATATATGTAATCGCTCTCTTCCTCCCCGCTCCCTACACAATGACCTCTGCACAGGTCACAGAGCATGCCCAGAAGTCTCCCCATTAGACGGAAGAGAACATCTACAGATTATGGGCTAGTTCATAGAGCACTTTTTTCCATCAAGAAAATCACATTTAAATGGGTTCTCCCGAGGTTGAAAAACACGGCTTCTTCCAAAAACAGCACCACAACTCGATTTTTTTCTACGTAGCTGAGCTGCGATACCCTGGTCAGCGGTGGCGCTATTTTTGGAAGAAAGCATCCATGTTTTTCAACCTAATTCAACTTTTTGTTTTTCAAGCAGAATTTTGTCTGAAATCAATGAAAAATCTAGGTTGAAGAGGTTGTCTATCGGTTACAAAACATTCTTCCAAAAACAGCTCCTCCCCTGACCGTGGGCAGTGCGTGGTATTGCAACTAAGCTCCATTCATTTCTTTACAGTTGAGCTGCAGATCCATTACAAACCATGGTCAGGCGTTTTTAGATTTGATTTTAGAAGAAAGTAGCCTCTGGACAACCCCTTTAAGTACTGTGCATCTAAAACACATAATAAATGTACATACAACCTGCAAGTGGGAGTTTAGGTTGCCATGTTATACACTGTGCATTTCTATTTTATACCATGTAGATATACATGCCTGTGATATTTACATTCAACATATATAATCTTGTGTGTGTTTGCGTAAACCTTTTTTACACAACATTTTTTCCTCCCCCCCATCCTAGGATCCGTCTCATGTTTTGCATGAGTTACATGTTTGCAGAAGCAATAATTAACGGGTCGTGGAACAGAGGTCAGGTTACTCCCTTATCGCACATTCTCCCATGACCTCCAGATCTGGAGAAATATTAGAGGTGGAAATCTAACCCCTATTAACCTTAAATGACCCTTTCAATCTGGAAGGTCAGATGGGCAGAGGTAAACAATCTGTGTGCAAAATCAACGTTGCCGAACCTTTCCAAAAATTTCCGGCATCTCACAAGAAACGGTCCTATCCCTTTCACACTATTGCATCTTCTTGTATAATAACATAAATATAATACAATTATAAATTCTCTTAATAATCTAAGTTATAGTAAGTTTTTAGTTATATCAATTTCTGGGAAAGCCGAGAGACAGACAATATAGCCGCCATTATAGTTCTATTAGTGGAACCCAAAACTTCAATACAACTGGTTAGATTTACTGTGGGAAATCTAAAATATTTCAAAAAGTTGCCCCATTACTTATCACTTTGATAACGGGTTACCCTAACCAACTAGGTTAGCGCCAATGTTATTTTTAGCCTGCAAACTGGACTATACAAGGTCACAGCGATACACAAAGAATTCAGAACGTTGCGTCACGAACAATATGGAACTATAGTATTTGCTTTACAGTAAAGCAAACACAGACTGTTACAGGCTGAATTGCGGTTTAGTCTAAAATAAACAAATTTCTACATTCTTTCTGTGCAACTTTTTCCCTTTTAAAAAAAAAATCTATCATCAAAATCCATCATGACTCATAGGTCCAGGTACCGTGACTGTGGTAATCTCCTTAGAATTGTTTTCCATGGCCTGCTTCCTTCTAAAACCATGTTTCAGATTATGTTAATGAAGCAGAAAGGCTCTGGGGGCATTATTAAAGCGCATCTGTGCTTCAGCTTCACAGGCTGCCACACTGTGCAGGAGCAGAGGCAGAGGAAGGGGGAAGTGCTGAGAGAACAAGTTGAGAGGGAGACAATGTAACAGCCTAAGAAACTACAGCATGGGATGGGGCTCCTCTGGGGGCCGCCTCATTAGCATAATTCTAAAAGCTAATTTTAGAAGGAAGGAGTCCATGGATGCAAATATAAGAGGATCAGCACAGTCACGGTGCCTCTGGTTTATCATGATGGATTTAGAAGATATGATTTCCTATAAAGGCGATTCCCTAGGAAAATATAGGAAAATAATATACCCTCTATTTACAGGAAAAGGAATAAGGTACAAGTCAATGGTGATCGCCAGTGATTGACAGGGAGGAGAGTGGAAAATGCACACGCGCAGGGTCCATTGAGGAGATCTGGTATATAAAGTGTAAAAGCCAATGTCATGTCATCAAATTCAGCCCGTTATCAATTTATTTAACATGGATCTCAAAATTCTTGTTGTGGCCAGGAGGACTGGACAAAAAAAAAATAAAAATAAACCTTTACTTACCACCTACGGTGCTCCCAGTGCCCGCACTGCTGTCCCTCGGTGTTGTGCTGCTGTTTGTTTACAGGGGCACGGCACCTCAGCGTCGACAGCTTCCAGCCGCCTGTCAAGCCCACCCACTGCCCGATACAGCACTGGTACAAGGGACAGGTGTAAGTGCCAGGTGGACGCAAGCTGTCGGTGCTGAAATGCAGTGCCCCTCTAAACAATCAGGAGCATAACACCGAGGGACAGCAGTGCCGGGCACCGGGAGCGCCGGAGGAGGTAAGTGAAGGGGTTTATTTTGTCCAGCCCAAACCGCCTAATCTCGGACAACCCCTTCAACATCCAAATCCAATGGCGAGTCACTTTGTCTAGTTTTAATACACATCTCTGAGGGCTTCCCTCTACCTCTAGGCCGTAGCCTCTCTAAATTACCTCAGCTACTTCCTATGTCCATCGAGATTTACTCTAGTATATACAACGCGCAACACAAGTTCCAGAGAAACGATGGCACAATAAGCAAGTACCTCATAAAAGCTCCTCATGAGGTTATCCTAAGGTAACAGATGTCAATGTTGTTTTAAAGCGAGCCATATACCGAACAACGCCTCGCTGTTAACAATAAGTATGGGGCAAGGGGTACAAGCAAAGTCAATGATCTGTTTTCCAAAGGGGTGTGACAGCTCGGAGCGGCAGAGAAGAAAAAAAAAAAAAACCTCGTCTGATGTTCACAGTCAACATATTTTTTCCCTTCGTTGCCAAGTCAATCACACGTCCTTGAGACTGTGTTAATATTAGACAACGCAGCCTGACCTCCGCTTGACATTAAACCGGAGAACAACCTTGAACTGTAAATGAACTACAAACCTTATCCCCCGGCAGCTTTTACTCTCATCAACATTTTATTATTAGTATCAAATTGCGAGAGATAACTCAATTCTAACTTTACCAAGTCACGCGGTGGACAAAAACACATTTAATGGGAAGCATAAGCAAAGGAGAACACAAAGAAAGCAACACTACTACACGGTATAACGCAAGACCGGAGGAGAAGCAGCCAAGAAGAAAAGATAAGCAGTCATATTAAGTAATAACTTTTATTGTAACGGATATCTAACTTTCTGATACCATCGTGGTGTTTGAGATAAGTCGTCTAGAGAAACACTGCACCTCAAAGAGTTAAAATAACAAAAACCATAAACAAACCAGTAAATACTTTATATTCATCAATTCCCAAGTAGCCATTGCACCTGCTGTAGATATCTTCTGCCTACAACTTTTAGAAAAGTTATATATTTGGGTCTACAAAGGTTCCTATGGTCGTGCTCCTATAAAAATGAGTTGGGGTCGACCCCTTGGATACAAATCTGATTCAACATTATGTAATTGTATTGATAAACGGCAACATATCCTATGAAAACAAATTTGTAACAATCGATGAGTTATGAAGTCAATAGTGTTAACCAAACAAGGGTGGTGGCATCAAAAGTGATTGAGTGTTCCCCGCTTGGATGTTTTTGACCTATCGATAGGAGATCTAGTATAAGCAACCCAACATTACATATACTATCTGCCTGGATGCAGAAGCTACTCCCCCAGGTAGGTCAGGGGTTACCCATCCTCCACAAAGGTGCAGGTTTTAGAGGTTTAGAAGCTGCATATATAAGATATTTATCATATATGTGGTAACCCAAGGAAGGCAGATCATTACCCCTGACATCCAGCTACAACCGAGATCAGGTAACTAGCGTCCTCTCATTGTAAAACAGATGTTGGCTCCAATGGTTTAGACATAGATAGATGGGTAAATAGATAGATGATAGAGAGATAGATATGAAATCACTCAAGAAAAAATTAAGTAAATGGATTTATCCAATGCCCCACTTTTCGGTTCCAGCCTTTCCCAAACTTATAGACAGGTTTACAATTGCGTGGCATGGATGGTCAGCTACTCATGCACGGATGGGTATGGACATAGCAATAAAACAGAATCAACTCAATCACATTTTTGTTCCTAGTTAGAATTGAGCAGACACATCCAAGTTGAAAACGGACCCGAATGCTCATCACCACCGGTAACACTAGGGATCAGTGTTGACACTTTTCCGAGGAGCGATTATCATCAAGTATTAAGTGGTGGAGGTGCCCATGCATGTGCCAGTGGGATTTAAAGAGTCAACCCCAATCACAGGTTTTACTGGCAGAGGGGGTAGCCACTTCTTGCAAAAGTCTAGGTTTGGGTCTGCTTATCACTACTCCTAGTACTTTCTGGTCCAAGCTCTTATATAGGTCTTTATGAATTTTTTGGTCTCTTGTGTACGGCCAATAGTGTATATAGAACAACAAAAGCATTTTGCTCATATATTAAAATTCACAACCACCGAACAAAATGGTTTCATCTCCTCCCATAAAAATGACAAAGGACACTTCAAGTGTCAACATGGTAGATTCCTTTGCCCTTTACTCCAAGCCAGTCATTCAGCTTGAAAAATGGCAGAAGAGTAAGAGGGACTGTGGGAAATCTACTTAATTGTCACCGAGCAAAGACACTCCCGCACTCCTCCAATTAACGCCATGTCTTCCCGTCGTGACCTTTTGTTCTCTTCTATTATCCAGACCAAGAAGAAGTTCAAATGCTTAAGAAAAATAAACTTAATTGGGGAATGTGCAGCAAGCGTTGGCTGAGGAGCATGGGGAAGCTTTGTTTGCCATGTCATGTAGGTTACAGTTCAGGCATAAAGTGGATTATAAAAAAAGAAGAAAGCTGCACGCTTCCTTCATACACCTATCACGCTCTACGACGGCTCCGTTTCTTTGTCTGCTCTTTTACTCGAATGCTCGCTTCCCCGGAATCCTAAATCACAGGAGCCTAGAACATTTATGGGGAAATCAATGAACCCCGAGATCCATTTCAAAATGCTAAAGGTAAAGGGCCATGCAAAAAAAATCTATACGAACGAACATGTGATGGTAATGCAAAGCCTCTGAACTGCTTAGGGGTGACTAGAAAATCAATATTGTCGAAAGTGGAGATAAAGTCTGTTATCTAGATTTCCCAGGTACAGCTAGTATTTATATATATTGGCCCTAAAGTGCTAAGCGATGAACCACAATAATGTTACAGAATACTGCAATATGGATGAGATCTCCAGGACTTTCTCTAAAGCCGGTCATACAGATTCGAAATTTCTCTGAACATCCTAAGCATGTCAATAGGATCTATTACAATGGTCTACCTAGATGTCTACCGTCAGTGAAAATTGAGTCGGTCAGCTTTTAACCATACATTACTCTCTGGAGGGAATGGAACGCCGCTCTTCTCTGCCATACATTTTGTCTAAATTTGAGCCACTTTTGTATCGGCCCCATTGCCTGAAAGTTTCTTCACACCAGCTTCACTGACACACAATTTTTATTTAAGACTTAAACAATCAAACAAGACAAAAAAAAAGGACAATAAAGCAGTGAGCACCATGGTCTTCAAGCTTAGACTACAGCCAGACTGAGGCACAGAAAGACCGCTATTGAAAGTTGAACTCAGGACATTTGTCTTAATTCTCCCCGTTGGTCTCCGTTGACCCCCTAAAGCTTAAGGATCAGCTTTTCAACTCTTCCAAGTTCACAACACTGATCGGAAAGGTGGGGAGGGAATAGTATTCCAAAAGACACCAGTCTAGAGACCTCACCCGAACGCCTGTCATTATAAGCCTTGTACACTAAGCAGCTTATTTGTCTAGATGTATAGCTGAAGAGACGATTCCCTAAATCCTTCACCACGCAACTAAAGGGCACGTTCCCAGCAGCCAATGACAGCAGTTACAGTAACAGGTTAGACGGTATGGATTATGCAGTGTCTAGGTCAACTCGTAAGAGATTAGGCAGGGACGTATAAATTCTACCATTTTAAGATGAAGGGCATGATTCACTAATCGGCATGATGTCATCCTGAGCTCATTAGAGGTCATAGGGTAATCATTAGTCATTTATCTAGAGTCATTAAGGACAGTGTAACGGGAGACATAAGAGTGTCCATTGGACACGGAATCACGACTACATAGGTTATATATATTTAACCTTGGATCAAGGCAAAAACTAAAGAACCCTAGCTAAGGAGGATCTTGGGATTCATAAAAAGTTTAGATGGAGCAGAGCTATAAATTTGATGTTGTGATGATGTCAGCCGGCACTGATTTACAAGTTAAAGCTTGAGCATCACACAATGTTCACATCTAGTAGATCAAGACGGTACGCTCCAATGTCTCACTGCTTCTATTATCCCAAATCAGTAGTGTGCGAGATGTTAGTTTTGGCAAATATCCATCAATTCACAACTTGCTTGGAGTGAATAATTTATTATTTATGCACAATGGTAATATATTCAAAATCTGCAAGAACAATGAGCATATTTATATTTGTACCATAATAACCCAACATCTTAAGTTTTTCTTAAAACAGGTACGTTGGGATCTCCTGGACTACGACTCGGGGAACTTCAATAAAAATACAAGACCCTTTCTAGGTTATAAAAGGATGAAGATTGTACTGTATCCGGCAATCATTGACTTCCTTTGCCCACTAACCTGAGACAATCGCTTAGAATGAGAGAAGACTTCCGATTGTATCCCTCTCTCACTGTAGGCAAGCAAAAAATAGACAACTTCAATTGGCTCTGAGAAAGACTGAAATCTAATGTCAAAACATGTTTTAGAAAAAAGTTCCCCTTTACTGATTTGGTGCTTTCTATGAAGGCTACAATTGGTTACAGAAGAAGTCATTGGCTTCTTCCCACCATAAGATCCACCTAGAAACTTTATACGTGGCTTGATATTTTAAGTAAATTCTGTGTGGACCAATAATGTTTCATAAGTCTTCTCCAAAACAGCCACCTAAAAATTGAACTGAAAAGTGGTCTCATAGAGTGGTGGTCTTCTAAAACCAGTATACAATGGTACAAAACCAATACATGGTAGTGCAGGAAATCTTCTATGGTTAGGTAGATGCTCTCGTGGAGAGGTTGTACTGTATTTCGAGCAAGTTGGCCAGAGAAATTTAAAAAATGTCTTGTGTACAGTTTATTACAGAAACCGAGAGGTGGACACCTGTGAAGAATAAGCAAGTGAGCTGTTTATGGGAGTTGTTTTTGGTGTACTTTCACATGGCACAGCTTAGGAAACCTTGAGAGTACTTCGTGGTAGAGGCAGGACACCTGGTGGTCTATAAAAAGACAGATTCTCCAGCAGATTAACAGGACAGTAAATACGTAGCTTTTTTGTCAACAATGCATTGTCACCATCATGTCAAACTTCTTCCATAATGGCTACCCCATATATTGTCTACCCTCAACCACAATGCAGCAGCTAGTGATCTTAGGTCGAGCTGAGCTAGGTCGTCTCTTTCATGGTACACTAGAAAGCTTGCGTGCAAGACAAGTTCAACTCACAAGTTCAAAGTCAATTCCTTTTGCTTTTCAGTTTTTTTTTATTCCTGAGCATAAATCAAGTGGTTTAGACGTTCTGAAAAGGGGAAATGTGATGACTATATTACTTCAGGGGGCAAAAGTTCAAGTTCACTATAAGAGGGTTTACCATGCAACAAACACATGGGAGCCAGAAGCAACTAAGGGGAGTGATATACAGTAAAAAAAAATCAACAGCTCGGGATCACATGATAGAAGAAAGGCTTCTTTCACAAAAGATTTCTTCATGTGTTTGCCATGTGCCCTCAGAGCATTCCTGAAGAATACTGGTCCTACCCAGTCAACAAGTGTTGGTCAAACCCAACATTACATAATATGCATTGAGATGTCCTTATTTTTACTGCACCCAACCCACCAATGGAGATAAGCCACCACCAGAGGGTCTAGTAGCAGTCACCTACAGCTGCTGAGAACACATGTACACTGAAGTTATATTTCATCATGCAAATCTAAAGAAATATCTGTGGGTCGAACACATATTTGTCCAATGGTTCTAAGTTTAGGAACACACATAAGTTGGACTTGGTAGCCAAGATGCCAAATTGCTTATAAAATAAGAGATATCTCAATGTTGTGCCGTTTCCGCCATTATTTATTTTTACCAGTTGGAGGCGGGGTGTCCTTGCACATTTTGAAACCATCCAATCAATTTTGTCTCTGTCAAATTCTGTACTAACAGTCCCCCAATAGGTAACATCCAAATGGCTAGATACTCATACATTTCTAAATTAATTAACGGCAGAAAATAGAGAAAGTAAATAATCAAATAAAATAGTCAATCTATAAAGACCAGAATGCACACGAAAATATAGAAAAGATGATTTAGAATTGTAATTCCGTGGAACATACCATTATTTACAAAGGCAGATGTTAGTAGATGGGACGGTCTACGATACACATAGCAGTCAAATGCTTAGTCACGTGTATACAGTCACTTGTACATATACATGCATGTTCAACACAGTTGAGCATTCGTGTTACCCTCAATGGGGCAGGCAAAAATACATGGTCTAATGCTTTAAGTAGGAGCTTAGAAAAAAGGATCCAAAATGACCAACCCACCTTCATAAAACAATTGAGGGACCCCCTACAAATTACATTTCACGGCAACTGAAAGATTCCTCTATTTGGCAAAAATTTTGCATAAAAGTTACCAGAAGCACAAAGCTCCATTACCTTGGGGCAGTGTTATATAATATATGAATGGAACATGATACGTCGTGCACCATATATAGCACACACACAGGATCTATACAGATATGGAGCTGTGAGAAAGTTCACAATCACAACACTAATATTTGCCTTTGCCATTTTGATCTCAATTTTGTGTTGCTAATCTGATTTCCCGGTAACAATACTTATGTCACGCAACTTTGACCATAGTGACGTCACCTGCCGCACTCTACAACTAAAGTGTGTGAACTGAAAACGTATCATTGGATTGTTCTCTTGTATCAAGTCTCAATATTTCCATTCTAAGATCCCACCACTGTACAATGTGCGAGTGCCAAACCCTACACCCCTGATATTGTGTTACACCCCCCCATTCTCCCTCAACCGGAACACTTTGTAGAAAGCCGGTGTTTTTGAAATACTAAAATTCCCAGCATTCAATTACAATCACTTGTTACATAGCTCTGCCTGTTGGGCACAGGTGAGAAGTCACGTACCGTATTGCTGATACACCGAGATGACAATACATATAAGTCCAACCTCCTGTACCTGTGTCATGCAGCCAGACATCTTCATACTAGTTTTTTTTTTTAATAAGCTTTCGCAGAAACTTTGCCATATTCAACGCTATGAATGACTTCTGGGATATCCAATTGCACGACAAGGTCCTTTCTAAAGTTTCACAGTGTGCTACATTCCACATGCCTGTATATATGTATACAGACACACTTGGATAAAGGTAACGGCACAATCTAAAACATTACACCCCCGCTGCCCGTAAACAGAGATTAAGCACAGCTTAGTCACTGAGGATTGCATGTAAAGAGCATCTACCCCACAGGAGCGGAGAGGACATGACTTATCACACGTGTTATCAGGAGAACATATAGAATACAATGTTAACGCCTGTGAGATCCCAGCACAGCTGAACCCACACGTCTTTATCAGAAAGTGGTCCGCAACGGGTGTAATAATTACAATTCCCAGCATGCGTTCTTCTGCAAGTCTCCCTCATGAATAATTACTAAAGAAATAATTAAAAGGAAACTTACCATGAGGTATCTACCATCAGAAGTAGATGTGATGGTAGATTCCTCCTGCCGGTCTCTGCCCTAATCTGTAATTTAATAATCCTTGAACCTAACTTGTTAAAAACTATATTTAAGTAATATGTAAATTAGCTGCAGAGGCTACTGGGGCGTGTACTAGCCTGGCCGGGCACTGGGGGCTAAGGCTACTCCACGCCCCAGTAGCCTCTGCAGTTAATTTACATAATACTAAAATAAAGTTTTTAACAGGTTAGCTTAGGTTCAAGGACTATTAAATTACAGATTAGGAGGGAGGCAGGCAGGAGGAATCTACCATCAGATCTACTTCTGATAATATATTCTTCATGGAAAGTTTCCTTTAAAAACAGACCACTGTTATAAGAACACAAACATAAGACCATGTTACAGAACCCAACATGACAGAACCAGCAATATATTCAATTGCTGCTTTTTGATTCCAAAATTTCCTGAAAAGGGTCTTTCAGTAACCTAGAAAACCCCTAAGTGGCGAAGTAATAAAGCAAAGTACCCTTCACAGGCTCAGAATTCTTGCGTTATTCCGATACTGGTTACGGAATTGCATCTGGCCGGAAAACGCCGGTAGACCCAAGACCTGATATGGCCAAAGAGTGGCCTCCTTGGACCAGGGGACATCACTTCAGTTTAGCAAAGGATATCACTTCCTTTGTTATCCCCATGTCTGAAGAGGACACTCATTGGCTGAAGCAAATCCCCTGATCCTCCTGAGACTTCAAGCCAGTCACGGTGCCAAAACTAGAAGTACTGGATCAATGTGCCAACCAAGACCCGTAGCAAAAACATTGTGTAGAACAATTTTAAAGATTTTGGGAAATGCCTTTCCTACTATCAACTAACCCGTTTATCAAGATCAAATTTTGTAGTTATCTTTATAAAAAATTTACTTCCTAGTGCACCAGGGGCGCTTTCTTCTGGTGCAACTGTTTTCATCCTTTTGCACCCGATTTCAATGGGTAATGACAATCGGATTTGTAAGAGTAGTATAAAATTGGTGCACCAGTAGTGGTGGTGCACTTGAGAAGCTCATTTGCATATACTGAATTTTCTCTAAAATAACAGATCACTAAAAAAAAACAGGTAAGTGTATAAAGTGCTAAACAATCCTATTACTACTTAGACTCCCTCCACCACAAGTCTATACCGAGTGATCCGTATTACATGCAGCACAGAAGACTGGGTCTGTTTTCAATGCTGCAGCTCGATGGCCGCCAAGGGCAAAATGCTTAGCACGGAAAATATCTACTGATAATTTTATGACTCACAAACCATAAAGATAATAAGTAGAGCAGGTACAGGTTAACTGAATTACAGCTTTTCTACAGCTAAATAATACAAATGAAAATCTTTACTAAGCAGAAGACCGGTCAATAACGGGCAATTTGCAGGACATGCTAAGCATTATGGGAGAAGCCGCTCAGCGACAGTTTGATCAATTCAGGCTGTAGATCTGTCATCTTAGCCTTTAGAAGAAGCTTCAACTAAGATACTGCACCTAATATCAGTGGCATCTCCTCCAATTGTTCATAAGACCCCCATGCACAGTTGTCAACTCTACCGAATATACTGGTTCAGGTCAAAATTTTTTGGTTGTCTCACAGACCGGAAATTAAGTGGCTCAAAGAAAGAGTGGGAGTCTCATCCATTTCAGGAGTAATACAGAGGTTGTGGGCTTGTCTGGGAGTGGATCAAATACAAATGTTTGTAGGTATGAACATGGTTGTGATGAACTAAATTAAGGACACCTTAGAAACTATAGGGACAATCAATAGTCTCCACACAAGGTGAAATAGTAATCGTGAGAACCCTATTCTAAAGTTGGTTGGTGGTCCTAAATATGAAACCACCAGTTAGGAGACTTAAGAGAAAATGTATAAATAAGACAGAAGTCTCCAAAACTGCTAGAACAGATGACCCAATATGCCCAAATAAGACAATCCCAAGACTTCAAAGTCATTGGCCAACATAACGGTCCAACATTATGGTCCATTAGATCCATCCTCATTGTAGAAGGGTGGAGGGCGAGACAGGTCTCACATATATCCACACAAGGCAGATTTATTACAGTTTTCAGAGAGAGCACTGTTAATCTAGATGATGTGTTTTATATAATACCTAAAAGGGAACCTGCCAGTAGGTTTAGAGCCCTCAAACAACCATAATGGCTTCACGCAGCTGGTGTCCCAAATCTTTTTACCTTACCTATGTTGGCCACTTGTCTTCTGGAAATTCCAGCTCGTGAAAGTGGCGGTGGTGGTGTGGGGGGGTTCGTTGGCTTCTGGGACCTCTGCCACATACGCACTATGCACAGTGAAGGAAAAGGTCCAAAGTTGGCCCATGGCCCCTGTCCCTTTTACCACCTGGATCCTAGATAAGGCAGCCACCAAAAAAGGTAAAGTAAAAAGCTCTCCCCAAACCTACAGGTTTCCTTTAAGGTTTTCAGCTAATCTGTACACAAAGCAGATTCATCACTGGCAACACAAGGTCTGTGCCAAGTGCATTTATTCCAAACTGGTTCCTATTGTCTTGTGCGGCCGCACCCTTGGGCTGGGTTCACATGTTGCGGAGGTGTACACACGTTTTACTGCGGTTTCTCCATACTTTTTTGTTAATGTATGACCTGAAAAAATCTTCACTACCAATAACCGCATTGTGAAACCAAAAAACACTTGAGTATTTGACCGTGCAGAACCCTCCTGCTACTTTTGAATGCCGCCTGACCGTCATGGAGGTCATATTTATAGCTGAACATGTCAAAGATTAGGTGAGGGTTGGCACAGTCATCGCGATCCATTACACCAGGTATAGAAGTCTCCCACTGCTCTTCCTTTATCGCTCCCTTTGCACACTTCACCTTCGTACAATCTTTTGCAAAACTAAACGACAGAACACTAAACTATAAAAACGTTCGATAGAGTCTATTAATCTGTCAAACAAAGCGTAAAGTGTACACATGTATCAGAGCTAAACATGCACGTGCGAACATGAGGTCATACAGGGAAGTTTTTCTGCAAATGCTTTAAGCTGTGAGCAAAGCTGAAAATCACGATGGAAGTGCCAATATAAGTCCGTGACCAAGGAATATGGGGATTACTGAAAGTGGCGTCATCGTGCAACTTTGACTCTAGATAATAGATGAAAATTGCACAGTAGTGCCCCCTTTTCTAGTGGCTGTGAGTGCAGAAGGGATCTTTGAGTGACCCAAAGTTTCCGTTCAGGCCAATCACAGCCATGGCTAGTAGTGTCAATATGCCGAGGTAAGGGGGGACGTGAACCAGAACAGAACCATCAGGTCCGCTCATCTGCGTGGAAGCTGTAGAAAATTCAGATTCGGACATATTCCTGCCTGTGATTAGAAGTCTATGGGAACGTGAAAGAAACAGATTATACACGGGGATCATCTATGCGTCTTCTATATTTAGGGGTCACTTGATAGGTAACACAATCACGTGAACCTTAAGGTGGTTGGGACAAGCTACTGATATCATTTGCCCTTCCGTTTTAATTTTTGGGGCAGATCCTAAAAAATGGATGACATAGGGACAGTGTGTAATCGGCAACGGATTACACACCGATGATTTAAAAAACGGAGGACCGTATACCTTCATGTGTAGTGACGCTCAGGCTGCGTTCACACGTGCCGTTTACATTGCGTTTTGAAATGCATTTGTGAATGTCATAATTGCATTTTGCCAATGCAAACATTAACAGCGATGTTACTAGGCAAATCTCCTCTCCTAAGCTGCTGTAAACGCAGTATGAACGCCACGTGTGAACGCAGCCTTAGGGTCACTAGGGAATTTTCAATTTCTGGAAATTGGCAGCAGACTTACCTAAATTTTGCGGCAGCTGCAATTTTGCTCAAAATTGCCCCTCCCTCCTTTGCTGAAGGTGTTAAAATCTACAGCATAGTGTGAAATATGTTACATCTGATCCACTTTGTTGCAATTCTATGATGCATTGGATTCTATGTGTGATATGAACCCTTTCTATATGGACTCACCCCCAGTAGTATTTGGAGTATTTGTATGAATACACAGGTAAGTAGGACGTCCTACACTTATATTATAGCACTGTAATACAGTGATAATAATAATAATAAATGATGATAGTGGTAATACAGTGATGTATAATACAGTAATACAGTATATGATGACTTTGTGTCATCTTATTTTTCAGCAGCTTTGGATTCTGTACAACGGATCGGAACATGGGTCGTCCAATTGTGACAGTACCTTGTATAAAGGCAAGGAAACCTCTGATGTCCCCCGCAGCTATGGGGGTCCGCCCCATCAATCTCAGTCAAACAGCACAAATATGAAATAATCAGAAATGGTGGTCTATGTTAAGCCCTTCTCACAACGGATCAATACACACATACAGAGTCATCCGCGAGTATCCAAGGTCCTGCACATGATTCATAAAGCAAAGGCCAGACAGTCACCCCGGCTACTGGTTATACTGGAGTATATAAAGTATACTGCCATGGCTTCTAATCAAGAGCACAAGGGAAGCTCTTAGATAAGATAATAGAACATTTCATGACTCCACATTCTGAGGGATCTTCCATTGTATCAGGCAGCATGACATTCGTGCCGCGCCGCCTCAACCATAAAGGTGGACTCGCCGACCAGGCTGTAAACCACAACACACAAAATAGCATTAGGGGGTTAACGCGCCGTGTCTTTAAAACAAACACGAGTTGTAATCTCCTTTCACAAAGTCCAGCGCTACTAGGACGTGGATCAACGACAATACTACACATATCTAATACAATTATTTACATGGGGGTTTGTATCTACAGTGTTGGTCATTGTATAGGATTTTGGATATTTGTCTTTTGGGGGGGGGGGAGTTACGTTAAGTGAGAAATTGCTAAATCCCCAAATCATACAGGCCCATCACGTCACCCGCTGCTATTTTAAGGGTCACACTGACTAATATGATGACGACTCAGTGATGGGATCAGGTTCTCCCGAAGGCCAATGGTATTACTGATAGCGTAAATCATCCCACATTCATAATCTTGGATTACAAAAACACCTATATATAAACAACAAGGAAAAACAACTATAAAAAGCCCAACGGATAATACAACCACAAGGCCCGGTATGGGTAGATTCATGGCACTTATTATTGAAAACTACCAGTCCAACCAAGATCTGTTGGATCTAATAGAATCTTCGGCAGTTCCTCAAGATGGTAACTTGTTTGTATATGTTATGTTTCAGACGAGCGTATTTACAATCTGTATTGCATCTGTGTTTTCGGGTGTCTCTAATACAGTGATATTAATCCATTGTGCTATTCACATGGACGTATTTGTAGACTATAAACCAAAAGAACAAAGGTAAATACAGTCGGAATACTGATGGAACACTGATGAAATACTGATACTTCCTATAATATGGACCAGTTACATCATTTGTTATTATATAGTAGGCTGGTACAAGCCTATTGTATTGGGCAAATAATGTATCCATTATTTTAATTATTAACCAAAAAATGCCAATATTACCCAACCAGATAGAAGGTCCTTCCACAGATGGCTCCAGCACCAAAATCTGCAACGAAAGGCCCATAACATGATCCCTGCAGTCTAGTAAACCCAATGCTACAGTCTGGTAACATGGTGTTATCCTAGTAAACCCAATGCTACAGTCTGGTAACATGGGGATATCCTAGTAAACCCAATGCTACAGTCTGGTAACATGGGGATATCCTAGTAAACCCAATGCTACAGTCTGGTAACATGGGGATATCCTAGTAACCCCAATGCTACAGTCTGGTAACATGGTGTTATCCTGGTAAACCTAATGCTGCAGTCTGGTAACATGGGGATATCCTAGTAAACCCAATGCTTCAGTCTGGTAACATGGGGATATCCTAGTAAACCCAATGCTACAGTCTGGTAACATGGTGTTATCCTGGTAAACCCAATGCTACAGTCTGGTAACATGGGGATATCCTAGTAAACCCAATGCTACAGTCTGGTAACATGGGGATATCCTGGTAAACCCAATGCTACAGTCTGGTTGCATGGGGATATCCTAGTAAACCCAATGCTATAGTCTGGTAACATGGGGATATCCTGGTAAACCCAATGCTACAGTCTGGTTACATGGGGATATCCTGGTAAACCCAATGCTACAGTCTGGTTGCATGGGGATATCCTAGTAAACCCAATGCTATAGTCTGGTAACATGGTGTTATCCTAGTAAACCCAATGCTACAGTCTGGTAACATGGGGATATCCTAGTAAACCCAATGCTACAGCCTGGTAACATGGGGATATCCTAGTAAACCCAATGCTACAGTCTGGTAACATGGGGATATCCTAGTAACCCCAATGCTACAGTCTGGTAACATGGTGTTATCCTGGTAAACCTAATGCTGCAGTCTGGTAACATGGTGTTATCCTGGTAAACCTAATGCTGCAGTCTGGTAACATGGGGATATCCTAGTAAACCCAATGCTATAGTCTGGTAACATGGGGATATCCTAGTAAACCCAATGCTTCAGTCTGGTAACATGGGGATATCCTAGTAAACCCAATGCTACAGTCTGGTAACATGGTGTTATCCTGGTAAACCCAATGCTACAGTCTGGTAACATGGGGATATCCTAGTAAACCCAATGCTACAGTCTGGTAACATGGTGTTATCCTGGTAAACCCAATGCTACAGTCTGGTAACATGGGGATATCCTAGTAAACCCAATGCTACAGTCTGGTTGCATTGGGATATCCTAGTAAACCCAATGCTACCGTCTGGTTACATGGGGATATCCTAGTAAACCCAATGCTACCGTCTGGTAACATGGGGATATCCTAGTAAACCCAATGCTACCGTCTGGTAACATGGGGATATCCTAGTAAACCCAATGCTACCGTCTGGTAACATGGGGATATCCTAGTAAACCCAATGCTACAGTCTGGTAACATGGTGTTATCCTAGTAAACCCTATGCTACAGTCTGGTAACATGGTGATATCCTGGTAAACCCAATGCTACAGTCTGGTAACATGGTGTTATCCTAGTAAACCCTATGCTACAGTCTGGTAACATGGGGATATCCTGGTAAACCCAATGCTGCAGTCTGGTAACATGGGGATATCCTGGTAAACCCAATGCTACAGTCTGGTAACATGGTGTTATCCTGGTAAACCCAATGCTGCAGTCTGGTAACATGGTGTTATCCTGGTAAACCTAATGCTACAGTCTGGTAACATGAGGATATCCTAGTAAACCCAATGCTACAGTCTGGTTACATGGGGGATATCCTAGAACACCCAATGCTATAATCCAGAGAGGAAATGCAGTCAATATATAGTGATGTGTGGGGGTCTCTCTGACCAGACCCCACCAGGGCCAATTCCTGATATCTATAGATAGTATAAGCTTTGTCTTTCATTTATGATTTGCATTTATATAACAGGAGATTAGAGAAAGTCTCCATTGCTAGAAAAGGATTTTCACTAAGCAATCAAAATTCTCCAAATATACACCCATAGGCTGGGGGTGGGGGGTGGGGGTGTAATTCGATATATATTGGCATTCAATTGTTTACAGCCGACAGCCACTAATGGTCTCCATTGCAGAAGATGAACTTTCACCTTTTCCAGACACCAGTCATTCAGGATATGCAGGAACACAATGGATAGGGGGATGCATCTCACCAGATACAGGGAGATTTTCTACGTGATCTCCCAATGAATGGCACATTACAAATCCAACCTCATATGTTATAGATATCATCCACAAGTGCCGCAATATCACAAAATATCTCCAAAGAAAACCACAAATCAACATGAAAAAATAAATCACAACCTTTGGCCAATGTTTTTGGGTAAAGAAAGATCACAATTTGTTCCTAGGCATAAAAAAGGGACCGATTGTTCTGCCTGTAACATTTGTGTTACATGAAATGTGACATCTTAAATTGCAATATAAGGTCAAAACAAAGCAGGGGAAGCCAGCTGTGGTTAAAGTAAACCGCACTTGTGTGATGATTACAACCATAACTCGGGAGCGCTGCCAGTTACTGGGCCGTCAGCGTGAGTCACCCAAACACTCATTTTCCCTCCTGTACATGACTTTGAGGTTGTTCTGTACTATGTAACCCCCATCACCCCACCAAGGAGATTAACCCAGGCTGCCACACGCAATAAATCATACGCTCAACAGCCAGACATTGGGAAAGCACGGCCTCGCCTGCAGAGCTTGCAATCCGTCTCCTTCATAACTCAAACATCCCCTGATGTAGTTTATTATCTTCTTATTTTATAACTACTGATGTTGGTGCTTTACTCATTTGGGTGAATATCACTAGTATGTCTAGGGATGACTGTAAGGCGACGATACAGTAATACTGAACAATATAACTCATATGAATCATAAAACCTACACTATATGTTACTCCATAATCCCATGTGATAGTAAAGATCTTTGTTGGTGCTATATATCGCTGAAGTGTTATAACATCCATTGATAATATAAGGCAGCTGTATATGTTGGTGCTATACATTGATCTCATAGATTGTAAGCTCTTGTGATCAGGGCCCCCGCTACTTTGTAATCTTTACAGTATATGGACCTTGTATAAAACTATAAAGCGCTATGGAATATGTTGGTGCCATATATTGATCTCATAGATTGTAAGCTCTTGTGAGCAGGGCCCCCACTACTTGTGTGGTACCCTGTAATTTTCACAGTGTATGGACTATGAATTGTAAAGAGCTACAAAATATGTTGGTGCTATTCATTGATCTCATAGATTGTAAGCTCTTTTGACCAGGGCCCCCACTACTTTGTAATCTTCACAGTATATGAACCTTGTATAGAACTATAAAGCGCTATGGAATATGTTGGTGCCATATATTGATCTCATAGATTGTAAGCTCTTGTGAGCAGGGCTCTCACTACTTGTGTGGCACTCTATAATTTTCATAGTATATGGAGTATGAATTGTAATGAGTTACAAAATATTTAGATCAGATTAACTTTATTTATCCCAAGAACGGAAATTATTATTATCTCGGTGCTATTCATTGATCTCATAGATTGTAAGCTCTTGTGAGCAGGGCCCCCACTACTTTGTCATCTATACAGTATATGATCCTTGTTTAGAATTATAAAGCGCTATGGAATATGTTGGTGCCATACATTGATCTCATGGATTGTAAGCTCTTGTGATCTGGGCCCTCAATCCTACAGATTTTGTCTGTACATTATATGGACCTATGAATAGTAAAGAATATGTTGGTGCCATACTTATTGATCTCATGGATTGTAAGCTCTTGTGATCAGGGCCCTCAATCCTACAGATTCTGTCTGTACATTATATGGACCTATGAATAGTAAAGAATATGCTGGTGCGATATAAATAACAATTATAATCATTTACCATTTACTCTCTCGTGATACTGTCTAGCAATATAGTGCCAGACCTTCCCTTCCTGTACAGCACTGCGGTATATGTTAGTGTCATACGTATATATTGTTACTACTCCTCCAGGTGGTAAACCACTACAGTATGCAATATGATCAATTATTATACACTGCTACTATTAACAACACTTCCAAGTCTTTAGTATTTATTAGTGCCAACTGAATATTCATTTATTACGCCACACTACAGTATATGTTGGTGCTATAGGAGTGTAGTGTTATTACTTTCTATGCTGGTGCAACACAATATTCATAGAGTGTACTATTGCCCCTGATAGATAACACAGCACTGCTGTATATGTTGGTGCCATATCTATACACAGCTATCACTCCTCTACATAGTACAGCGCTGCTCTACTTGTTGGTGCCATATCTACATACTATTAATAGTCTTAAAAGCACTGTTGTATCATTATACTGTTATTACTCCTCTACATGGTACAGCACTGCTCTATATGCTCTCTGGTATATGTTGGTGCCATACCCACCTACTGTTATCACTTCTGTAAAGTTTAGATCCCTGCTGCATCATATTACTACCACGTTGTTTCTATGATATTACTACTACATCCCCTACTGTATATGTCAGTGCTATCTGAATACATTTAATACACATTTACACAGTAAAGCCCTACAGTATATGTTGGTGCCATATGAAATTATTAATATACTCTTACTATTGTGGTGCTGCCTCTTCTGGGATTTTCAGGTGCAATATATTGTTACTGTAGTAAAACATTGTACAATATCGGTATCTCCTTAAAATACAACATCCATCATTAATCCCTCTGGTATATGTGGGTGCTATAGTAATATAGACAAGTCTTATCCTGCAGCATATGTAGGTGCTATCACCTGGGCTTTATAATACACATGTCTTAATCTGCAGTCTTTGTAGGTGTTATCCTTAGGGTGCTATAGTAATACAGAAGTCTGACTCTACAGCTGATGTAGGTGCTATGATCTGGGTGCTATATTAATACACACGTCTTTCCCTGTGGTGTATGTAGGTGCTATCCTACACAGGTCTTAAACTTTAGTCTATGAAGGTGCTCTAGTATTATACAGGTCCTGTCCTCCAATGCATGTAGGTGCCATTCTCTGGGTGTTATAGTAATACACATGCCTTAATGTGGTCTATGTAGGTGCCATCCTCTGGGTGCTATAGTATTACACAGGTCTTACCCTTTAGTTTATGTAGGTGCTATCCTCTGTGTGCTATTGTAATACACAGGTCTTGCTCTGTGGTCTATGTAGGTGCTATGCTTTGGGTGCTATAGTAATACACAGGTCTCACCCTTAAGTCTATGTAGGTGCTATCCTCTGGGTGCTAAAGTACTACACAAGTCTTATGTAGGTGCTATCCTCTGGGTGCGATAGTACTACACAGGTCCTACCCTTTAGTCTATGTAGGTGCTATCCTCTGGGTGCTATAGTACTAAGCAGGTCCTACCCTTTAGTCTATGTAGGTGCCATCCTCTGGGTGCTGTAGTAATACACAAATCTTATGTATGTGCTATCCTCTGGGTGCTGTAGTAATACACAAGTCTTATGTATGTGCTATCCTCTGGGTGCTGTAGTAATACACAAGTCTTATGTATGTGCTATCCTCTGGGTGCTGTAGTACTACACAGGTCTTACCCTTTAGTCTATGTAGGTGCTATCCTCTGGGTGCTGTAGTAATACACAGGTCTTACCCTTTAGTCTATGTAGGTGCTATCCTCTGGGTGCTGTAGTAAACAGAGGTCTCACCCTTTAGTCTATGTAGGTGCTATCCTCTGGGTGCTGTAGTAATACACAAGTCTTATGTAGGTGCTATCCTCTGGGTGCTGTAGTAAACACAGGTCTCACCCTTTAGTCTATGTAGGTGCTATCCTCTGGGTGCTGTAGTAATACACAGGTCTTATGTAGGTGCTGTCCTCTGGGTGCTATAGTAATACACAGGTCTTACCCTTTAGTCTATGTAGGTGCTATCCTCTGGGTGCTGTAGTACTACACAGGTCTTATGTAGGTGCTATCCTCTGGGTGCTGTAGTAATACACAGGTGCCATCCTCTGTACTGGACATGTTATAACTTCCAGGCAGTAAATATGTAATAATGTATCATTATAAGCGGATACAATGTAACACACAAGTATCACCATCCACCCTGCCAGTAACAAAGTCCGCAGCCCCTAGTTTCACTCCCCCCACCCAATGCTCCATTGTGACAGCCCAGGTTGGTGCCCCCCGGGGTAAGGATGACCCCCACCCCTCCCCCCTTCCTGTAAGTGCCATAACCCCTGGCTGTGTCCTGTCCCTGTGCCAAAGCACAGCATTACCTCATCCCAGGAGCCCCACACATCTCATGACAAAGCCAGAGCAGTCCTGATGAAAGAGGGGTGTAATGGGGGTCCCCATGTCCTCTCCCTCCCCAGCCTGGCTGATCACACATCGGGGAGAGGAGACGCTTTACAGTCATGGCCATTTCCTTGTAACAATACAGCAGCAGAGGAGAGAAAGGAGGAGGAAACAGAGGAAGACCATTACTCACCCAGAGCCAGGGCCTCAGGTCTCCACATGTCCAGGAGCAGCCCCCCAAATCATCCACATTGTCCCCCAAATCCCGTGTATGACAGGGAGCAGCAGCGGCGGCGGTGTCCTCCTCCTGTGTGTGAGCTCCGGGCTCTGCTGCAATGTCTGAGCCGCCTCCTCCTCCTCCTCCTCCTGCTCACCCGGCACCACACACAGCCCGCCCCCTGCTCTGCCAGCCATACACCCAGCCAGCCGGGCCTGCCAGCACACAGGGAGGAGGGGGCACCCACAGCACAGGGCAGGAGGGGCACCCACACACACAGGGCAGGAGGGGCACCCACACACACAGGGCAGGAGGGGCACCCACACACACAGGGAGGAGGGGGCACCCACATACACAGGGAGGAGGGGGCACCCACATACACAGGGAGGAGGGGGCACCCACAGCACAGGGCAGGAGGGGGCACCCACATGCACAGGGGAGGAGGGGGGACCCACATACACAGGGCAGGAGGGGGCACCCACACACACAGGGAGGAGGGGGCACCCACAGCACAGGGGAGGAGGGGCACCCACATACATATACAGGGCAGGAGAGGGCACCCATACACACAGGGAGGAGGGGGCACCCACAGCACAGGGCAGGAGGGGCACCCACATACACAGGGAGGAGGGGGCACCCACAGGGCAGGAGGGGCACCCACATACACAGGGCAGGAGGGGCACCCACACACACAGGGAGGAGGGGGCACCCACAGCACAGGGCAGGAGGGGCACCCACATACATACACAGGGCAGGAGAGGGCATCCATACACACAGGGAGGAGGGGGTACCCACAGGACAGGAGGGGCACCCATATACACAGGGCAGGAGGGGCACCCACATACACAGAGCAGGAGGGGGCACCCACACACACAGGGAGGAGGGGGCATCCACAGGGCAGGAGGGGCACCCACACACACAGGGAGGGGGCACCCACACACACACACAGAGGGGGGGCACCCACAGCACAGGGTAGTAGGGGGCACCCACATACACAGGGCAGGAGATGGCACCCACATACACAGGGCAGGAGGGGTCACCCACACACACACAGAGGAGGGGGCAGCCACAGGACAGGAGGGGCACCCACATACACAGGGCAGGAGGGGGCACCCACACACACACAGGGAGGAGGGGGCACCCACACACAAAGGGAGGAGGGGGCATCCACACCACAGGGCAGGAGGGGCACCCACATACACAGTGCAGGAGGGGGCACCCACACACACAGGGAGGAGGGGGCATCCACAGCACAGGGCAGGAGGGGCACCCACATACACAGGGCAGGAGAGGTGGCACCCACATACACAGGGAAGGAGGGGGCCCTGCTACCACCACACACAGGGAGGAGGGGGCCCTGCTGCCACCACACTCAGGGAGGAGGGTGCATCCACATACACAGGGAGGAGGGGGCCCTGCTTCCACCACACACAGGGAGGAAGGGGCAACCACATACACAGGGGAGGAGGGGGGACCCACTTACACAGGGGAGGAGGGGGGGCCCACATACACAGGGGAGGAGGGGGGACCCACTTACACAGGGGAGGAGGGGGGACCCACATACACAGGGGAGGAGGGGGGACCCACTTACACACAGGAGGAGGGGGACCCACATACACAGGGGAGGAGGAGGGACCCACATACACACGGAAGGAAGGGACACCCACATACACAGGGAAGGAAGGGACACCCACATACAGAGGGGAGGAGGGGGCACACACGTGCACAGGGGAGGAAGGGGCAAACACGTGCACAGGGCAGGAGGGGGCGCCCACATACACAAGGGAGGAGGGGGCACCCACATACACAGGGGAGGAGGAGGGACCCACATACACAGGGGAGGAAGGGACACCCACATACACAGGGAAGGAAGGGACACCCACATACACAGGGCAGGAGGGGGCACCCACATACACAGGGGAGGAGGGGGCACCCACATACAGCACTGCTGCCACCAGACACAGGCCAGGTGGGGACACCCACATTTACAGGAGAAGAAGAGGCACCCACATACGCAGGAGAAGAAAAGGCACCCACATACACAGGGCAGGAGGGGGCACCCACATACACAGGAAAGGAAGGGGCACCCACAAACAGCACTGATACCACCAGACACAGGGCAAGAGGGGGCACCCAAATACACAGGGGAGGAGGGGGCACCCACATATACGTGGCAGGCAGGGACAGCCACATATACAGGGGAGGAGGGGACACCCACATACACAGGGCAGGAGGGGGCGCCCACATACACAGGAAAGGAAGGGGCACCCACATACACAGGAAAGGAAGGGGCACCCACAAACAGCACTGATACCACCAGACACAGGGCAGGAGGGGGCACCCACATACACAGGGGAGCAAGGGGCACCCACATACACAGGGGAGAAGGGGGCACCCACATACACAGGGGAGGAAGGGGCACCCACATACACAGGGCACGAGGGGGCGCCCACATACACAGGAAAGGAAGGGGCACCCACAAACAGCACTGCTACCACCAGACACAGGGCAGGATAATCCAGATGTGTTAAAGTAGGCAAAGGGATTGATTTCTGGGGTGGGGGTGGAACATATTATAACTATTATCATTATTTGAATATTATTCTATTCATTATTGTTACTATCATTAGTTTAGTTATTATTGCCATTATTCCAATGCCAATTATTCCAATTATTAATTTATTAAATGTGGTATCGCTCTAATTGTTATTAAAGGAATCCTACCACTTGTAGTGGCAGGTTTCAGAAGAAAACACCGAGCACCAGCTCAGGCTGAGCTGGTGCCGGTGCTTATTTTTGTTAGTGTTTTAAACCGCGGTATCGCGGTTTACAACACTTTTTAAACTGTATAGCCGGTGCAGGCAGGTATGCGCTCGGCGCTTACCATACGCGTACCTCCCTGCGCCGGCTATACAGTTTAAAAAGTGTTTTAAACCGCGATACCGCGGTTTAAAACACTAACAAAAATAAGCACCGGCACCAGCTCAGCCTGAGCTGGTGCTCGGTGTTTTCTTCTGAAACCTGCCACTACAAGTGGTAGGATTCCTTTAAACTTATTCTTTCAATAATTACTATACTGCTACTATTATATATATATATATATATATATATAATTCTACAAATAATATTGTTTATGTTAAACCTTGATTTTTGGTGGCTATTGTTATTTAAAGGGAACCTGTCAGCAGATTTTGACCGAATAAACCACTACCAGTATGTTGTGAAGCAGCTGAACACCTTCCAGATGATGTTTCTTTCATGACCCAGTGTGGTGGCGTCATCCAGAAAATCTACTTGAAAGTGAGATGTAAACTGGTTGTATAAAGTCAAGGAGGCAGAGAGTTTTGTACTGAAGTCAAGCTCTCTCTTCCTCAGAAAGCCCTCAGTATGATTGACGGTTCTATATCCAGAGACATCACTAACCAGATCTCCTG
Organism: Engystomops pustulosus; assembly: GCF_040894005.1. Classification (NCBI taxonomy): domain Eukaryota; kingdom Metazoa; phylum Chordata; class Amphibia; order Anura; family Leptodactylidae; genus Engystomops; species Engystomops pustulosus. Next base: position 238,479,372 of record NC_092412.1, read on the forward strand.
AAGTCCGATGCATGAGGTCAATCACTGAGGAGGAGGTGATCAGAGCTCCCCACCTTGACTTCAGTGTTAAACTCTCCTCCTCCTTGACTTTATGCAACCAATTTACACTTAATTTCAAAGCTGATTTTCTGGATGATGCCACCGCACTGAGCCATGAAACAAACAATAACTAAAAGGTGTTACACTTCTTGACAATATTCTGGTAGGCCAACTATCTGATGATAGGTTCCCTTTAAGTTATTATTGTTATTATTTTATTACGTTAGTTATTATATTTCTTGTTATTCTGTAGACATTGAAACCTCTTCAAGCAGACCACTCAATTGTGTACACAAACTGGTCTTTTAAAGGGGTGGTCTGCTCATACAAAAGGCAGCTTCCCTAGAGTATAATAGGAAAAGAATTGGGCACTAAGAGAAAATCAATGTTTTAGAGAGGGGGGTCTTCTTAAAGGGGTGGTCTCCTAGAGAGGTTTTACTATACAGTGATACCTCTTTGAGCAGACCGCTCAATATTGTACACAAAATTGACTTTTAAATGGGTGGCCTGCTCATAGGGGAATGACTTCACAGATTTTGAAGGGGGAAAAAATTGGTATTTTAAGTAAGGGGGGGGGGGGTCTTCTTAAAGGGGTGGTCTTCTAGACAGGTTTTATTGTATCTATAATTCTTGTACCAATAATAATATTTTGTGTATCGTATTGCATTTCTCTGTATAACTGAGTATAGCAGATTTTTTGGCTCTGGGGATAGGGACGTCAGGCCGTAGAGGGAAGCAGCAGGGTTTTGTCAAGCACAAACTGGCTTGTTCTTAGTCACTGACAAGGCCCCAGAGATTTTCCAAGCAAAGTAAAAAGCGTATAAATCTTTGACCTGTTTCAGGGGTAAGACAGGGGCTGAATAGTGTAGGGTGAGTCAGCATCAATCACCTCCTCCTCCCCCAGCCATGAGCGGGTGCTCTGCAGGGTGGGTGTCAGACACATTATTAAATGTAAACACCGGAATAATGCGCCCGAAGCCAAGATGGTTACATGGAAATGTCTTGCTCACCATAAGGTTAGATGACTGCTGATGTGGAGATGCCAGGGTCACACGGGGGTTTCAGTAAGTAAAGGTTAGTAACTGTATATTATAACACACTCTGTCACTTTCGGATAAAATAATATTCTTCTTACTATGTGAACTCTCTGCTTGCTGTCAGGGAATTGGAATAAGCTGTGACATCATCAATTGTCAGTAGTGATGTAATGATGGGTCAGTGATATCTATGTAGAGGTCATTGTACAGGGAGGGGGAGGAGATAAGCTGTGACATCATCTATTGTCAGTAGTGATGTAATGATGGGTCAGTATTATCTATATAGAGGTCATTGTACAGGGAGGGGGAGGAGATAAGCTGTGACATCATCTATTGTCAGTAGTGATGTAATGATTGGTCAGTGTTATCTATATAGAGGTCATTGTACAGGGAGGGGAGGAGATAAGCTGTGACATCATCTATTGTCAGTGGTGATGTAATGATGGGTCAGTGTTATCTATATAGGGGTCATTGTACAGGGAGGGGGAGGAGATAAGCTGTGACATCATCTATTGTCAGTAGTGATGTAATGATGGGTCAGTGTTATCTATATAGAGGTCATTATACAGGGGAGGAGGAGGAGATAAGCTGTGACATCATCTATTGTCAGTAGTGATGTAATGATGGGTCAGTGTTATCTATATAGAGGTCATTGTACAGGGAGGGGGAGGAGATAAGCTGTGACATCATCTATTGTCAGTAGTGATGTAATGATGGGTCAGTGTTATCTATATAGAGGTCAGTGTACAGGGAGGGGGAGGAGATAAGCTGTGACATCATCTATTGTCAGTAGTGATGTAATGATGGGTCAGTGTTATCTATATAGAGGTCATTATACAGGGAGGGGAGGAGATAAGCTGTGACATCATCTATTGTCAGTAGTGATGTAATGATGGGTCAGTGTTATCTATATAGAGGTCAGTGTACAGGGAGGGGGAGGAGATAAGCTGTGACATCATCTATTGTCAGTAGTGATGTAACGATGGGTCAGTGTTATCTATATAGAGGACATTGTACAGGGAGGGGAGGAGATAAGCTGTGACATCATCTATTGTCAGTGGTGATGTAATGATGGGTCAGTGTTATCTATATAGATGGGGTAAAAAAAGAGAAGGTATATACTCTCAGCTCACCTATATTACAGAGTTGTCATTCATATCTGGTTTCCTCCGTAGTGTGCCCTGATCAGAAATGGCGCCCTGATTAAAAATGAAGTCCTGTGCCGAATCAGATAAATGATATATGATAAATATGGTGTTGAACCGGCAGTCGTATTCAAGTCCATATCCTTTATTTTAATCCGTTAAAAATGGAGAAAAACACACGACATGTGAAGCTAGTGAGCTTACCATTAAAAATCTAACGCATACCCACGCATTTCGGATATTACCTTTGTGTCGTCCTTAGCCATGGTCTATCTGTTAGTAGTAAAAAAAAATCATATTCATTTTTTGAAGTGTTTCTCCAATTTTAAAGGAAATCTACCATGGAGTAAACCAGGGACACTTACTCCTACACCCAGACACCGTGACTGTGGTAATTTTCTGTTATCTATGGCCTTTACAGACTGTTACACTGTCTCATCCTCTCCCTGCTTCCTCAGCACTTGTGCAGTTAACAACTTTCTGCTGTGTTCGCAGTACTTGGGGAGCATGGGGAGACAGTGTAACAACCTGTTAAGCCAGATCACAGAGAGGCTAGAGTAGCCCTTCAGACTCATAAACATAATTTTAAAAGTTGATTCTAGAAGGAAGGAGGCCATAGAACATAGAACAAATATAAGAAGATGACCACAATCACTGTGCCTGAATCTTTGGTTAAGTGTCCCTGGTTTATCGTGATGGATTTTGATGGTAGATTTCCTTTAATAAGGTTTTACCCAGGATAATGATATTGTTGACCTTTCCTATGGATAGGGGTCACTATCTTATTAGTGAGGGTCTGGTGGGGTTTAGCTGCTTCCGACAAAATCCAAATCCTGGAATAATATCATAATGCATAGATGGAAGAAGAGCTCCATTCACTTTATAGTGGCCGTCCTTGGAAACTGCACCTATATATTCATGTTTAAGAGAATAGGAGACATTCCACAGAGATTTACATCTTGGCCCTACAATCCCACAATGATAACAAAAAATTCTGGGAAATTTTGAGTGAGCCACCACTCGTGGGGGCGGGGGAGGACTTACTTTTTCACATGGTAGATATCGCCTTTTCATAACTTTGAATCCAACAATAAGTGAAAAGCCGGTGTAATTGTATTATTTCATACGCAGTATTAGGCGACCTCAGGAAGGGGGGCAAATACTTTGTACATGACAGAGAGCGATTACAAACAGCCCGCAACCAGTTAATGTTGTTGATTGGAATAAAAGCAGGAAATTATTCATTGTTATAGGCCACATTCACACGTACGGGGGAGTACATGGTGTTCTGGCTGTGTATTTGGAGAAGATGAGGGAGCAGCGAGGTGACGTTTTCTCTTGTATGACAATTCCTCAATGCTCAGGTACAATATGCTCAGCTGTGTGCGAGGCTTTGCCGTCTGCCTCCGAGCGGTAGGGATTCAGACTGTCCTGAGATTTTTCAGGTCTCTGCCAAGTCTCCGCAATCTGTGCCGGTCCCTGAGTGAGGTCACTGCTTCTTATTTACAGGAAAACACAAGTAGCAGTTCTTGTCTCTTAAGTGCATTGTATAACACATGGATATGATTTATTCTGGAGATTATTACAAACCCTACTATCCTTGAAGCCATAAATCCCATTGGATACAGATCCCGTTGATGCTTATGAGCTCAGTCGTGGGTCAAATGCCTTGGGCAATGTTGTCCATGCTGGAGCTTGGTTTGTTACTTTGCTATAGATCGGCACTCGTGAGACTCGCTACGGCCTCCTCCACAATACAACGCTGTCAGGATGGGGGATTAGGGGCTTGATCAGTTTATTTCACTGTTTGCACAGTAGATTATGTGGTCAGCAGACGGCATGACGTGATTCATAGGCAGCAGCCTTGGTCAACATCGAGAAGATGGGTATTATACAGTAATACAAAAATATAAGGCAACTAAAGGTTCTAATTTAGACTCCCTATCTCCGTCCTCTTGTCTTTATACTGGTGGAAAAGTTCTTCAGGTGCGGTGTTCTAGGGTGTAGATATCGGTTCCTACTACCGTTTAAGGAACCACTGACTGCATCTTATAAGATAAGATGTTCCCAGCCAATTTCTAGGCTATGAAGGACACATTTTCCCATAAGAAGGTGGCCCTAGTTCACTCACTCCTTACAAATATATTCTGATTGTTGACTGTCTCCCATATGTTCTTACTTTTGGCTTCCTCTCCAATGACATCATAGGATTTTGTTCCTGACATATTATAACGTAAGCTTGCCCTAACCTATTGCTAGTTCTCTGCCTTTCCTGACCTCGGCTTGTTCCTGGAACTTCATACTGGCATCTTTAACTCAACTGCATCAGCTGCCACGGAGGTACAGAGAGGTAGCTACCTGATGACCCTGTGGGCCACGGCTGTATGCGGCTCTGAAGCCTGCAGAAGTAATGATGTTATCACATTGCATCTTCCACTAAGCACATAGAGGAGAAGAGAAAAGGACTGCTTTGGGGAAGGAGGGAAAGGTGAGTATAGGATTTTTTTGACAGCAAAAAATAGGAAGGAGGGAGGGTGGATGTTGAAGTGGAAGGGGGCATACATTGGGGACCAATGCCATTATAAGTGGGGGCTTCAAGGCTATTATAATGCCCCCTTTTCTGATGGGGCTGTAGATGGGGCTACAGAAGAAGGGCCACTAAAAGGGAGTTATGTAAAGGGGAACTGCAAGAAAAGGGTGCAAAATAAGGGGGACTGCAGGAAAGTGGTAAAATAAGGGGATGGCAGAGTAGGAGGCATAATAAGAGGGACAGCAGGAAAAAGGACTTAATAAGGGGGACTGCAGGAAAGGAGGCATAATAAGGGGGCAGCAGGAAAAGGGGCATAAAAAGAGAGACTGCAGGAAAGGAGGCATAATAAGGAGGTACCCAGAAAGGGGGCATAAAAAGGGGGACTGCAGGAAAGGAGGCATAATAAGGAGGACCGCAGGATGGGACATTGTAAGGGGACAGTTGTAGGAAAGGTTGCACTATAGGAGGGGGGCTGTGGGATAAGTGGCATTATATGGGTTAGGTACAGAGTACACATTTTTTTTCATGGATGTGGAGGGCATACTCCCACCAGTCCCTGGAACAAAAATTGGCATGCTACCGGTTCTGTGTTCTAAAAAGGTTGGGCACTGCTTGTCTTATCAACCAATGGGGTTCTCAAAGTCCAGCACTAAATCCCCTTAAACTGCTCAGAGCAGATGTGATATTTGGTGTAGGAAATATCCAAAAGCTACAACCTCTAAATCATTCTAAGGAGCAGGGAGAAACTAATGTGCAGCAATGGTAGACAGATATAATAAATTCATGTATCTGCTTGAAGTTGTCTCTGCCAAATACGGTAATACAAAAAATTAAAGCAGATAAGTAAATGAAGAACCTGTAATTATTTCTATTTTTTATTTCTATGCTGTGTATAGTTTCCATCTCTATAATTTTATCATCCTGTTCTGTTAATGTAAAATTCTTTCAAGCATTTCCTGCTAGTGTGAACCTAACGGTCTTTGACCTATGGTATAGGCTCATTGCTGCTGGCATCTTAGATGGTGACCTTTGATATGAGTCACAGTAGGGAGTGAAGCCCTCCTCTCCAGACTACTCCCCCTTTAAGAACACTCAGTCTAGTGTGGATTAAGGAGGATATTGTCCTCCAGGTTGTTTTGCAGAGCTCAGACTTATTCATCAGACTCAAGCTGCTTCCTAAGATGGACTAATACCTTTAGGAATATATTATGCTTCGTGACAAACCTCCTGTGTATTACAACCACTAAAAGACTAATTCTTCATATTACTAGAAATATAAGTGGCAAATCTAATTATCTTAACTATTTTTAAGAGTAGTTTAAAGGGGATTTCCAGGCTACAAATAAAGAGAAAAAAATCCTCAGTATCAGATTGGTCATGGTCTAGCACAGCGATGGCTAACCTATGGCACTGGTGCCAGAGGTGGCACTCGGAGCCCTTTCTGTGGGCACTCAGGCTATCACCAGAGAGGACTCCAGATATCTTCCTGTAGTCCCAGACAGCCCAGGACTTGCTGTGCAAACTCTACCTGGGACTATTTTCTGCTTTATTGGTGTCCTCAGGTGCTGGTATCAATGAAAACTGTGACAGAGAAGGGAGTATAAATCACAAATTAAATTTCTGTGCTGCCACTTTGCGATAAATAAGCGGGTCTTTGTTGTAGTTTGGGCACTCGGCCTCTAGCACCACCACAGATCTCAGCAGATAATAAACAGAGAATGATCTACCTCTAATGGTCTGGAGCTAGAAGTCCTACCTAGGAGACCCTCTGCCTGTGGCAACCCTCAAATTTAACATTGCAAATTGTCACCATCTGTAGAAAAGGAACATTGGGGGTAATGAGAAAGAGGAAGCGATGAGGCAAGGACATGAGTGACCGCTCAGGGCAGGAAATTGTACATGAATGGAAAGACTTTAGAGGAAATGAACCAAGGGGCTATAGAGATAAGGAGGAAGCCAAGAGAAAGGTCAGAGGGTTCTTGAAGATTTAGATACATCTGGGTATGGAGATTTCTAAAGATCATTGTTGACCCATCATTTACATAGATAATGGTGAATTATGGTATTTTCCACCTTCTTTTCCAATTGTTTTATAGAAATCTTGTGATAAAGTAAGGTAGGTAGGTACTTACTGTGGATGTAGTGATGTCAAACCTGCCGGATGGCATTATGGGTGTAGTATGAGTGACATTATGGGTGATATAGCTTATGCTATTGTGGGAATTCGATATAATGGTCTTCGGCTGGCACTTGGTGGGGCTTCTGGTTGGCCGTGCTTTTGGATGACATTGAGAGCAAACAGGTTAACACGAATGGGGCTGTGGCTTCCACTTAGTCTACAACAAAAGTCTAGTCTCATGCACACAAATGTATGTATCCGGCCATGAGCTACTTGGACATAATGTTATGATACGAGTAACACGCGTCCACATTCAGCGGGCAATATTGTCATTCATATGAATGGTTGTTTGCCCACACTACATTACTGTGAGCGCATGTCCTTTTCTCACCTGTATTTTTGTTCCGTACACCCCATAGAAGTCTTTGGAAATGGAAAAAAATGTGCAACATACACGACATGCGTCCTTTATATATAGTGGGGAGCCAAGAGACCTGGAGCTGTGGAGGACCGTCTTTGCGTCCCGTTTGTCAACTGTATTTCCTCCGTGTCTCCACCGTATGGCGTAAAACCAGGCTGTATCACCTGAGGATGGTTATGTGAGTGAGGCCTTACATTAGGGGTTTTTTGAGGCTTGAACTCCTTTAAGATGCTGGAGATTCTGAACCAGTAGTGAGGGGGCGGGAACATTTTAAAAAAATTTTTTAAGAAAGAATTTAATGAAAAAAGATAAGAGCTTCTCAAGGAAAAAATAGCAACATTCTGGCCATATAGATTTGGACCCTTGGATGATTCTTGCTTCTCTACTGTTGGCTCACCACAACTATTTCTACATCTACAACTTCTTGATAGATTTATATTGATACGTTGGGGCCAGTTTCAGATGTCCCTATGCAGTCTGGGAAATTTATCATACGGTGGGGCTTTGTGTATCGGCGCATGCTGAAACCACGCCCCTCTGCTCCGGCCTCCTAATGTATTTGGCGGCGGACCACAATGACATACAATTCTACGCCAGGCCCTGCCTTTGGATAAAAATACGTTATAGCAGGTGATCATTCGTGCTTAAACAGCCTATAGCGAATGCGCAGGAGCAGGACAGGAATGCCCCATGCCGGTCCTAACTGCCACCGGCTGCACCCTTCTCACCCCTCCACTACCACTTGGTGGTGAAGTGGCGCCAAGGGGAACATAATCGTAATGCATGGTGGTTCACAAGAAATTGTGATTATTTCAGAGCGTTTTCTGGCGTCCTGATAATTCTCTTCTATGTCAGCCATTTTTGGGATTGAATACTATACTGGGGGAAATCGGAAATGCTGACGTGACTCCTACTTCATGGACCAAAGTGAGAGTGAGATGGAGGTTGAATTAATGATATATAAGAAAGAAAGGAAAAAATGAAGATACGAAGTATAAACATGACCCTCTTGATTTTTTAGATAAGGTGGACTAAAGAAAGGTCTCCACAGTTCTCACCCGCCTTCCATTTCTCCTTTCACCTTCCTCCGTCCCTATGGTTAGGTGTGGGAATAATCCATATGTTTTCTAATGTAAAGGATCTAAGCATTCCTCACCTCGTTTCCCCTTTAGGCGTATAGAGCTGGCCCTATATCACCTCGACTTTTGGCTCTACAATGATGACATATCACATAGCCCGAGGGGATGGTGGATACCGGCCAACACCAGAAAATTAAAGGGCAACCGAGGTGAGGAATCATCACTTCCCCTACATAAACAAATAAGGAGAACCTCAACCCCCGTCACTGTGTAAAGAGATAGGGAAGGAGTTCTGGAGTGATTCAGACAGGAAAAAGTTAACAGGCAGCTGTAGGGAGTGACTGACTCTCTGGGCAAAGTGGCTGATGAGTAGAGATTATGATATGTAAGGAGCCATCGCTTTATCATGTTCACACTTATCTCGGACAAAATAATAGGATGGGGGGAAGACCTGTGAGCTCAGAAAAGAACTATGCAAAAAGTTTACCAAAAGTTTTGTTCCAAAAATTTCTTCTCATCAAATTCTAAGAGAATAAATGGGGCGAGCCGAAAAGAAGCAGCACGCAGAGTGATATGGATGAATACATTTGCATCGAGATTTGTAGCAGAAATCTTACCAGCTTATTCCTTTATCCGAATAGAGTTTGCAAAATTCCATGTTTTTCTAGCAGATGAATGGAACTGATTTTCAATCATCAAATTTTTTCAATTTTTTGAATGTACCCTAATTAAAAGGTCCAATTAAGAGTGTTTTTTCTCAAGCCCCCACCGCTCCCTAGCAATCAGTGCTGTCAGATATGCTAATTGGGTGCTTTATTGTCAGATGGGAGGTCCTCCCTGATGTCAAGTGTAGACGCGCGCTTGTATTCTACATAAAAGAGGTAATAGTAATCAAAATCCATCATGATAAACCAGGGACACTTACTCATAGATCCAGGCACCTTGACTGTGTTAATCTTCTACAGAGCCCCTCCCTGCTGTAGATTCACAGGCTGTTACAGTGTGCAGAGCACTTCCCCCCCTCCCACTGTGTGCTGAGGCATCTTGCTCTTTTACTTGAAAAACTATACATTTGTATGAACTTCATACTTCACAGACAGTATTTAGCAGAATATCTGGATGTGTTTAGTTATCCTAAAATGTTTTGGAATTCAAAAAAGTGTGATTTTGTAATTGTAAAAAATTCTTTTTTTTTTATAGAGCTTTAATCTGCATCTTTAATATACTAGAGAATAATGAAACAAAATAAGAGGCAATTTTGTACTGTTGGGTTGTATAAAATTTGCATATTGCTATATGCATGTATTATGGAGCGGAGTGGCAGGACACATACTGGACCTGTTGCTCCATCCATTAGTGAGGAGATCCATTCTCTAGATTGGGTCTTTGTTATTGGTGAGGGTCCCAGTAGTCACATTCTCATTGATCAGTTTGTTATCTCCTGTGGATAGAGGATAACAGAAAGTCCTGGTACAACCCCTTTAAGATTCTGTGGATTCTAAACAAGGGGTGAGAGGAGTGGGGGGAGGGATTTTTTTTTAAAAAATAAACAAAACGAGAGGGATAAGTTTTATTTTTATAAAAATTTTCATTTTAGAGGACTGCAGGGAGTTACAAACCAGTTCCCTGGACAAATGGAGAAACATCGGTTTGGATCGATTCATTTTGAACCTGAACCAAATTTTTCTAAAAACTTTTTGAAGTTTCTATGAGTCGAATCTTGAATGATTCACTTATTTCTAGGGTGGATCCATATATTCTGTCACAGTTTAAAGAGACTTGTAACAAGAATTTTACCCATCACACCAGTGATACATGCTGGTAAAAGACTAAAGGTCCTCCCCATATCACCTAAAGTTTTCTGCCATCGAGTGCCTAAATTACTGCCAGCGCCGGATTAAGGGTGGTGGAGGCCCCTAGGTGCAAATTGGTGGAGGCCCTCCCCACAATTGTTGCTAGTAATACCTACATCCAGCCCCGCTATAATAACTATATTCAGCCCCCCTATAATATATACAATCCCCCTATAATATACACAGCCCTCCTTTCATAACCATATACAGCCTTTAATAACTATATACAGCCTTGTATTATAACTATATACAGCTTCCCTTTAACAACTATATACAACCCCCTATTAGAACTATATACAGCCCTGTTTTTCTAATATGCAAATTAGTAGAGATGAGTCAAGTTTTCTCACGGGCTACCCATGCCCCTTCAAATCTTGACCTGTTTCTGTTCAAACTCCCCTCCTTGTCCTTACCAGAATGCTGTCCCTCTCACTGCATGGTGTACAAGTGATGGGTTGGGACAAATGGTTGTGGGCATGGGAGACTTAGGTTGAAGCAGGAAACGTTTGAGGAAGGATTTTACCGGCAGGAGTAGGCAGATTTGAGCTGAGACTCCAGCACTGAACCAGACAAAGTGGTGTGTGGGGGAAGGGGTTCCTTGTAGACTCCCATTCGTAATTAATCAGTGGAGTTATTTTGAAACCCACTATTTTAATAAGGTGGGTGGTGCCAGGCTGTCCGCTTCAGTTCAGGACCGCCCACCTGAATAAATTCTGTGAAGAATTGGAAGAGGTGATAAAATGTGATCTTTATTTGCAGGTTGGTTTCCATAATATGATATTAATAGTATTGAAAATGTGGCATTTTGTAGCTTTGTTGGGTGTTGTTTTAATCTCACTAAATAGATGAATTAAAATCCGGAGACATGCAAAACAAAAAAACTCCCCTAAAATAGGTGTAAAACATAGAACACCATCAATGGCGCCTTAGTAAATAAGGGATGCAACAATTTAGGTCGTTCCCTCTCATGTGCTCCAGTATTGAGTCTCCTAATATGTTCCAGGTTAAGCAGCAGAAGTGCAGCTGCAGAAATATAAGGATTGTCATCGGATGACCTGCTTTTACCTTTACTGTGCAGATTAGGTAAAGGTAAAAATATGTAACATGGACACTTTCACCTGCATTTTGCAGATTTCTGGGAATATAAAATGCCAACATACGGTAGTGGATCCCATTCTAATTTGGGTTTGAAACTAAGATCTTGGGGTCTCAGACTGTACTGGGTAAATTTCTAGATAATTTTTGTGATATATTCAGATCCACATAATTGAAACTCCATAAGTGAAGAACAACAAGCGATCCAAGCATGGGGCAGATTTACCTAAAAAGCAGTTACTGGGGTCCCAATTGATTATTGGAGCCCCACACAATGCTGGGATGAAATCAATTCTCCAAGGATGACACCCGAGGTTAAAGCTATGGTACACCCTCCCTCCTTCTCTACTTTACTATTTGGAGCAAAACTGGGTATTAGGCACTGCCCTTGCCATAACTCTGCTTGGGGTCCCAGAAATGGGAAATGCATTATATCCAGTATAAATAAAATCCATTATAAAACTACATTATAAGAAACGGCTAGGCTGCATCTGAATGATGAACTTTCCTGTTGCAATTTTTGGGACTGAAAATGGTTTTCCAGTACTGAAATATTGACCAATCACAGCTCCTTATATTGTATAGTGGCTGTTATTGGTAGTGCAGCTCAGCTCCATTCAAATTTAATGGGACTGAGCTGCAAACAAGCCTTGTGTCTGATGGAGATGACATTGTAGGCCTTAAAGGTGTAAGCGGGGGTGCTTGTTTTTAGACACCCACCAATATTGAGAAAAGGCCTACTGGCTCATTAGCATAATTTTACAATTTGATTTTAGAAGGAAAGAGGCCTTGAAGAACACATAGGTCAACTTAAAAATCTTAAATGGGGGCTCCCCCATTCCTCGGGAAAAAAAATAAAAAAAATAATTTAGAGATGTAGCTGTAATTGCCGACAATCAAAATGGGTAAAAAAAATTTAAAAAAAGGGATATCTCAAGAAAATCCATTGAATCGAAAAACATAAAAAATTGTGACAAATGTTTCTTAAAATTCTATCCAATTATACTATTTTCACCCCTTCCCGTATATCAATAGAGATTATCGATTAATGCTACCAAAATCGGTGGGTTCATCCAACATCAGTGTATTGTGTATGGGCGATTTTAGGCCTAATTCACACAGAAATATAATACTCAGAGCTGCTTGGATCTGTATTACAGGCTCCATAGGATCTTCTGTAAGAAGAGACGCATCCATGTATACATGTCCTCATACTCTCTGTCCATTTTTTATTTTCATTCTTGGTAAATGTGAGAATTCTGGATATTTTGCATATGTAGTTTGTATATTAGCTATTTTATGTTGCTTCTGTCTCACAGCTGTTCCCTAGTGGCAAAGACACGTCTACAACTCTTAGTGAACTAAGCCATAATGACATGGTGCAGACCCATGGGCAATCAGCCCTCCACATGCCAGGCTCAGCACAAATAGGAGATTTATTTGGAAGTGATAATTGGCATTTTGGGGGGCGCCGTCATACAATCCGGACCTTCCTAAATTGGTTTTTCAAAGCTAACGAGTAAAACGGTCTAATGGCCATGCCTCGGTAATAGACATCATAGAGAGATAGTGAGGGGGGAAGACATAGATCATTCACAGGACTGTCTGCAGTTCCCCAGGCTCTTATCCAATTTACATAACACATGTTGGGTTTTTTTGGCCATAGAAAAGAGTCAAAAGGTCATCTGTGCCCATGTGACTCCACATCAATGGACTTATGTATTACAGAAGCTTAATTTCTAGTCAACATGGGCATGGATTTTCGGAAGGAATTAGGAATTACCGGAGACTGAGATATAAACTGTTGTACATGTTTTCAGAACAGAAATGTTCACTGATAGAAGGGATTGAGACCTTTAGAGAACCTAAGATCTTGGATCTCCCTACATGTGTAATTCAGAATATAAACAATAATTTTTATGATATAAACTATATACAGACGGTCCCCTACTTAAGGACACCCGACTTACAGACAAACCATAGTTAGAGACAGACCCCTCTTACCTCTGGTGAATTTCTCTGGATGTTACTATAGTCCCAGACTGCAATAATCAGCTGTAAGGTGTCTGTAATGAAACTTTAGTGATAATCCTTTGTCCCATTACAGCAAAAAATGTTTAAACTCCAATTGTCACTGGGGCCAACATTTTTTTTTGTCTGGATCTACAATTATAAAATATACAGTTTCGACTTACATACAAATTCAACTTAAGAACAAACCTCCGGACCCTATCTTATTCGTAACCTGAGGACTGTCTGTATAGATATATTTAGAGATGAAAGAAAGTTACGATTGAATCTTGTGCTTTTACTGCTACAGGTACAATATAATTAGTACTTTTTTAGTAATTTGTACTTTTTTGGATTTTCATAGGACTCCAACTCACAAAGTAAAATGGGGTTGTAAATAAAGACCACCTTGTCAAATGTGTGATGAAATAAATGTTGTTATCTCATGTTGGCACCTTTGATTCTGAAAGAGGAACAAGGTGCCGTGCCTCCTATCTTTACTGTCCAAATAAAGCCCAAAAATTAGAAACTCACTCCTTTGTTGTCTTGGAAGAGGAGTCTGGCAGTGGCTTGTACACATCACCCCACTGAGTACACATACTCGCGTACCCAAATTGTGCATGCATGTGTATGGGGAGACTTTGAGGAATAGTTGTTCACGGAGCAGAACTCTGCTAGCAGTATGAGGCTGAGAGACAGGCAGTGGTTAAAACCCTGAGGTCTGCCAAGGGGTTAACCTAAACTCTCTGCTGCCTGGCTAGGCTATTGAATGGTACCCCCTCTGCCCCATCCAGTTCAGGTTATTTTTTAGTTAGTGGTTCTTCATGCAGTATCTTACACCCATGCGGACATGCCGGGTTTTAAGAGACACTATTTTAAGTGCAAGTTCCTGCTTTATAGAAAGTTACAGCGTCCCTGATGCTGCCCCCCATCTTGCTGCAGGTAGTGCTTCCTGAGGCAAGAGGCTCAACTCTCTTCATAGCTGATGCACCCCTGAATCTGCCCTTCACCTGTCCCCAGCGGATTTCAGAACAGATATATTTCCTACAAGACCTGACTCAACTCTAATATTGGATATTGCTCTACAGTCCTCCACTGATGTAATCTTTTGAAATTTACATGTCACCGGATGATTCTCAACTGAAATTAACTGGTAACAGTTAAGACTGTTCATTCAGGAGCAGATTTATGAAATATGTTAAATAGATAACACAGGATCCACTACTCCAAATAGGTGATGTTTACAGCCCCCCTGTCCTGAACTCCTGCCTGTCCCCGACTCTGTCTCTGCCTCACGATTCTGCACCTTGCCTTGGCCATTACCACGGACAAAGTTGCGCCTGTGGAGCTAGAGGATGCCAGATTCATGAATCTGGCACTCCAAGCACTGCCCCGAAATTGCAGTCCGACTCTGCATCGGAAGGCCCATTTCAGTGACGAAATTTTTGTTGTGTGAAGAATAGTGCAGCTGCGACACAAAAGGGTCACGTGTGACACATATGTGGCACGGACACTTGTTAAATACATGTGAAAGCAGTCTGTCTGATAGAAAACATGGTGCAAGGTTTATAGTAAATGTGCCCAAAGGTCTTTATCCAGGAGAGAGGCATTTAGCAGAACTGACATTGTGGATCTCATCATCTCCAAACTATCTCATCTCTCTTTTTCTATGTGGCAGATGCTAGTATAATGTTCAGAAGATAAATTAAAGTGTAGATAGACCTTGTACCCTGATAATCTAAGCACATTGTCATCACACAGCATCTCATAGCACAGAGGGATTCCAAAATTCCCACTGTAATTATACGATGCCCATCACAATGACCATTGTGTGTGGAGACTTATAGCCATTGATCCCCCACTAGGGGAGAAATATGCAAATAATTTTTCCTAGATGGGGCAAGGAAGACCATGCTTCTTTTGCTACCTTGTAAGGCAGCTCCCTAACCAAGTATTTCAGGAAACCTAATGGAACCAAATGGCATAACATTTTTGTTTAAAAAAATAGTCAGTGGGGCAGATTTACTTACCTGGTCCATTCGCGATCCAGCGGCGCGTTCTCTGTGGTGGATTCGGGTAGTTCCTCCGACGTCCACGATCCACTGCTGGGTGAAGGTAAGCACGTGTCCAGCGATACTTTTTTCTAAAAATGCAGCGTTTTTTCCGAATCCGTCGGGTTTTCGTTCGACCACGCCCCCCCTGATTTCCGCCGCGTGCATGCCGGCGCCGATTCGCCACAATCCGATCGTGTGCACCAAAATCCCGGGGCAATTCAGGAAAAATCCGTGCAAATCGGAAATATTTGGGTAACACGTTGGGAAAACGTGAATCGGCCCTTAGTAAATGACCCCCTTGTTTTTGAGGGGACTTCTATACCAATTTCCAAGAAAATAATTTTTTTTCACAAAATTGTCACAAATCACAAAAAATACTCAAACACACACAACAAGTTCTGAAACATGTGGATGGGCTTTTCAGTCATTTCCAGAATTATCAGCAAGCCTGGGTCCCTGAACAGCTTTTAATGCTGAGCATTAGGTTAGGCAAGATGGCCGCCACCCTAATCGTTAAAGGAGATATTAAAAAAATTGAAAATCTGCTATTACAAAATAAAAACGGTTTATAAATAAATGAAGAATATATATCAGGATACGCTATTAATGTTTATTTTTGCAAGATCTTAAACATTCCCTTTAAGGATGTAGTGCAGTGAGGATAGATTTACCCTGTGATACTACACTGAGGCTGCCTGTATTGGCAGTGTAGAGGTTACAGCCAGTGTTACTATAGGGCAGGGTAAGAGCGGGCAGGATGCGTTGTACAGTAGAGCGCCTCGCCTCAGCTCACCTCATTCCGATATTATTTCTTAATTAATTAGTCAGCCAGCTGCCGGCCTCGCTCATTCTCTACTGTAATCCATTCAAAACATTGCTGGAATCGACTCACTAAACCAATCTCCCCTTCCTAATTCACTTGGCGGGCGCTCCACTATATTATCCTGCCCGCTCCGATGCTTCATGCCCGTCCCGTGTCGTATTCTAAGTGGATCTTAGTCATTATCAGGAAATGTCTAAGTCTGTATGAGCAGCAGCACACACCCAAAGTTACCCGAGTAACACTGGACAGACTCATACACTTATACCCACTACATTGCTCTGCAAACAGCGTCACCACATTCATTGGGTTGTACCTGGTATTTAGCTTAATTCCTCCGAAGTGACATCACATACATCAGACACATGGCCAGGGTGTAGATATGAAATGAATGGGGATCAGCTGCAATACCATGCACGGTACAATGGTCCAAACACTGCTGTCTGATAACAATCTCCCAACCGTCCCAGATCCTGCAGGAGTGTCCCAGATTTGGAGCTCTGCCCTACTGTCCTACAAACACAGAGTTGAATATAATGATAATAAATAAAGATTATTATTATTATTATAATACGGAGAGCCATCATCTCCCCACATCATAAATGATCCTCTGTTCTGTGGACAGCAGAGGCCGGCAGGCGCTATGTGATTATGTCATCACGCCTACTGGCTTCAAATTAGTGGAGGGAGCAGGATTGCTGCAGGTGAACACGGAGTGGTGAGTACCCAATGTTTTTTGTTTACTATACAGCCCGAAACAGGAGGTGAGAAGGTGAGGGGCCAAAATGTGAGAAGGAGAGGGGACACAATATAAATGGAGGATGAGGAGAGGGGACACAATGTGAGAAGGAGAAGGGACACAATATGAATGGGGGATGAAGGGAGGAGCCAAAATGTGGGGAGGAGAGGGGACACAATATGAGTGGGGTATGAGGAGAGGGGCCACAGTGTGAGAAGGAGAGGGACCACAATATGAATAAGGGATGAGGAGAGGGACCTCAGTGTGAGAAGGAAAGGAAGCACAATATGAATGGGGGATGAGGAGAGGGGCCACAGTGTGAGAAGGAAGGGAGACACAATATGAATGGAGGATGAGGAGAGGGTCCACAGTGTGGGAAGGAAAGGAAGCACAATATTAATGGGGGATGAGGAGAGGGGGCACAATGTGAGAAGGAAAGGAGGCACACTATAAATGGAGGATGAGAAGAGGGGCCACAGTGTGAGAAGGAGAGGGGACAGAATATGAATGGGGATTAGGAGAGGGGCCACAATGTGAGAAGGAAAGGAAACACAATATGAATGGGGGATGAGGAGAGGGGTCACAGTGTGAGAAGAAGAGGGGACACAATATAAATGGGCAATGAGGAGAGGAGCCACAGTGTTAGGAGAGGGGACATAATATGAATGGAGATGAGGAGAGGGGCCACAATGTGAGAAGGAAAGGAGAAGCAATGTAAATGGGGGTTGAGGAGAGGGGCTACAGTGTGAGAAAGAGCGGGAACACAACATTAATGGGGGATGAGGAGAGGGGCCACAATGTGAGAAGGAGAGGGGACCCAATATAAATGGGGGATGAGGAGATGGGCCTTAGTATGAGAAGGAGATGGGACACAAAATGAATGGGGATGAGGAGAGGGGCCACAGTGTGAGGGGGAGGAAGGGGATCACAATATTAATGGGGACAAGGAGAGTGGCCACAATGTGAGAGTGGGAAGGAGAGAGGATATAATATGAAAGGGGATGTGGAGAGGGGCATCATACATTATAGTGTCCATTAAGATATTCATATAAAGGTATTACACTGTGTAAGAATGCTAAGGGTTGGGATCGGAGGTGGGACAATGGGCAGGGTTTAGTGCATAAAAATTTTAATGTTACATATTTTGTCTGTCTTTTCATGTCCCAATAGTTAGGAGCGATATAATAATAACTTTGTCTATGGAAATGTCTTTAATATGCAAGTACAGTGAAACCCTTTAAGAAGAATGGGGTTTTCAAGAGTTAAAAATAATAAACTGTTTATAAGACAACTTATACGATTTTCAGACATACTTTTTTTGTTTTCCAGTGATATCACTTAAAAGAGAAAATTCATTTTTTTATAGTTATGTATTTGTGATTCTTGGTGCATCAGGGGCAGTCTGCTAGTGCACCTAATTCCTTCTTTCTTTGCCCTCTACCTCTCCCTACCAAACTTCTTCACAAAAATTGAACACAAATGTTCCCCACACATTGCTTATATTTTAATTTATAAGATGCATATAATAAATTTAATTTGTATGATATGGTGTTTATTACATGTGAATTGGTAGAACTTGTTATTTTGTGTCATCTATAGACACATTTCAAGTTGTACTGAGAAGCTTATAAAGAACCATGCTGCGTTATACTCGCTTCAAGCTCCATCCCTGCCGTAGTCGTGAAGCCCACAGGAACCAATCATCTACCAACTAGAAATTTTCCAACAAAAAGTTGTACATGAGCACAGATCCAAGTTGCTGCCATAGGCTACTCCACTGTTTACTCCACTACTTTTCTCTTGTATTACCTCCTGATACTCCAGACAGGGACCAAGTACTAAATCAAAAGACAATGCAATCGAAGGCAATCCTAAAGGCTGCGGTGGAGAGCAGTTAGATCAATTTAGAAACAAACCAAAATCAATACAAAAAAAAAAATCAAAGTACAAAAGAAAAATCTTTATCCCTGCCATGCATAATGTGATACTTGGCAGGGGGCGCGGGGAGCTCTAGAAGATTGGGTCGGGTTCTTTCCTGGCACAGGCGACCAGTTGGTAGCAGGAATTATCAATCACATACAAGGAAACTCCCTGCAGCTAGAAATCAGTCACCTTTGAGGAAAGTTTCTACTTGCTGAATAACCGAGGAGCTTGTTATTTAGATAACTTCAGGGGATGATAAGATCTTTAGTGTCTCATTAGCTGGAGCTTGATGAAAGGGAAGGCATCGCTGTGCATCTAATATAGCACCACGTGTGGTGCCAGTCATCACCTTGTGCACATGATGTCATCCTATAACTTAATTTGGTCAACATATAATAATAGACAGTGAGGTCACAACCTTATACTATATCTAAAGTGACCTGACAACATACAAGGAGACTGTTGGGCAAGTTTTAAAATTTCTCAAAGGAAGGTCAAGTAATCCACTCACAAGTGGTCTCTGTGAGGATTGGGAAGACAACTGCTTGTCTGAGGTCATTTGTATGGTACTTTGGTTGGTACCAATCCATGGCATTACTAGATTTAGTGCATAAAGTTGTACATAGTGCATTGTATATAGTGAAGTACATCACTCTTTTGAGATACATGAGAGACATGACACAATTCTGAAATTATCTAAAATGATCTTTTGGGCCCAAAGAATCTCAGTCTAACACTGAATGTTGATGCACATAGCGTAAGATACATGGCCATATAGGCTCCATATATCTCATACAGGTTCCATCCTTAACTAGAGCTGTAAAGAAATATCTACAACTTGTGATGGGAGCAACAAAAAGTAAGTTACTGAACTCAATAGTCTCAATAGTACCAATTAGCCAAGATGTGACCAAGACCCAGAAAAATATATCACGATGGTCCAGTTAGCAAACAAATGGGTTGTTAAAAGGGTTTTCCAAAAATCTGTGAAAATTATATGGGGCCGAGGCAAGGGTGGGAAAGAAACAGAAAACAAGGCACGACAGCACTGAATCTGGCCAGGAGTTTTGGGGGCTCTCAAGACTCACTTGGGCCAACGAGCAG
The DNA here is from genome assembly GCF_040894005.1 of Engystomops pustulosus. Lineage (NCBI taxonomy): Eukaryota > Metazoa > Chordata > Amphibia > Anura > Leptodactylidae > Engystomops > Engystomops pustulosus. Next base: position 238,499,340 of record NC_092412.1, read on the forward strand.
CCTTCTTGTACAAAGGGACTACACAGGAAGTGACATCATGTGGTCAGAGGAAGTGACATTGTAACAAGAGATCTTGTAACAATCAACATGTATCAATAAATTAACATAGTGGGGCACATTTACTTACCCGAACCCCCGATCCGGAGATTCATGTAGCTCATGCGCCCGAGATCCTGCATGTGTCGCTTCCCTGCTCAGGTCCGCCGGAGTTCACGTTCCTGGTGCTTGTAAGTGCGTGTCTTGCGACACAATGTGAATCTTAAATTCCGCACATTGTCCGAATCCATGGGTTGTTCGATGGCCACGTCCCCCGATTTTCGTCACATGAAAGTCGGCACGATTGCGCCAAAATCCAATCGCGTGCGCCAAAGGCCCCTGTTAAATGCGCCGCAACACGGAAATCATCGGGAAACCCGACGAAAATGCGGTCCACGGACCATTAGTAAGGTTGCCGCAGTGAGTCAAATTTTGGTTGTTCCAATTCTTGGGCAGGAGATGACCACTAGATGAATCGTGACCCAAATGATTGTATACTGAATGATTTAGGATAGTAAAGGGGTGATTTCAGCATCCTTCGTTATCTGGGAAGTGAATAATAATAAAAATAATTAATAATTTGTTATTTATATAGCGCACACAGATTACGCAGCGCTGCACAAGGCTTGTCAAATTGGTCCCTGTCCCCATGGGGCTCACAATCTAAACAACCTAACAGTATGTTTTGAAGTGTGGGAGGAAACCGGAGTACCCGGAGGAAACCCACGCAAACACGGAGAGAACATACAAACTCTTTGCAGATGTTGACCTGGGTGGGATTCGAACCCAGGACCCCAGCACTGCAAGGCAGAAGTGCTACTCACTCAGCCACCGTGCCGCCCACTCGAATCATCCAGCGCCCTAATATAATATTACAATAGCACATGATACATATAAATAGCATAATACAACTGGACAGAAGTAGAACCCGCACCCTCCCCATTGTGACATTACACACTAGACGCTTGGCTTGGATTTTCACAGTTACAGAACCATGAATGACCAAATCTCATTATACAGTAGAATATACATAGGAGGAACAGATGAAGACATAATCACTGATCATAAATCATTAAAGTTATTATATTATATAGAGATACACAGGAGCGGCTTGTCTTTCTCTGTCAGCCTATTAACATATAGAGAGTGAAGCAGCTGAATCATCTATAAAGATCTCCCCGTAACACTATCCCCTAATTATTCCCATCAATTACTGCATGCTGGGTAAAAATAATCCAAACTTAGAGGCACATAGTTTATTCTGAATTTTTTTATGGGGATCATGTCGGGTAACCACCTGCTAAGGGTCTTCAGGCACAAATGGAAACTTGTCTGTATGAGGAAAGGGAAGTCTGAGTTTGCACTTTTAGGATATGTTGAATTAAATAGATGACCTGATGATTTATGGGATATTTATAGCTGTATAGGTCATGAACGATGCATTGTTATACAGTTTATTTCTTCCTCGATGACCCAAGACATGGCGCAAATCCATCATATACATCACCAGAAATTCATATACTGTGCATAGCCGGAGCAAATGTTCAGAATGGACCCTCCGTTATCACCCTACACTAATTCATGTCATGGCCATCAGCTGCCCCGATCCTTTAGCACTATCCCAGGCATTTCTCTTTGTAAGGCATCATACACACTGCCATGTGCTCTCCCGGACCGGATTAGGAGAGTAGCACACGACCGGGGGGAGAAGGTAGGAGGAGTGAGCGCTCCTCACCCCTCTCCATTGAAAGCTGAGCTGCCCGGTGCAGAAGTGTTCTCTCTTATTTCAGTGATAGGCGGCATTTGTCGTTACTCTAGGGAGAAGACAGAAGTGGTTTATAACAGCTTATAAGAGTGTTCTCCTTAGAGCTTATCTCCTTAGAGCGTCCTTGGAGCCTCGAATTCCCTCTGAAGGGAGCACTCCCTAAGCATTTCAATCTGTATTATTTCTGTCCATTACGTGGTTCCGGAGGCAGTTGCTGCACCTGGGATGTGTCTCTAATAGGGATGAGCAGACCCGAACCACAATTTTTTGAGTCCTTAAAATGGGATTTCAGCCAAGCATTTGGGCGCTCGGCCTCACCCCTGTTGGTAACATGTGCGATCATTGCTGTAACTGGTCGTGGGTGTTAACCTTTTAAATGTCAGTGCCATTTTTCATAGGGTCCATCCTAGGGAAGAGAGAAGCACACTTGTGATAAAGGTTAAAACCGGGCACCGATCGTGGGTGTAAAATAGTGATGAGCAGACCCGTACCTTTAAATGCCACTGACAAAGAAGCTTGGCTGGCTGCATTTAAAGGGTTAACACCTGTGATCAGTGCCAGCACTGATCATGGGTGTTTGGTTTTAGGTTCCGATACCCAAACTGAACTTAAGTTCGAGTTTTGGCCAAAATTTGGATTTCTCTTATAAGAAGCAAAGAGAAATAAATAAAAGAAGAGGGAAGTGATTTATGCTGAGGACACGACCTGGGGGAACCAACTGATTCATTTGCATATGGATTAAACTAGTTGGAAATTGAATAATATACACAAATACTAAAGATGTATTGAAAATCACATTACATTCCTCTACATCATAACACCAGCGAATATAACGCTTAGTAGAGGTGGTAGACTCCCATGAATGTCCACATTTTTTATAAAAAAAAGGTCAATATCGAATTCCCTTTGACAGCCAAGTAAGTTAATACCAGAATCCCAAGCAGACTTGACTGGTTAAAGGAATAATGTCAAAATGCCTGATGGTCTAGGACAGTAGGGAGAGTTTATTTCAATATTCATAATGATCTCAAGTTTCTACTGGTTGTTTGGGAGACTGAAAAGTTGGGGTCAGCATACTTGGTGGTCTTGAATAGTGAGGATGTTGATCCCAACTCTCTAGGCTCCAATGTTGGCCTGTTTGTGGTCATTGAATAGAGGAGACTGAGAGGACTGTGCAGCCTAGAAGCCTTCATAGTTCTCTTTATGATTGAGATTGAGGCTTGTGAGACTCTCTTATGCAGTCCCAGTTGCGCAGAGATACTTATCGAACCTCAGCTTGATACCGAAGTGCTCCATATTTGATCAGTCATGTTTAGTTTGATAATATTGTGGTCTTTTTTTAATGTCTCCTGCTGCAACAACCATAGAGTAAAGCACTGGTACACTAGGTCCTCCATTAAAAGGAATCATTGTCTCTTTCGTCCCTCAGCTAGAAGACCTCCAGCTGATAACTTGGACTCATTAATCCCATAAATTAATATTTCTTATTGTAATCAGGATTCAAGATGTTCCTTCAGTTTGCGGTCACGATCTAGATTAGAGACATACTTATAATGTCACACTATTCAGAATTGCATAGCTTTCTGGTGAACTCATGTAATAAAGCTAAGGTTTGCCATGACCTGAGGAAATTCAAGATGTCAACCTGGTTTCTGTGACCTGAGATCAATACAATGGACACAATTCTGCTGATTGATTGTCCTGAAACACGTTGTACATTGAATTCTTGACCAATGGCCTATTGTCTGCAGTCAGTAAGCGTGCCCAAATGATTACTCTATTTCACCAGACTAATTCATTATTATTGTGGGGAGATTTATTTAGAATTTTGATTTGGCCTATGTGGATGACTATTCCTGGCGTTCCACCTTAATAGGAACATTGCTATATGATTTCATAATCTCATTGCCTGGATACTATAGAGGGTTGGGTCCTGCAACTCAGATCAATAGTTCAGAGGAAGGACAATGTCCAACAGTTCATTTCACTGAACCTGCAGATCTTGTGCCACTGGAATGTGTGTCTTTGGCCAGAACATGACATTACAAAGGGATAATTCACACAGTGATATCACGGTACAGATATAATACACACAGTTATGTCACAGTACAATGATAATGCACTTACTGATGTCATATTACAGGGATAATGCATGTATTCATGTCTCAGTACAGAAATAATACACACAGTGATGTCACAGTACAGAGATAATACACACAGTGATGTCACAGTACAGGGATAATACACACAGTACTGTCACAGTACAGGGATAATACACACAGTGATGTCACAGTACAGGGATAATGCATGTATTCATGTCTCAGTACAGGGATAATACACACAGTGATGTCACAGTACAGGGATAATACACACAGTGATGTCACAGTACATGGATAATACACACAGTGATGTCACAGTACAGGGATAATACACACAGTACTGTCACAGTACAGGGATAATACACACAGTGATGTCACAGTACAGGGATAATGCATGTATTCATGTCTCAGTACAGGGATAATACACACAGTGATGTCACAGTACAGAAATAATACACACAGTGATGTCACAGTACAGAGATAATACACACAGTGATGTCACAATACAGGTATAACACACACAGTGATGTCACAGTACAGGTATAATACACACAGTGATGTCACAGTACAGGGATAATACACACAGTGATGTCACAGTATAGGGATAATACACACAGTGATGTCACAGTACAGCGATAATACACACAGTGATGTCACAGTACAGGGATAATACACACAGTGATGTCACAGTACAGGGATAATACACACAGTACTGTCACAGTACAGGGATAATACACACAGTGATGTCACAGTACAGGGATATTGCATGTATTCATGTCACAGTACAGAGATAATACACACAGTGATGTCACAATACAGGTATAACACACACAGTGATGTCACAGTACAGGTATAATACACACAGTGATGTCACAGTACAGGGATAATACACACAGTGATGTCACAGTACAGGGATAATACACACAGTGATGTCACAGTATAGGGATAATACACACAGTGATGTCACAGTATAGGGATAATACACACAGTGATGTCACAGTACAGGGATAATACACACAGTGATGTCACAGTACAGGGATAATACACACAGTGATGTCTCAGTACAGAAATAATACACACAGTGATGTCCCAGTACAGGGATAATACACAAAGTGATGTCACAGTACAGAGATAATACACACAGTGATGTCACAGTACAGGGATAATACACAGTGATGTCACAGTACAGAGATAATACACACAGTGATATCACAGTACAGGGATAATACACACAGTGATGTCCCAGTACAGGGATAATACACAAAGTGATGTCACAGTACAGAGATAATACACACAGTGATGTCACAGAACAGGGATAATGCATATATTGATGTCTCAGTACAGAAATAATACACACAGTGATGTCCCTGTACAGGGATAATACACACAGTGATGTCACAGTACAGAGATAATACACACAGTGATGTCACAATACAGGTATAACACACACAGTGATGTCACAGTACAGGTATAATACACACAGTGATGTCACAGTACAGGGATAATACACACAGTGATGTCACAGTATAGGGATAATACACACAGTGATGTCACACTACAGGGATACTACACACAGTGATGTCACAGTACAGGGATAATACACACAGTGATGTCACAGTACAGGGATAATACACACAGTAATGTCACAGTACAGGGATAATACACACAGTGATGTCACAGTACAGGAATAATACATACAGTACTGTCACAGTACAAGGATAATACACACAGTGATGTCACAGTACAAAGAGAATGCACACAGTGATGTCACAGTACAGGGATAATACACACAGTACTGTCACAGTACAGGGATAATACACACAGTGATGTCACAGTACAGGAATAATACCTACAGTACTGTCACAGTACAAGGATAATACACACAGTGGTGTCACAGTACAATGAGAATGCACACAGTGGTGACACAGTACAGGGATAATACACACAGTGATGTCACAGTATAGGGATAATACACACAGTGATGTCACACTACAGGGATACTACACACAGTGATGTCACAGTACAGGGATAATACACACAGTGATGTCACAGTACAGGGATAATACACACAGTAATGTCACAGTACAGGGATAATACACACAGTGATGTCACAGTACAGGAATAATACATACAGTACTGTCACAGTACAAGGATAATACACACAGTGATGTCACAGTACAAAGAGAATGCACACAGTGATGTCACAGTACAGAGATAATACATACAGTGATGTTACAGTACAGGGATAATACACACAGTGATGTCACAGTACAGGGATAATACACACAGTGATGTCACAGTACAGAGATAATACACACAGTGATGTCACAGTACAGGGATAATACACACAGTACTGTCACAGTACAGGGACAATACACACAGTGATGTCACAGTACAGGAATAATACCTACAGTACTGTCACAGTACAAGGATAATACACACAGTGGTGTCACAGTACAATGAGAATGCACACAGTGGTGACACAGTACAGAGATAATACACACAGTGATGTGACAGTACAGGGATAATACACACAGTGATGTCACAGTACAGGGGTAATACACACAGTGATGTCACAGTACAGGGATAATACACACAGTGATGTTACAGTACAGGGATAATACACACAGTGATGTCACAGTACAGGGATAAAACACACAGTGATGTCACAGTACAATGAGAATGCACACAGTTATATCACAGCACAGAGATAATACACACAGTGATGTCACAGTACAGGGATAATAAACATTGTGATGTCTCAGTACAGAGATAATACACACAGTGATGTCACAGTACACAGATAATACACACAGTGATGTCACGGTTCAGAGTAAAAGCATGGGAAAGAAAACATGTTAAACATATTATAATGTCACATATGTGTTTATAGCACACATTATAATATTATTGAGTAATCCTGCAAAAAAAATATCACTAATCCCACCTTGTGATGAGCCTTAGTTACTCGGCTTTGTAGCATCTGCTGTTTGTATATCTTGGTGGTTACATTCTGAAGGGGTTTTAGCGGCAGTGTCACACATGTGACACATCTGTAGTCTGCCCTGATATGTTCCTCCACTTTCCATATCACCTTTATATTGGGGTGAAACTATATTGGCCCAGATTTATCAAAAGTATTGTAGTGTGTACTATGTACAATCGGCATGAGGGGTGTACAGAGTGTGCCAGATTATTAAACCTGGCACACCCTGCACCCTCTCATTCACCCAAACCAGTTCCCTCCGCTGTACTGAAGAGATCCATCCAGGTGGAAACAGTGCTGTCTACAGCTGGGAGTCTGTTCCTTCTGGAATACATATACCAGTTTGGCTTAATCACATCAAGTTATAAAGCTTCTTGTAGGTCATGCTTGGTGTTCAGGGAGCTGTCTTTCGAGGTTGGAAAAGGAGGTATTGTTTTCCATTTCCCACCTTGAAAACATAGTTGTATATTTCCCAGAATCCCCTAGTGGAGCACAATTGGCTATAAGTCTCTGCACGCCTACAAGGCGGCCTTAATTGGCAAAGTCTCCATAAGGAGAACTATTACTTCCTGACCCTAGTCCCCAAGTCTACGCTCACAGAATGCTACAGAAAGAAAAATGATGATAATGGTCCAAGACTCAAACTTAGTGTTACCATGTAGCAAGATCTTATTGCCCATAGTTTCTGGAATATGAGGTTTCTGGATTTAAGGTGTTTACCACCTAAATAAACAGAATGACACTGAAACAACATCTCCATTCTCGGTGTTGTGGCAGAGATATGCTACTAAGCCTTGAAATGGGATGTGAAGTAGAGTGACTGACTTTGTTTAGAAAATTCACCATCAACTGATTTCTTCAGTCTTCTTCTGCTCTCTATGGCAATCACGGAACAAGTCTACACTACGTACGTTGCCCTACCTACTACGTCTCCTCACTATGTTCTGTGTGTTGATTCTGGAGTTTGTGGAATCTCGAATCAGCTGTTTGTTGGCCGTCTTGGTTTTAGACTCCCACCAGTCTGATATTGATGACTTACCTCTATCAAGATTACTTACCTGACTCCGTTTTCCAGTTCCCGAGTGGCTGCGGTAATCTTTCAGACTTGTACCACTCGGGGAGTCCTGGAGGAAAGGGAGAGATTTTATGGGATATGTTTCAACCAATGAGTGGCCACCTTGAACCAGAGGATGACAAAGGAAGTGTTGTCTTCTGGAAACGGAAGTGATGTCCACTGAGGAGGCCACTAATTGGTTGACCCATTGGAACTTCCTATGCAATGTAGGAGCTAGGAGCTAGAGCGGGGTACGTATACTTTTCTTCCCCACCTTAGCCCCTATATTCATGGAAAACCCCTATAACTGTAGCTTTTATTTCCTAATTTATTATTATGACAATAGACAATTTTCTGGTCTTTGGTATTGCCCACTCAGGATGGATTGTTGAGGCTCATATGACTCTTTTTGACCAATCAGTGGCCTTGGTGGACTATGGGACTCCACTTCAATGTAACAAGGGCCTTCCCAGGGTCTAAGTTTCTTAATTGGCTAAAGCGGGTGCTGTGACCCATTTCGGTCATTGAACCATTACTTCTAAAGACTGGGAGACTAATGTGAAGCGGGAAAGTGGTTGAGTAAATACACTTTCTTTTTTTGGTCGCCCTTGTCACAGCTCCTAGGGGTTTTCCTATGATTTCTGGAGACTCCTTTAAATTGTTGTTTTATATATTATTGCTTTATGATTATCACATGAAACCAATACATATCCAGGCTTTCCGTTTACACAGAGCGTCACAGAGGAGCGGGGCAGTGAACTTTCACATATTTGATATGAAGTATTTTTAAGCAATTTCTGAACTAATTATACTTTACGCTATTTTCTAGCATTTAAAACCCCAGGTGATGCAATGTTCTGGATCACAGACTCCTCGCAGCCAGCGCTAAGTAATATTTCTTCACCTAGGTCTAAAAGATTGCTCATGAATTGCTAAGTACTCGGTTTTACAAACCCTCCGAGAAATGTTTTACAAGTTGCTTTTGGGATTTCGGAAAAAAAAAATGCAGATTGTGAATAACACGCAGTCACTTTAATTTTCCGTCAGGTTTATCACAAAATCCCCACAAGGTGACTTTTCATTGCTGTGATAATGCCGGCTGCATAGTCAAATTTACACCAGCTCCGTGTTGTATAGCTGAGGCTGGCAGAATAATCTCCGGCGTGTTTTGTTTGGAGACCTCCAGGTTGACCTTTATTCTCCCGCTTCCCAAATTTTACAAAGTGTGATCAATGGATAGATCCTCCGAGCGGCCCTGATCCTCACAATAATGAATAAGGCAAAAATCAAATACTGGAAGTCAATGGTGTTTTTGTGACATTATTAGGGGAAAATCAAGTGTGTAGAAGATGTAAATTGCTTCAACCCAAAATGTAATGACTTACAGCAAACACCACTCAGCCGGTATCACCTATTCCCCCTCAATATGTGTCAGCGTCTCTGTAGACCTTTATGCTTCTACCTGTACAAATAGCTGTGAAAGACTTCATTGTCTTCCTCAACCCAAGGATTTAACCAGGATATTACAAATCCGACATATAATTTCCCTCTCCATGTGTTTCCCGTTTCGCACATAGGCTTCTGGAAAGGTTTTTAAGATCAATATGTAATTTTTGAAAAAATATTTTGACATCTACATAACATGGAACATCTTATTCCATTTTTCATAATTTTCATTGTAGCCTTTCATATTTTTTTATGGTGACATAGTGGCAGGAGGGCTTGTTTTTTGTGAGATCAGGGGCAAATTTAGTCTATAATTCAAATCCATGAGGCTCTGGGACCAGGGTGGGAGGAGGTCCCACAAATTGCTGTGATTTAGGTTCTTCTGGATCCGTTTTTAAAGTAACAGCTGGTTAACAAAAAGAAGAATGAGCGGCATCCTCCTTGTCCACCCCTTAATGAGATCCAGACGTGCTTTTATCACCCTCACTTTACTCCCACCGGAAAATTTACATGGAATATCTCTCAATTATTATTATTTTTCATAATTTTCATTGTAGCCTTTCATATTCTATTTAACTTGACATAGTGGCGTTGACATAGTGGCAGGAGGGCTTGTTTTTTGTGAGATCAGGGGCAAATTTGTCTGTAATGCAAATCCATGAGGCTCTTGGACCACACATAGGTGTTATCCAGTTTCTCCTGGATCAGTTTTTGAAGTAACAGATGTTCCAGGCAAAGAAGTAGGAGCAGCATCCTCCCTGTCCATCCTGTAATGAGACCCAGACCCGCTTTTTTCTTCCTTCTATCACCCTTTTTTACCACTAGCACTGAAATCTGGAGTAGATGTGGGAAGAGGCCAAGTCCAGACTAGAGTAGGATGCGAAGGAGGAAAGCTGCATTGGGCTACACTAAGGGACTAAGTGTATCATTAGGGAGGATACAAGACATAAGTTTGCTTGGGTTCCCCAAAATGCCAAGTCCATCTCTGTGTTGGATAAATTGGATAAGTGGTATTTTTCATTTGAATTGTTTTTAATATGTATATCATTTACCAGTTAACTTTTACTTACTAGAAGGGGTCATTTTTTGGGAGAGGGAGTAATTTTCTGGGGGAAAATGCTATCTGAGTTTAGCTATGAGGTTATGTGATTACTATTACTAATTTCAGGAGAACAGATAGGTCGCATGTAAGAGAAACAGGCTGGAATTGTTATATTAACAATGGTATTATATAAATATTATTTATAAGCTTGCTAGTCTGGAAAGGCTTTGGTGATATGTAACTAGTTACTCGTGTGACTCACTTGTATCACTCTACATGTAAAACTCTATACGGATAAACAAAGGTGTTTTTACTCAGGAACATGGAGTCCGGGGTCAGAGCTGATAGTAACAATGCAAAGTCCAGCCATAGGTAACAGGTTACAGGCCAGGTACAAGATAGCAGAATCAATGAACCATTCAAAGGTCTCATCTCACTCGCTGCTCTTATCAGGAGGTGACCACAAGGAAATAGAAACCTATCAGTTTCATACATAGATACAGTAGTCACACAACTGATTCCGCCATGGCCAAATGTGCATACATATAAAGCATTATCATAATATAATACAACCCTCTTATACACACCGAAGAAGCCTCCAACGAGTGACACCATGTCAAGTTTATTCTTCTCATACTTTAGACCCCCAAGACGACTAAAGGAACCATCAAGGCTATCAAGAAGAAAAAGATATACAAATCCATTATATAGATATTCAGCTCAATATTTTCAGACATTGCATGTTTACAGCTGGAATATGTTATAAGTGATATGATTTATGAAGATAATGTGTAGATCATATAACACGTGTTCCGCATATATGAATTACATAGAGAGTTACCTAAAGTCTAACTTTTTAATTATATGCTGTGTTTTCCAATTTACTTCTTATGTTTGCGACAATAATGGAGATGTATCATAATCAAACTCAATTTTAATAGATTCTGTTTTGGCATTATTTGTTCCGAATTTCTCAAAAAATTAAATGATCTTTGATTAGAGATGAGTGAATCTATTTGTTTGTTCATAGATTAGCTGCGAATCTGGCATTTTTCAGAAGTATGAATAATTTCTGATTCATTTCGGATGAATCTTTCAAAATGGCGGCTATCTAGTGTTATCATCCACCCGAGAGCTTAGTAAGGAGGAGCTTTGCAAACATTAAAAAAAAAAAAACATTCGGACTAAATCAGAATAAAAACTGAAAAATTCTGCAAAGCTTCTGTGAATGGAATCTTGGAAGATTTGCTCTCTGCTTCCCGTATAATTTCTGCGAAAAAAACCCATATTTTACAATATTATTCACCATTTAAATTCTCCCAATTACAACTTTAGTATTGAAAAAAACACACACGCTATGGACCACTTGGTTCACTTCTCAGTTATTTCATCAGTTGTTGCACCAACATTATATTGTCATGTATCTTCACCTTGAATGTTCACATGGTTTTCTCATGGCAGTGCTGTCAACCAATGGAAACATCAGAAAGTCTACGCCTCTTGATGTATTTTTTTTTAGATATGAGTCACTTTTAGGACCTGCATTTCAAAAATGGTGGAAAATGGGACTACTGAATACCTTCCTGGCCGAATGGCCTGACCAATCTTCAACGTGTTAACAAGGACCTACTAAAGTAATTAGATTTTTATATGTCACCTTAAGATATGTTTTATCAATAAATTAATTGTGTTATATGGAGTTGAGTCAAGATTCTTGATGTTGATGCTTCTTTTATTTAGATGTTGGCGCCACATTTTTTGCTTCATTTTTTGTTTCATTGCTTATTCTTCAATCTCCATTCTAGTCTATGGAACCGTTAAAAGTAGCTGAGCAAATACACTTGGCTATTTTCAATGCTACCACAGACCTGAATGGAGAGAAGCCCATTGGGTAACTCTACATTTGACCCAGCCGCTGGACGGGTTCTGTGGATTTCAGTTTTTTAGATAGAGAGGGTTCTTCCTAAAGGTGGTAACCACATCTCTCAAGTGTGTGCATTTGTCATTGACATACATGTAAGGTTTGCACATATATGTATGTGTTTTGGAGAGGGAGAGTAGAAGAACTGGGTTTGATAAGATTCATATTACCAGACTCTAGCCCTGGTATTTGCCACGCAACTGCTGGCCAACCACACCATACGCATTAGATGATTAGATGGTTATGGTAAACTTAACAGGTTCAAACATCTTAAAGAGGACCTGTCACCCATAAATTGGGCATTAGGAGCTGCTTACTATAGTAAGCAGCTCCTAGTGCTTAAACAAACGCCGCTGTGTTAGAATGATAGCGTTACCGGAAACCTCCTGTAACGCTATCTAACACTGTGGCGGAGTACAATGTAAACACCGGACCGCTTCCGCTGCCTCTTTCCCGGACCGCCATAGGCAGTCACCGCCCCTAACCCCGCCTCAACCCCGCCCCTCATTAATACATTGGACCATTTGGCGATCGGCCTGGCGTTTACATTGTACTCCGCCGCAGTGTTAGAGAGCGTTACCGGAGGTTTCCGGTAACGTTATCATTCTAACACTGCGGCGTTTGTTTAAGCACTAGGAGATGCTTACTTTAGTAAGCAGCTCCTAGTGCCCAATTTATGGATGACAGGTCCTCTTTAAAGGTAAGTTGAACATTTAGCTACATGAAAGGGAGGTCCTACTGCTGAGACCACCCCTTCCCCCACACTCTACAAAACTAGCTCCTTCCTGGAGGTTCTTCTGGGTCTTGGCAGTCCCATAGAAGTCTACGGGACTTCTGAAACCTGCAGTCCCCAGTTCTGTGTATCATGGGGGCCTCAGTAGTTGGGTACCTCCCTCCCCCATCTTCCCACCATACATGAATCCCCAACCCTGTGATAAGGTTATTAATGTATAACATAAAACTGCCTATTGGAATCTCAAATCTCAGTTTTGTATTTTGTGTATTGTAATGGATGTACACAGTAGATTACCAGGATATCCAAAAAATTCAAGCTGAAAATAATTAATTATAAATAATTCCTCGCAAAAATTTTAAAAAATATAGCAAATTTATACCCTAGCAGCAAAGAAAAAGTTAATAACAAACTACTGTACCCCTTTTGTTTTAACATCTGTAACACATAGACTGGGTCAGTCCAGATTTGCAGATAGAGTATCGAGCGCTGAATATGGATAAATACTCCTATAAGAATTTCAAAACATTTCATCGGTGGCATCCGTCCAAAAGCAATCATGGTGACACCCTCAGCAATCACATCTGCTAACTTCACTGTCTGTTCTTAATGTTCCCGATCTCCATCCAACATTCTACTGTGGAAAACGCGGATCTTGGTTAACACCGTGGGCTGCCAGGATATTGGAGCAGATGTTAATCACTTATTATTTTTTTTTTTATGTTTTTTTTTTTGTCTGCAGAAAAATAGCAGAAAGTGTTTAAGAAAATAAAAGCAGTCATTTAAAAATTTGCATAACATGAAGAACCCCCCCCCCCATCCTTCATATCCTTCATAAATACCATGATACATATGTAAGATTGTGAGACCCCTTCGAGCTGTCTGGAGGGTTTTTCTTTTGTTCGGGGCTCGATTATCTGCATCCTTATCAGCCCGTCTGCTGCTTTGTCCTGTGTCTGACCGGCCTATTATCTGCTTCTTTTCATGTCTGTCTTCTGGTGTTTCCTCTGTCTGCTTGCCTTTCTGCAGCTGTGGCTCCCTGCCTTTCCATGCCTGTAGCTTAAAGGGGATGTCTGGTTTACAAAATCCATTTCAATACCCTGGTCCAGGAGAGTCCTATGTTCAAGACTAGCAATGAGCGGACACGTTACGGTTCACAGAACCTTGAGTAAAGGTTCGGTCTGGAACACCCATTGGTAACATCTACGATTGGTGCCAGCACCAATCATGGGTATTACCGTGGGGGAAAGCCTAAATGTTGAACCCAGTATTTTTTCTGAAGTTTTGCAGTCCGTACCCGCTTAACCCTATTGAAGATCCTTACATTGCAGTTCCCAGGACGATCTCTCACTTTGGAGGACTTGACACATCAACGAGTTGCATAGGCATCTATTAGTTATGAAGTGTGTGATGCTTTCTTTGTCCTGTGGTGGCGCTATACCTGCTTCTGGGTTTATACAATAATTTTGAGATTACTAAAATACTGGGATCCTTGACATCATCTCATTATCAAGGGACCCAACTTTCCCTTGAAACAAAAAGCTACAACCAAACCCTCAAATGGTTCCAAAACTGTTTTTCAAATGATCTGTAAGGAAATTCTACGATGATAGAGGGGTTCTTACTCATTTAGGAATGGCAAATATTTACACTTCTTGCACTGGAGGACCGGGCACACAGGATCTATGTCATGTGTAATACTTGGTACTAGATGTGGGCGAGCTACAGATGAGTTAATTGATAATGGGTCTGACTGTTTGAGCTTGTTCGGTCTTCTTGTTAAAAATACTGATCAAATCTAGCTCTCTAGCGATTTTTAGCTTTTCCCCCTTTTTTATGAGTTGTTGTCCTACATTCTGTTCCGAGCTATCATTTTTTTTATCCATTAATTTTCAGTTTCTGGTTACTGTATGGTAATAGTTTTTATTTCCAGTTATGCATATTTTATTCATATTGACTCTATTTATTCATAATTTTTTGTCTATTAGCTCTTTTATTTCTTTGGTCTGTTTTTTTAAAGAAATAAAACTGATAAAAATAAAGCAATGACACAAACAAAAACAGAACAAGTGTTGTTAAATGAAATGCCTGTGGGCTAAAAACAGATTCCCTCGAATAAAGGGTAACCAATGTGTTCACTGTAGGCTGCACGCTGGACAAAGTAGGGATTAGTTCTTTATTTTTCCAACACCACTTGGGTCAAACTATAAAAAAAATTCAAGGCAACCCCTTTATACACTACCAATATGTTGTCAGGAAGTTTAACACCTTCTTGTTCATATTTCTTTCATGGCCAAATCAACTTTGAGCACTGAAGTCTAGCTCTCCACACCTTATAATGCCTCCTCAGCTATAATTGAAAGTCCTGTTTCCAGGGACATCACACATCAGCTGGTGCTTAAGATCAATCATAGCAGAGGAAATGTTGTGAGGTGGGGGTGAGCTTGACTTCATTGCTAACATCTTTGCCTCCCTGACTTTATACCTCTCACTAACATCTCACTTCAAAATTGATTTTCTGGGTGGTGCTGTCACGGATGCCCCTGTGACCCATGTCTCGGGTCGCAGGCGCACCCGTGTGCCTCTGTGTGCCCCTCTGCCTCATTTACCTCTCCAGATTCCAGAGGCATCTCCCGTGGCTCAGCATCCTCCCCTCCTAGGGCACGCATGTGGTGGCACTGTAAATACCAAACCCCTTCTTGTGTCCACAGCCAAATCTTTGTGCTTCTATGCCTGAGAGAAAGCTTTGTTCCATGTCTTTTGTGGTTATTCAGATTTCCTGTGGTGACCTCCATTCCGTTCCTTCCTTCACTCAACCTTTTGCCTCTCCTTGACCCCGCTTCTGCCTCACAACTTTGTACTACACCTTGGCTGCCACTGCAGACAAAGTTGCGCCTGTGGAGAAACATGTTGGTACCACGCCACAGCAAGCCCAACCCACTTTGTGGCCAGGTGCCACTTAGACTTCCTATCCCAGGTTTCAGCTTACATCATTATTTGCGATAGTCAGGTGGGTCCACTACTCATGGTGTCTGACAGATGCCACTATGCTGTACCATGAAAGAAACATGACCTGAAAAGTGTTGAGTTACTTGACAACATACTAGTAATGGTTTACTAAGTCAATTTCTGCTGACAGGTTCCTTTTAACTTACAATATTGTACAGTTTTGTGTGTGCAACTTTTATTCAACCTTATGTGTCTCTATGGTTAAAGACAAATTCACTTACAACAGCTTTTATTTATTTAAGTTTTTTGATCATGTGTCCATTAAAAAACCCTACACTGGCCCAGAGACCTATAATCAATGTCTGTCGTTAACAGTTATCCCTTCCTAATTCACCATCCTCATGAACTAAAGCCCCAAGTGTTGTGCCTAAACCTCGCACAACCATAGCCAGTGAGCCTCTTTCCACCACTTCACGAGCACCAAGTTGTTGTTACCAAACTATACTACTCTATGAGAGTTTCGTCTTCTTGGTTTCTGCCTCTATCCTCATGCACAAATTACTTGGCCTAGTGTGCGATATTGGTGGCAGATTACATGTCTGAGACAAAACATGTCCAAACATTCCATCTCCTATCAATGCAGCAGCAGTATATAACTGAGGAAGAGCCCGGTCCGGGCTCGAAACACGTATTATTCAGCCTATGAATAAAGATATTTGTTTATGAAAAGGAATTATTCGGAGTGATTGGCGCCGCTGATAGCCTGGAAGATCGCCATACATTTACTACTCTGTTCTCCGACAGATTCTATTGCCGGAACAAACCCAGGACGGCTGCCGAGACCGCTACAATACCTAAGCTACCACTTGTACAACCAGAAAAGGTGAGCAGATTACCAATCATATTTTTTTTACTAAGCCAGAAACTGCTTTCACACATGTGGCGCTTGTATCGCTTTTCTTTCTTCTCTTTCTAATTCTCCTACACATTATTGAACTTGGGTTCCTTGGGCCCATCCCACCAGACGAAAATATTTAGTGCGCCCTTAATAATTCCTAGAAAATGAGGGTATTCTCTACACTGGTTCCTTTATTTTAACGAGTGTTAGGAAATGTGATATTCACATAGTAGATAATAAGAAAGAAAGTTTGATTTGAATAATTAGGCTTGTATATGTAAAGGGAACCTACCACCACGATTCTACCTACAAAGGTAGAACGGGTGGTAGGTGGATGGGAAGTGAGGATAGCCCTTTTAGAGCTAATCCACATGTCCCTGCTATCTTTTTAAAACTTTAATACCCTAATATGTAAATTTTCTAAAGCGGCTACTGGGGTGTGGAGTAGCCGGACATGAGGTTACACGTCGCTGCTACTCCACGCCCCAGTAGCCTCTTTTCTCCTCCTACCCTGACATCTTTGGCGTGAAGCTCCTTGTAGCTGCGCGCCCTCGTCCGGGAAGCCAGCATTCTGCTGCCACTGCTCCGAAGCCAGAGCTTCTGCGCATGCGCAGAATGTGCAGCCTCATGTCCGGCTACCTCTCGCCACAATAGCCACTTAAGAAAATTTACAAATTAGGGTATAAAAGTTTTAAGATGTGAGGATTAGCTCTAAAAAGCTGCTCTCAGAGACTACTGATAAATCTCCCCATAGCGCAGATGATTCTTGTTGTATCTTTGTACTATCCCAGCACTCATATAACCCACCGGACTGTAATACCTTCTACAAAATGCTAAATCCTAAATATTCCTGAATACGCATATCAGTCTGCTGACGGTAGCACAGAAGAGACCTGTGTGACCTGCGCTGAACACCCCCAGTAAACAAACCCTACAAGCTGACAATGTGGGTTTACTATTCGTGGGTGAAAAGGCTACAAGTAGTAAAAGTTGCAGAGAGATCACTTTAATACAGCAGTAATGAACAGCGCGTTCTATCCCGAGGCAGCGCGGAGGGGGCAGCAATAATTTATACTCTGCTTCTGGTTATTTGTAGACAATAAATGGTAATTCACACTGTTACATATTTGTTCAGATGCGCGTCTGCACAATCTTCCAAGTCTGCTGCATATAAATTCTCAGTTTCATGGAAGAAGCTGAATCTTTCCGAAGGACGCCATTCCCAATAAAATAAGTCTAAACTTTTTGCTCTGATGAATTTTTATAATACATTTATATAAGGATTGGAGCATGAAGTGATCCCCACAAAATCAATAGGATCAATTTATATAAATTAAGACAATTAGAGCTGTCACAGTCATTTTTTAATTGAAATTATATAAGTCGCAGGACGGAGACTTGTCCTCGGCGGTGCAACAGGTTATATATCCACAGTGTCATAAACACGAAATCCTGTGCACTCACCATAAAATCTACATTTTTATTCAGGCCATAGGGAACAAACAGGATGCCAAACACTTGTAAATGCGCTGCTGGGGCTTCCTCAAATACATAATTTGCATCAATAGTGACCACAGGATTTAAGTGGTTAAAAGGAGGGGGTCATGACATAATCTGCATGCAACCCAATTGGGCAGCACGGTGGCTTAGTGGTTAGCATTACAGCCTTGCAGCGCTGGGGTCCTGGGTTCATGTCCCAGGGTCAACATCTACAAAGAGTTTGTATGTTCTCTTCATGTTTGCGTGGGTTTCGTCCGGTTTCCTCCCACACTCCAAAACATACTGGTAGGTTGATTAGATTGTGAGCCCCATGGGGACAGGGACTGATTTGGCAATCTCTGTGCAGCGCTGAGTAATCTGTGTGCACTATATAAATAAAGGAATTATTATTATTAGTTGTGAAAGGTTGATGAGTCAGGGCAGGAGGGGTCCCTAGGATAGTTGTTTTTGTAAAGTCTCTGCTGTCTGAGGGGAGCCATGGAACGGGGCCTCTCTCCTATGCAATAGAAATAAATCATTTTTATTTTAGTTGGTTGGTACTCAATGCAGTAATTGAAATTCGATGTGAAGAGACACAATATTTAAAGTACATCTACCATCAAATTACGTCTGGGGGATGGGAGGACTGTTTTATTCAAGTGTTCGGGCATCTTTAATAACGAAATATTAACTTTGTAAAGCAGCCGGAGGCGCTCAGGCTGACGGCTTCCCCGGCTATTAATTTATGCATGCCACCCATTGCAATCCTCCTCCTGCTCCCGGGTGGGGAATTTGGATCCGGACAGTGATGTCATAGCCGGGACGTCAAGAGAGCGGGGCATGTGCTCTCTCCTAGTTGCCCGGCAGGGAGCAGGAGGAGGCTTGGAGCAGGGGCGTGCATAAATTAAAAGCCAGGGAAGCCAAGAGCCAAGATGCCTGAAAACTTGTAAAAAACAGTCCCCCCATCCCCTAGACTGAACAAGCAGTCTAATTAGGACACTCTGTCACCAGTAATCTGGTATTAGATGTCCTTTAAAGGAAATCTACCATTTGCTTTTATGCATTATGAACCAAACATATCTTGAGAATGCTGTAGCGACACTGATGCAGAAACATATCTTGTTTGTGGTTTTGCTGAAAATAACAATTAAAAAATTATGATAATGAAGTTTGGTGCTCCTGTGGCTGCCCCAGTGCTCTCCTCACTCTAATTATGCACCGCTTCAGCCTTGTCCTTCCCAGCATAAGCCGAGAATACACCATCACTGAGTTGTCCCTGACAGGCAGTTGTAATCAATCGCTGCACCAATCAACCGAAGTGTATGAGTCATTCAGCTCAGGATGATTAGTCATGTCTGGACAGTTTATCACAAGAAAATATAATAAAAAATGTATCTACCCCAGAATATTGTAGAAATATAAAACATCAACCCAAAAAATCCAAAAAAATCAAGATTTTTTAAAAATATTTTTTATGTATCATTTATATTTTTACAGAGAACAACACAAAATGAGACTTAAAATATTTGCTGTTATTTCTATTCCCTTATTGAAAACAAATGATAAATTTTTAAAATATATTTTATGCACCTCAAAACAAAATAAACCCACAGACAGATATGTCCATGTAACTTATGGTGCTGGGAAGGGAGAGGAAACATGACTCACGGTATCTTGATGGCAAAAATAGGTGGTGGATGTATGCCATTAAAGTGAACCTGTCAACAGGAATGTATTTTTTAGCTGGTGACAGGTTCCAATAGCCTATGCTATGCTGATTGATTTAAAATGCCTTTGTCATGATTTTGAATCATTTCAGTGCTTTATAAAACTTTATTTGACATCTCCTGGCTCCCTGCCAGCAATGGATGGTGAGTCCTGGGTTTCACTCCTTCGGGGCAGGAAGTGGATGAGTGTGGAGGAGAGGAGACTGATACAGGCAAATAAGCTGCAACTGCACCCCCCCCCCCATGTGCCTCACTGCACACTGCTGGCAGGGAGCCAGGAAATGTGAATTAATTTTATACTAAGTAATGAAATGATTTAGAATTCTTACAAAGGCATGTTTTAAATTAGCAAAGCATAGGTTATTGGAATCTGTCACCATCTAAAAGTGACATCCTTTCTTTTAGAAAGCATGAGTTTCTCTGTTCCAAACTAGATTTATGGAGTCCATTGGTGCTCCATCATCACTGCCAAACTTCTGGGTAATGGGAGAGACTGTAGTGAGGATGTAGGGTCATGATGCTCCTATGAAATAACATATCAGCATATTTCATTTGTGTTATGTAATTCTTTTGTTATTTATTCTTTTGTTATTTATCCTGAATATTTTTGTATAAATTGACAATTTACTCCTTGGGGGTGTGTTCATACACAGTCTGACACTGTCCAATCAGCACTGACAGTAGTAGGCAATGTAGAGACCTTTACCAAAGGAAATGGGGGAAACAAGTTTGTAATTTGTTAATAAAGTTTTATCAGGCATAATAGAGAAACAACATAATGTAGAGTTATAATAAGGTTAATAATAAAAGGTAACAAAAGTTTTACAAAAAAAAAAATTAAAAAAAAATTATTTAACACAAACACATCTGCCGTGCCAGCACAGAGCTGTATACTAAGACTGGTTATTTAAAACAAGAGGTGCTGACGAAGATGTAGAGTTAAAGCTTAGCACAGGGCAGTGAGGGTCACACGAGATGTAAGCTGAGATCTGACTGTGTAGTTCATGTGCTCGAAGGGGGCTCCATGTCCACCTGACACACAGGAAGGATCTCAACCTGCAATGGTGTCTAGAAGAATTAGTTGTCCATAATAATAAACTAACTTATGCAATGCAAATGTCCAAAGTCTTACACGTTTCATCAGATGCTATCGTGTAGGCTTCAAAAGTAGGTGTAGTCCTCCATAGTGGCCTGCAAGGAGAATGAATCAGTTCCTGACCTACCTCGATGGCCACTTACTCAACCAAACCCATTCCCTATATCTCACTGACAAGATGTAATTACACCGGAACAGGGCGTTGCTTTTGAAAAAGACTTACTGGCTTGGCTACTATCCTGGGTCATGTCACTAGGCTTCTTGAAAGTTAGAGGAATTTAGAGGGAGCAGCCTTATTTAAAGGGATTGGCTACTAATAAACATTTTTTACCACGGTAAGCTCAAAACCCTAAAAAGGTCACCTATTGGGGCTCATCTGCTAAGGGTCTGTGGAGCGCATTTTCAGCGGTTTTCCTGATGATTTCCGTTTTGCGGCGCACTTAACAGGGGATGGCGCATCGGCGCCGGCTTGCACGCAACACAAATGGGGGGGGGGGCGGGATTTAATATTTCGAATTGTCTCGCAAGACACGCACTTACAAGCACCGGGAAGAAGAAGGTGAACACCGGCGGACCTCGGCGCGGAGGTGACGGATGCAGGAACTCGGGCGCATGAGCTACGTGATTCGCACTGGACTTCATCTTCGTCGGACCGTCCAAATCGGGGATTGCGACAGGCCCAGGTAAGTAAATTTGCCCCATTATGTACTTACTGCGGTATAATCTGTCTGTAGCCACCAAAAGTGCTGGTTCATGTGACCAGTCGGCAGCTGGATTCAGGTCTTCATGTGATGTGACATCCTGTATCAGGTTTTGGCGGAGGGGGCTGTGTAGTCTTTACTGTTTTCATGCCCCCACCATGATAACTGCTCCATTATCAGTTGTTGGAAAGGCGTGCCAAGGATATCTGCATGCCCCTCCATGGGTCTCGATAGCTACGGACAAACCTTACTGGGGTGAGTACAATATGGGAGAACTTACTGGTAACATTTTTGTTTAGTTTTTTGTTAGTAGCCAACCCCTTTATTAGCACTTTAGGCATAGATTCCCTTTTCCCACCCAGGTAAGCTTATTTACATATTTCTTACCCAGAATTCCAAGTTAAGCATGCATGAAACTGACTTTGATCACTTCATGTTTTTAATATGTAATTATTTTTATTTTCTTTATTTTTTGTTCTACATTTCTCTTGTTTTAACCCTCCTCGGACCAACCTGGATTTCCTATACATGCTCTATATATACATTCTTGAATTATGGATTCAGACTTTAGTTGAATTTTTTTTCCCCAATTTTTCTTCTCGTCTGTTTGCTGAGTGCACTTCTTTCAGACGGCACAATTGTTTATCCACACAGAGATGTAGTGACCATATTTTTGGGCATTTTTGGGCAAGTTGCCTTCCCTCCAGGCCTGCTCTGTCTCCACCCTTTGGATCACCATTATACATACTTGATTCTTGGCTCATCTCAGACCATGAATAAACTCTTACGAGCGAAACGCGTAGGTGGTCTCCTATGAAGTCTATCGATGTTGACCTGTGTATTCTGCCATGAAACTTGTCTTTTTTTGGAACACAATAAAGAAAAGATAATTTTAATCTTGGATCTCCAAAAGCGCTGGTGTCCTGTCTTAAGAATTGGCTCATCTCAATGAATTCATTGGATTCCCCCTAATTATCTTTTCATGACCCGAGGTCTACCTGTGAGAGGTTGTTTTCTGTGTGCAAATGCTCCTCTAACCGTTTCAACCGGCATCCTACCCTGATGTCCCTAATTGTTCAATAAAACATAAAGACCACTTTTTTGAGTGCCACTTTTTTCCTTCATTGATGTCTACAACATGTCTACCTTCTGAGCACCATCATCTCACATGAACATTGGTTAGAGATAGTTCCAGTCAGATTCTCTTTGTTTATACACCTCTTACCTATCCATATGACTTAGGAGGATGATTCTACAGATTTTTACTGCCTGTTACGAAAAAGTAATTAGTGCCCCTTCTTCTTACATTGAAGATAAAAACGTTCTGCCCCTCATGTCAAAAAACTTTTGATCTTGGAGACTCCCAATGTTAGAAGACCTGTTAGTTATGTTCCATATTGTCTGGATTTGCCCAATTTTGCTCTTTGTAAACTGAATGTATGGAATCCTACTGCTAATTCACTATGTTTCTGTATCATTACTATAAAAGAGATTGTGTGTTTTGTGGAGATGACACAAAACTTCATATCTCACGACCGTCCTGGTTTCCTGTTAGAGAATTTCCCTCTTTCCAATATTACCTATTTTTTTTTCTGTTCTCGTTTATCAGCTATTTCTGAAAATGTGCAGCTGTTCACATAGGAGATATCCTGCCTGCTCTCGCCAGTTTTACACTTTGAACCTTGACTGGACCTTGTACTAGTCAGCTTAGTAACAGGAAGGGAGGAAGACAGACATTGAACCCGGGGAATCCAAGGTTGCAGCGGGGTTACGAGCTGACTAGCAGCTGCACTTTGCAACGTGACCTTTGTACTTAGACACAGGAGCATTTAATCTGTGTAACAGAGCTCTTTGTTTCATTACTCATTAACATCTCCTCCTTGAGTAAAGTTCTTTGTTAATGGGCCTTTCCATTACAGTTTTCTCATTACATCTTACGCAAAATTATCCCATGTTGTTAGGATTGGACTGGGCGCTGGTGGCCAGAATGTCAGTGATCAAACAAATTCTCTGCTCACTTTAAGTTAATTTATACATATTTCACATTAATGTTTAACTGGCGTTCAGTATACAGTGCTGCAATATCCTCAATGAAGCAAATGAGGCCGCACAGGTCCTACAAGGCTATCCTCAATACAACAAAGTTCTACATACACAAACCCACCGGTACCACAGCCTTTGTGTCATAAGTAGAGATGAGAGGACCCGATTTTTGCGTTCCAAATTCAGGTTTTACCGCGCAATCTAGACATATTGCCAGATTGTTGGCCAAACAGCCAATCTGGTAAATTGACTAACTAACAACTACCTATGGCTATGATTGGCCAGGGGGATACCGCTGGCCAATCATAGCCATTGGTAGTTGCTAGGAGTGTCAATCCATTAGGTCGCCAATTCAGCATTAGGTTTGGGTCGCATGGCCAAACACAAACACAAAGGTTCTGATTGGCAGCCCTTTTGGTCTATGTTGTATTTTAACCCAAACAATGTTGATCTCTTTAAAAAGATTGTCTTTCAACAAACTCACAAGCAACAGTATAACTTTTAAATATATTTTATTAGACAGAATTGCCACTTATTAGGTCTGAAACCTTAGCTCACCTTCCTAAACTAACATTCACTCTGAATTTTGTGTTGAGATCCATCTTGGTTTCCCAAGATGGACTGCAGCTCACAGAGGGATCAGGTTACAGCTCTTCATAATAGTCTATCTTGAGGGCAGGGAAAGGTGATGGTGGAGCAAAAAGAAGAGACACATACAGACAAAGACCTATTGGGATAAAAGAAAGAATTCTATCTCTTTAAAGGTGATGTTGTATCTCTTTACAGCATTAATGTTGTACCCTGACCTCTAGTATGCTTTCATGAGGGTGAGCTGCCAATGGGTAGCAGTTTGAAGTCTATGGATTGGTTCCACCGAAATTGGCCGGTTTACGATTACTTTTCATTGAGAATAAGCATCCCATTGAATCACAGTTTAGCACCCCTACCACCATAAAAAAGACCAAAATAATTCTGAAGGTAGAATATGTCAGAGTAGTCCCTTAAATGCCCTCCATATACCATAAATAGTAATAATTTCTGTCTCAATTGGCTACGGAGAGCAATGGTGTGGAAATGGTAGATTATTGCACTATAAGGATAACCTACCGATGAGGAAGGTGAGGTAGTCACTGATTGGGTCACCCAGATCGCAGGCTGCCTTGTCATCGTCATGGGTAGGTTATCCTTGTATTGTTCTTATCCGCTCTTTCCACTCCATTACTTCTAGGCAATGAGCAGATATATGGTAGATTCGGTATGTAGCTATATGGATGGTAGTAGGTCATGTAATATAGAAGCTAATGGCTACAAATTTACTTTGGATCTCCTTTTTTAGCGGTTGTGGTAGTTATAGTTCTCTGATTGTCAGGATTCAGAACCTGTGGACCCTTTGCACCAACACGTGAGATGATACTAGCTGACACCCAGGACCGGAGTCTAAGTGGCACCTGGTCTTCACCTGAGCCGGCCACAAAGTGGGATGATCTTGCTGCAGCCGGGTGCCACCAGGCCGTTCCACGGGTGCGACTAGGCCCGCGGTGGCAGCCAAGGTAGTACGGTAGGAGGAAATAGTTCGAGCCTGGGATGACAGCAGGAGGACAGCGTTGGAGGATACACTGGAACTCACAACAGGACACAGGAGCCTGCACACGGTACATGAACGCAGGGATGGACTGGCACACGGAACAGGAATGTAGGAACAGGATCACAGGAACGCAGCAGACATGGGAACACAAGAACAGGAACACCGGAATCTCAGAAACACAGGAGGGTTTTCACTTGCAGGAATGATGACGAAGATCCGGCAAGGCAGGAAGGGAGGAGCCAGAATATAAGGCAGAGCTGGATTAGCCAGCGCCAATCACCAGGCCCTTTAAATCTTGAGTCGGCGCACGCACCTTAGAGAACTGGAACCCGCGCACGGCCTAGTTGGATCCAGATTATATTTGCTATTTCTTGTGTGGTCATTGTGTGTATATAATAGTTGTATATTTAGAGAAGGATACACTTATATGACAATGTTGCCCCAAGAGAATGGTAACGCTGGTGATGCTGATGGTGCCTGGTATTGAAGTAACTATCTAGAGTAACCACAGCTAGAGTACCTGGCACGCAGTGGGTAGGTATAGATGACACACACATTAAGCAGATGATAGACATGGCTGCCATGTCCTCAGATAACTCTCTGTGGAATCGAGCCAATGAGCGCTGTCTAGTATCACTTACTGGTGTCCTTATCCCTATGTACACACTACAACCAAATTCTTAGTACATACAAAGATCAATATTTATTAATGTATTTATTAAAACTAAAATAATGATATACAGTACAAAAAATGAAGAAATAAAAATTTCTGTGAGAAAGGAGCAACTAGGTCAAGTATGCAGAAATGCTTAAAGGGGTAGTCCCCCCAATGTAAACTGTGCACTGTAATCTGAAGAATAGGGGACCATAAACCCCCTTGTGAATCTGCATTCATGAGCAGTGTTCTGCTCACTTCTTTAGGATGCTGTATAACATGTTCATAGCAATACCACAGAAATGAATAGAGCATAGTTTATGTATGCACAGCAATTTTCAATTTACAGTGAAAGTTTGGACCTCCCTTCTCTTGGTCAGACCCCCAGTGATCCCTATCTTGAGGATAACAGATAAATGGCCAGAGATCTCTATCAGTGTTGTGTTAGGTGTCAGCATGTCCACCCTTAATATGTTTGACCAAGATTAATCTCATGTGTCCAGGGGCGTAACTACAGTGGTAGCAGCCATAGAAACTGCTTTGGGGCTCGCCGTGTCAACCGACCTGACATTGAAGAATGGAGGACGTGTTCACACTGTGCCGCCGCCAGACACCATAGCCATCAGTGGAGATGTATATCTGGCCATAAACTTGTGGCCAGATATATGTCCCCACAACGACTGTGTGAAAACAGCCTCAAAGGGGTTTTCCCATGAAAGAAAATTCTCACATTTCAACCCCCTAGTGATGATAACACAATAAAGACCATATTAACCCCCTACTTTACAATGTTACTCAGTGTTATTGCTGTTTTAGCTCCTATCACTCCCTCGGCTGCTCAGTGTAATATTCCAAGGTGTGGGCAGGGCCTCTCTACTAGACACATTATGACCCATCTAGTTTTGTGGAGTGACAATGTGGTTGCATTATCAGGGCATAGGTGTATATACACTTTCATCTGGCTACTGACAATTTTCTAACACACTGACATAGAGAGAGATAAGACAGATCACAGATGCATGAGATGCATGAAATAACACAGACAGAGGCTGACAGGCTTTTACACTATCAGCTCTGCTACATCTCCCAGATATGTGCCTGCCTCCCCCTTCCCCTGGATCACTTATCTCCATGTAGTTTGCAGCCTCTCTCTCTGCTCACGATGTCCTGACAGGAAGTGATCCGTGAGTGTCTCTGAGCTCTGTGCAGGGGGTGGGGCTACAGTACACACACCAGAGATAGACAGAAATCTCATCTGCACGATCTCCCACAGAAATCCAAGATGGCGCCCTATCCTAAGTCAGAAGTTACAGGGTCGTATCTAGGGGGAACTGAAAATGTGTACAGCAGGACTGATGGAGACAGGGTGGACTAAAATGCTGCATTTTTGTTAATAACAATGAATTAGAGAATGTGTTATTTTCTTATCCTTACTACATATAAGAAACTTGTCTTCATGGGAATAGCCCTTTAAAGAATTCAATCATTAAAATTTACCTTGATAAATCTGCATCACTGCCTGTTAGAGCTGAGCACTGAGAATATAATTGTGTATTTGTTTTCCTTCTAATTTAGCTCTTTTCTTTATAAAAATACTTTTATATATTTATGTAAATGAGGCAGAAGTGCTCTGGAGGTGTTACTAGAGCCCCCCATGGCTCCAGTTTCAATGGCTAAAACACTCCCCCTGGAGCATTTCTCTCATATACTCTGCCACATCTGGACCTTCCTCGAGCCGGTAACATCATCCTCTGCAATAATCACACATCGGACCGTCTGTGTGTCGGACCATCTGCATTGCAGAACTTCTTGGTACTCAATGGGGGTCATTTATCATAGTTATTATTCTTTCTTTTCTTTGCGCCTTTTTTGCACCTATTTCAATGGCTGTACAAAACTGGGTGTTAGGTTTGCCCGATTTATCTTACAGGGCAGATGCTTGTTTGATTTATTTTTGTATTTTTTTGTGATGATAACATATATACTGTATATATGGACGTGTATTTTTCTGTGTGTGTGGGTGTTATAGCGAGGCGTCTGCATGTTGCCTGATATCTTCCTGGCAGCACCGTACGTGTGTCACTTGTCATAAAGAGGTTTTTAATGAGCTGACACACACAGACATTAGAGGCAGGTTATGTAACAATAGCATCAGGAAGATACTAAGTGTCAGCTGTAAGTGACACAAAAGTTTAAATATATTTGGCCTACACAGGACAAACTGGCGTGAAAGCTCCTCGGTCACCTTGTAGGTGAAGTGTAAGAATATCTATAGCGTGGAGA
Organism: Engystomops pustulosus; assembly: GCF_040894005.1. Classification (NCBI taxonomy): domain Eukaryota; kingdom Metazoa; phylum Chordata; class Amphibia; order Anura; family Leptodactylidae; genus Engystomops; species Engystomops pustulosus. The sequence goes on from NC_092412.1 coordinate 238,527,838, forward strand.
ATGTGGAGAACTTATTTTTATATATATATATATATATATATATATATATATGTACGTATGCATTTTGGTGCACCAGGGGCGTGGTCATGGGGTCCAGTGCACCCCTCTGGTTTACCACTCAGCACCTTCCATTCAATCTTAATATGTAACCGTTTTTTTAAATCATTTTTTTATATTGTGTGCGGGGAGATGTGGTGAACAATTTTCTTTTTATTCTGCTTAGTTTGTTAAAAAAAAATCAAGTCATTCCATCCCCTACAGATCTGTATTCCAGACTGCACAGTGTGTGTCTATGCAGGCTGCTTGAGTTCATATCTAATCTTTCTGTGTTTGGTTAAACAGCTCTGAGGTGGGAGGATTACCCCCGTCACTTTCATCTTGATCTTTAAAAATAATGGTTATAGCTTACTGCATCCAGGGACAGAGCAGGAACGGTTAGCCCGGTTGCCATAGCCGTCTATGGGTGACGTATATTTGCAGTCGGATGTAAGTTGCCCCGATGTGAATGGGGCCTAAATTTCTTAATGAAGTATATTATAAATATTATATATATGTTCACAACATTTAGTAATTAGTGCAACCTCTGTGATATCATTTATACCTATCTTCATTATCTCTGTCTCCCTCACTTACCTAAGCGATGCAGCATTATAATGGTTCCTTCCTGGGTTAGTGCCGCAGATGATAGGATTGTTCCCAATATCCACCCACAAAGTATTTTCATCTATAGATGAAAGTGCAAAGACTAGGTATATGTGCTGTAACAGAGCAACTTGGCTTCTTCTTTGTCTCATCTTGGATAAAAGCTCCAAATAATCTGGACAGGAACGTAGGTGTCACAATAACCATCACACATGAGTATCCATTACATCACAGGCTCTTACCTACTGAGTTTCCACATCTAAAGTTATTTCTGTATGTCTTGGAGTAGACGCCGCTCCTGCTCCCCGGCTCTCCTATGTAATTATTTACACCGACCTATACAATGCTGTCAGGGGTGGACTAAGACTGCCATGGACCCTCTGTCTCAATATTACAGCCCCTACAAGCTTCTTGGAGAATGGAGGATGTGGCTCCATTCTGACTGCTTTCAAACTGTAGTTTCAGGACCTTTGGAGGATCTTCAAAGGTCCTAAAATTGTTCCTTTGTGCATATTACGAGGAAGAACAGATGTACTAGTATTTCATGGGTAGTTTGGGTGACCAGGGACCACCTTGAAGGCTAGAACCCCGGGCGACCGCCCAAACTGCCTTTGTTATAATCCACTACTGATGTTTTGTACATTGGGGCACATTTACTTCTCCGCCTGCAGGAGTTCACAGAAAGTACATTGGGGCTCATTTACTAAGGGTCAGCGGACCGCACAAATGTTAGATATTCTGACGATTACTGTTTTGCGCCGCATTAAAAATCAGATTGTGGCGCACGCAATTAGATTTTAATGTGACACAAATGGGGGGGCGGGCCGACGGACGATCCGACGGTTTCGGACAACGCGCGGGATTTAACATTCAAAATTGTGTCACAAGCCAAGCACTTACATGCACTGGGAAGAAGAAGGTGAACTCCGACGGACCTGAGCGGGGAAGCGACAGATACAGGAAATTGGCCACACGATCTTAGTGAATCGCGGCAGCTCCGAATCCTTATCGGAGAACGCACCTCGGGGATCGTGACGGGACGGGTAAGTAAATGGGCCCCATTGTCTGACGATAATGCACTGTGCCGCGATTCACTAAGATTGTGCGCCCGATATCCTGCATGTGTCGCTTCCCCGCTCAGGTCCGACAGAGTTCGACTTCCCGGTGCATGTAAGTGCATTGTCTTGCAACACAATTCGCGCAGCGCGCGAAACGGCCCCGTTGCCGAAGGTTGCTTGCATACCTCCCTGCATGTTTATCCACTAATAAAGAACGACTTTCCTATCTTTGGAACCGGTGAGTGCGTTTATCTTTTTCTGCCATTGCACAATTTGAAAGTTAAACCCCGCGCTCAGTCCGAATCAGTCGGATCAGACGATCCAACGGCATGCCCCCCAATGTGTGTGACATGGTAGCCAGCGCTGCTGCGCCAAAAAACGATCGCGTGCGACATAATCCCAGCACAGACCCCTGTTAAATACCTGTCCAAGCCGTGCAAATCCCGAAACAGATGAACAGTCCGACGAAAGTGCGATATGCAACCCTTAGTAAATAAGCCCCAATATATAAAAATCTTTGCAAAAACATTTCTTACAATGAACCAAGGGAGGGAGGATAAAAGAGGATTGTTCCCAGCCCTGGAGTGTCCCCTATCTATCAATCAGCATATCGTACCCTGTTTTTTGCAATCAGTGTGCCACATTTTTTAAGTACGTTTTGGTCACAATGGGGCACATTTACTAAGGGTCCGCAGCTGCGAATCCGTCGGGTTTTTCCCGAATATTTCTGCTTTGCGCTGTATTTCACGGGATTGTGGAGCACGAGATCGATTTTTGGCGCAATCGCGCCGACTTTCACGCGACAGAAATCGGGGGACGTGGTCACCGGACGATTCGGAAAAACCGCGGAATTTAAAAAGCCATTTGTGTCGCAAGATCAAACACTCACCAGAAAAAAGCAGGTGAACTTCGGCGGACCTCGGCGCAGCAGCGAAACCTGGTGAATATCGGCGCACGGACCTTAGTGAATCCCGGCAGAACCCTAATCAGCCTCGGAGAACCCGCCGCTGGATCGCGACTGTACCGGGTAAGTAAATGTGCCCCATTGACTTGTATTCCACAACATGAGAACATACACTATCATTGCAATCCTTATCTTCAAGGCAAAAGTCACTCCATAGCCCTGGCCTATCACACATACACAAGCCTTAAAGGATATCTATCACCAGGATGAAATACTGTATGCAAATTAGCCTCCAGGCTCCATTAACACCTATGGAGCCTGGAGCCCCTTAGGATCATTTACATACAGCCCTTCATCCTGGTGGTAGTTGCCCTTTAATTTTATAGGAAGCCAAACTCAGTCTTGATCTTAAAGGGATTGACTTCTTTTGTACATCCAGGCCCGAGTAACTTTACTGCCTTGTAGATCTCATTGAATGTTCATCAAGTGATTAAGTTCTACTACTTGTTTTCATACAGTGTTCGGACCCTCCTTCTGACTAGAGTATGATTCATTCTGCTCCCTCCCCCTCCCTCATCCCGTCAGTGAGTAGGCACAGTGAAAAGAGAGACACAATGGGTGACGCCATGAAAAGAGAGACACAATGGGTGACACCATGAAAAGAGAGACACAATGGGTGACGCCATGAAAAGAGAGACACAATGGGTGACACCATGAAAAGAGAGACACAATGGGTGACGCCATGAAAAGAGAGACACAATGGGTGATGCCATGAAGATGGGCTAGACTCGAAGACAGAGGTGTGTATACATGCAGAGGGCAGTATGGGGAGAAAAGGAAAAGACTGAAGGTTTCAAAGAAGGCAAAGATACAGGTACGTACAGTATATTATACATGCATCAGGAGCCATTGATTGCTATTAGTGCACAACCTGCCAATAAAGACTTCTATCAACAAGATTGTCTCATTTGCCAAAAACTCAGTTTATGTCATTTCTTAACACAGACTGTATTTCATCCCAAAATTTTACGGTAGGTGAAAAATATGTAGTCATTTTTATAAATTACTATTGTAAAGAGATTATTTTTGACACCAGAAGCCCTGAGTTTGTTGAATACAGCCGCTCCGCAGGTCATTTCTGTGGTGTCATGCAGTGTAGATTGTCGGAAAAGAGGAAATAGCAACAAAAAAAACAACACAAAAACAATTCCGCCTCATTAGTGGCAATACCCTATTGTGCCTCTCCATATAACCTGAATTATAATTGCCTTGGTAATTAGGTCTAATTACAACCCAGCATCTTAGACACACAGGGGTAGGTCATCTGTACTTTACTTACAAACGTGTTACTTTTTAAAGTTCAGCCAGAAAAAAGGAATATTTTTGTGATATTTCAATAATTTTTTGTTGAAAACTGATATTCTTCAAACAATACTTATAGATGTCACACTATAAGGAATATTGAACTTCTGATCTACCAGCAATGGAGTAACTAAAAGGTCATAGTTGCTTCCAAGTCCATAAACCAGGAGGGCCCACTTAACACTAAATAACACTTTCACTTACTTTGACTTGTAGGAATTTAGAGAAAATCTACTAAAATCCATCATGATAAACCAGGGACACTTATAGATCCAGGCACCAGGACTGTGGCAATATCCTTATATTTGTTATCCATGGCCTCCTTCCTTCTATAATCAACTTTTAAAATTATACTATGAACTTAAATGGCTAAAGGAGGGGTTCTGGTAACGCCCCCAGGAGCCATTTAGACTCATTAGCATAATTGTAAAAGTTGTAAAAATTTTAGAAGGAAGGCGGCCATGTTTAACAAATATAAGAAGATTCTCACAGTCACGGTGCCCGGATCTATGAGTAAGTGTCCCTGGTTTATCAGGATGGATTTACACTGTAGATAATACAATGAATAAAAATAATAATAATTACCTTATTTATATAACACACAGAAATTACGCAGCGCCACATAGGGTTTGCCAAATCGGTCCTTGTCCACATGGGGCTCACAATCTAATCAACTTGCTAGTATGTTTTGGAGTGTGGGAGGAAGCCGACTCCAACTAGACACTACTGGAAGCAAACATCAGCTAGTCACTAAGTCTTCAACAAGGGGGCATCCTCTACGTCTAGTGGAGAGGAGGTTCTACCATCACCATAGACAGGGGGCATCCTCTACACCTAGAGGAGAGGAGGTTCTGCCATCAGCACAGACAGGGGCAATCCACTACACCTAGAGGAGAGGCAGCTCTACCATCACCATAGACAGGGGGCATCCTCTACACCTAGAGGAGAGGAGGTTCTACCATCACCATAGACAGGGGGCATCCTCTACACCTAGAAGAGAGGCGGTTCTACCATCACCATAGACAGGGGGCTTCCACTACACCTAGAGGAGAGGAGGTTCTACCATCACCATAGACAGGGGGCATCGTCTACACCTAGAGGAGAGGTGGTTCTACCATCACCACAGACAGTGGCCATCCTCTACACCTAGAGGAGAGGAGGCTCTACCATCACCATAGACAGGGGGCATCCTCTACACCTAGAGGAGAGGCAGTTCTACCATCACCATAGACAGGGAGCATCCTCTACACCTAGATAAGAGGCGGTTCTACCATCACCATAGACAGGGGGCCTCCTCTACACGTAGAGGAGAGGAGGTTCTACCATCACCATAGACAGGGGGCATCCTCTACACCTAGAGGAGAGGCGGTTCTACCATCACCATAGACAGGGGGCCTCCTCTACACCTAGAGGAGAGGAGGTTCTACCATCACCATAGACAGGGGGCATCCTCTACACCTAGAGGAGAGGAGGTTCTACCATCACCATAGACAGTGGGCCTCCTCTACACCTAGAGGAGAGGAGGTTCTACCATCACCATAGACAGGGGGCCTCCTCTACACCTAGAGGAGAGGCGGTTCTACCATCACCATAGACAGGGGGCCTCCTCTACACCTAGAGGAGAGGAGGTTCTACCATCACCATAGACAGGGGGCCTCCTCTACACCTAGAGGAGAGGAGGTTCTACCATCACCATAGACAGGGGGCATCCTCTACACTTAGAGGAGAGGAGGCTCCACCATCACCATAGACAGAGGACATCGTCTACACCTAAAGGAGAGGAAGTTCTACCATCACCATAGACAGGGGGCCTCCTCTACACCTAGAGGAGAGGAGGTTCTACCATCACCATAGACAGAGGACATCCTCTACACCTAGAGGAGAGGAGGTTCTACCATCACCATTGACAGGGGGAATCCTCTACGCCTAGAGGAGAGGAAGTTCTACCATTACCATAGACAGGGGCATCCTCTACACCTAGAGGAGAGGAGGTTCTACCATCGCCATAGACAGGGGGCCTCCTCTACACCTAGAGGAGAGGAGGTTCTACCATCACCATAGACAGGGGGCCTCCTCTACACCTAGAGGAGAGGAGGTTCTACCATCACCATAGACAGGGGGCATCCTCTACACCTAGAGGAGAGGCAGTTCTACCATCACCATAGACAGGGAGCATCCCCTACACCTAGATAACAGGCGGTTCTACCATCACCATAGACAGGGGGCCTCCTCTACACCTAGAGGAGAGGAGGTTCTACCATCACCATAGACAGGGGGCATCCTCTACACCTAGAGGAGAGGCGGTTCTACCATCACCATAGACAGGGGGCCTCCTCTACACCTAGAGGAGAGGAGGTTCTACCATCACCATAGACAGGGGGCATCCTCTACACCTAGAGGAGAGGAGGTTCTACCATCACCATAGACAGTGGGCCTCCTCTACACCTAGAGGAGAGGAGGTTCTACCATCACCATAGACAGGGGGCCTCCTCTACACCTAGAGGAGAGGCGGTTCTACCATCACCATAGACAGGGGGCCTCCTCTACACCTAGAGGAGAGGAGGTTCTACCATCACCATAGACAGAGGACATCCTCTACACCTAGAGGAGAGGCGGTTCTACCATCACCATAAACAGGGGGCATCCTCTACGCCTAGAGGAGAGGAAGTTCTACCATTACCATAGACAGGGGATATCCTCTGCGCCTAGAGGAGAGGCGATTTTACCATCACTATAGACAAAGGTTCTTTACTGTAAGAGCAGTGAGACTATGGAACTCTCTGCCGCAGGAGGTTGTTATGGTGGACTCTATGGGGCAGATTTATTTACCCGGTCCATTCGCGATCCAGCGGCGCGTTCTCTGCGCTGGATTCGGGTCCGGACGGGATTCATTAAAGTAGTTCCTCCGCCGTCCACCAGGTGGCGCTGCTGCTCTGAAAAGCATCGGAACGCACTGGAGTTCACCGAGCTGGGCTGAGTGAAGGTAAGTGCAAGCTCCGCGACAGATTTTTTTTTTTAAATGCGGCGTTTTTTTCCGAATCCGTCGGGTTTTCGTTCGGCCACGCCCCCCCCCCCCGATTTCCGTCGCAAGCATGCCAGCGCAGATGCGCCACAATCCGATCGCGTGCGCCAAAATCCCGGGGCCATTCAGGGGAAATCGGCGCAAATCGGGAATATTCGGGTAACACGTCGGGAAAACGCGAATCGGGCCCTTAGTAAATTACTGATATTAGATGCAGAATACAAGTCATATAATAGTCAGACATAATGGGGCTCACTTACTAAGGGTCCGTCAGATGCATTTTCGTCGGTTCTCCCGACGATTTCTGTTTTGCGCATAATGTGCCCCAATGTGATTCCTATCCTGAAAAGTCACCTGAAAGTTTGGCCACACATTTACTCACTTGTTTCTCATGCATCTGTTCCTACAAACCAGTTCTGTCCTGTGTAGGCCAAAAGTATTTGACTTCTGTGTCATTCACTGTTGACAAATAGTATCATGCGGATGGTATATTTACATAACCTCCTTTTAATGTCTGTCTGCTCATTAAAAGACAAATGTAGCAGATTATCAGGGATAACATTAATCTGAGCTTCAAAGTGGTGGAGTGCTGCTCGTCCTGCTCCATAGATCACTGGAATGAAAACCAACGTGGCAAAATGATTTGTGACCTGCAGTGTGTAAACATGAAATATAAGCCAAGTTTCACCCCTTTCACAGGCACAGAAGGAGAAAGTAGCTTCTAATAATTATTTAGGAGAGAGACAAGAGGCCAAGGGCTTACTTAAGATTATATAACTACAATCCCGAGTCTCCACTACCAACCTGTGGTTTCTGGGGTAGTTATTCGTTGCTACTGTAAGGCAACAGGGTGAGAACATCTTTGGTAGAAGTTTCTCTCCCTAAGAAGGGTCTGAAGAAGATGTCATTAACTATTGGTATTTGCATTTTATAATATTATTCCATATAATGGGGGTCATTTACTAAGGGCCCGATTCGCGTTTTCCTGACGTGTTACCCGAATACTTCCGATTTGCGCTGATTTCCCCTGAATTGCCCGGGATTTGGCGCACGCGATCGGATTGTGGCGCATCGGCGCTGGCATGCACGCGACGGAAATCGGGGGGCGTGGCCGAACAAAAACCAGACGGATTCGGAAAAACCACCACATTTTTTTAAAAAATGTGTTGCGAAAATTACACTTACCTTCACTCAGCCCGGCTCGGTGAACTCCAGTGCGTTCCGATACTCTTCAGCGCAGCAGCGCCACCTGGTAGACGGCGGAGGAACTACCTTAATAAATCCCGGCCGGACCTGAATCCAGCGCAGAGAACGCGCCACTGGATCGCGAATGGACCGGGTAAGTAAATCTGCCCCATTGTGTAATACAGCCTGCTTCACATTTGTATTCAATGGGGCTCATTTACTAAGGGTCTGCGGACCGCATTTTCGTCAGGTTTCCTGACGATTTCTGATTTGCGCTGCATTTAACAGGGTTTTTTGGCGCACACGATCGGACAACCCGGCGGATTCGGACTGTGCATGGGATTTAAAATTAAAATTGTGTCGCAAGACATGCACTTACATACACTGGGAAGAAGAAAGTGAACTGTGGCAGACTTCAGAGGGGAAGCGACAGATGCAGGAAATCGGGCGCACAAGCTACGTGAATCGTGCAGGACTTCATCTTCTTCGGACCTTCTGGATCAGGGATCGCAACAGGTTTCAGAGGACATGCCGAGCAGACTTTGCTGCGTCATCTCTGGTGTCTTGATTGGGTCATGGGTCCAAATGGTGGGACGCCTTTAATCTCCCTGTTCCATCAGGTACAACCGTGGAGGGAGTGGATAAAAGTGACAATAGACTCCAGAGCTAAAGCAGTGGAGTTCTCTGTAGTGGAAGATATGAAGGTTCAAAATGGAAGTCCCATAATATAGCAAGTCTTAAGATAACTAGCAAAGGTGGTAGGTGTCGTACCACAAAGAACCATTGGCAAGGGGGCCACCATCAGGCTGCACGTGCCTGAACAATGTAGACCAGTGGCAAAGATAATTGGTAATGCTGATACTGACAGTAGCAAAAGGAGCAGTGAGAGATTCAATCTTGCCTAAAGGCAGCCTAGGTTCACCATGACACTTAATGAAGCTCTAGAGTTCCAGATTTTGATGGTGTGGATGACTGATAGTTGCTCCTCAGACCTGGCACGGGTGAAGGTATTGTAGAAGGCCAGTGGAGGCAGGATTCTATTGTTATTCAATTGCTCCTCAGGCTTGGCACTACTAGTGAATGTAGAATCCAATTGTCTATCACTTGGCACCCAAGTAAAAGAGGAAAACAATTGTCTGCATTTGCTCCCCAGGCTTGGCACCATTAGAAGATAGAATTTAGTCGCCTGCCAGTTGCTCTATGGTTCTTGTGGGGACGTGAGCATAAAGCATTAACTTTGTATAAAGCATTGTCTGAAACCTTAAGCATTTGTTGTAGATCATCTTGGAGTATCCGGGGCTGAGCTGTGATCATGAATATGGGACACACCTGTTTTCTGATCCTGATCCTTTGCTATGTTGAGTGTAGGGCTATGTATAAACTAATGGAAACTCCAGCGATCTTTCATCTTGGCATCAAATCAAAGATGTCATACACTAAATTAGAGACAAATAACCACAGGATGTCCTGAAAAGTCCAGTGAGTAACACAAGAAGCAAACTAGAAAAGGAATTTCAGAAGAGGAACAGATGAACACTTGAATTATTCTCTTTGGTTTTGCCACAGAACCCTTTATTAAAGTCCCATATTCTGCCCCTGGGTCAATTGTCCATCTGTGGCTGAGAAGATGTAGTTATCAATGTTTATGGCAGAAATATCAATGCTTTAAAAAATATGGTCATGTGGTTTATCCCCTGTGCCAATCCTAAAATAAGTGGTGATCATTTTGCTGGAACTTGGGAACTATTAACCAATTTGGAACAAATTGTGGTCACAAACTGAGATACTTTTTATTTAAAACTTTCAATTAGTTCGAAAGTTTTCAAATATTTGACCCCGACAGTCTTTTCCTTGCCTACAAATCACCTACAGACCTAAAACGAATATGTTCCCTTTAACAGATGGTTGATGTTTCCCAGTTGTTGACATGTAGACCACACCTTGTCCACCGCCCCGTGGCTTTATCAGATCAAACTGCCAGGAGATAGATGTGGATAATGATAACAAGCTCGTTCTGAAGATTTTAGCTATGAACTTAGACACCAATAAAGGGTGTATCTGTATTTTGGCTGCCCTTTGAAATTGTCCTTTTATCAGAGTCATATCTTGACATCTTATCGAGGGGGGTCATTGGCCTTATGTCTTGATGTTTAACACTGATTTCTTCTTCGGCTGATAAGTTTATTGGAACACCAGGTGTATTACTCAAGGGGATTATATAATATATAACAAGGGTGGAAAATGTTATAAAACACCATGTGAAGCTTATAGCTTAGTAGATAGACTACAACTTTCAATGACTATAAAATATCTTCACTTGAAGAGAATGTCACCATGAAAAAGCCACAATATGATAGTCTAACACAACTGTTTACTGAGTTTCTTTCTAGCCATTAAACAACCTCTCCAAGTGCCCCACCTCCAAAAAAGATGGGTCTGAAAAGAAAGCACCTCCTGTATCTTTAGGAAGGACTTGAAGATATAAGGAATAGGCAGATCTGGGAGCATTTTTTAGGCCTCAAATTGCAAAAGAAACACATCAACTTCCTGGATCAAAGGGGGTACTGATAATATGAAGCATCAACCTCTTAGATGCCACATGAGCTATTGACCAAGGAATCTCTCATCACTGGTGTTGTGGTGAGGTTTTAGCTAACAGTGCTAAATATTTTGAAGTGGCTGTATCTAGTATTGCCACAAATTTCAAAATTATACCCTTTCCTAAATAGTAATAAGACAATTGAGGATCTGTTCCTACACCCTTTAAAGCCTCTTACCCATAACTGGAGCCATGCAATTGCTTAGGGGGCGCGCATGATCAGAGTGGCACAGATGTAGCTTATAGATCCAGACTCAATGGGGCACATTTACTTACCCATCCCGTCGCAATTACCGTCGTGTGTTATCCGACGAGGATTAAGGTCTGCCGCGATTCACTAAGATCGTGCGCCCGATATCCTGCATGTGTCACTTCCCCCACTGAGATCCGCCTGAGTTCACCTTCTTCTTCCCGGTGCACGTAAGTGCTGATCTTGCAACACAATTTGCTTTGTAAATTCCGCGGTTTGTCCAAATCAGTCGGGTTGTCCGGCGGTCACGTTCGCGATTTGTGTTGCATGCAAGCTGGCGGCGATGCAACACAATCCGATGGCATGTGCCAAAAACCCAGGGGCAATTCAGTGCAAAACGGAAAAAAATTGCGAAACCCGACAAAAATACGGGTTCGGACCCTTAGTAAATGTGCCCCATTGTTACTATAAACAGATATTTTGAGGAAGTTGGAAAAGTTGGTTGACAATGACCCATCACTGTGTGCTTAAAGGAAACCTACCATGAGGAGTCTACTATCAGAAGTAGATGTGATGGTAGATTCCTCCTGCTGCCTCTGTCCTAATCTGTAATTTAACCTCTTAACGCTCAGCGTCCGATATATCGGACGCTGAGCGCAGTGACTTAGCGCTCAGCGTCCGATATATCGGACGCTGAGCTGATGCCGGTTCAGCTCAAGATCTGAGCCGAACCGGCATCGGGAAAGACGGGGTGCCGGCTGTGACTGATAGCCGGCACCCCAGTGTAACACCCGCGATCGGAGTTGTCTCCGATCGCGGGTGCTTAACCCGTTAAATGCCGCGGTCAGCGCGACCGCGGCATCTAACATGTATCTGGGGGATCTTTCCCCCACGATCGGCCCCCCCGAACCGTTTTCGGGGTGCGCCGATCGTTGCTATAGTAACTCTGGGGTCCGATCTGGACCCCAGAGTTACCTGCAAGAATTGCCAGTAAGATGGCGTCTGTGACGTCATCTTACTGGCACAGTGCCAGCCTATGCAAGTGTATAGGCTGACACTGATAATACTCTGCAATACATGAGTATTGCAGAATATTATCATGAAGAAGCAATCAGATGATTGCTTCTTCATGTCCCATGGTATAAAAGTGAAAAAGTAAAAAAAAAAAGTTATTCAATAAAAAAATAAAGTCATAAATCAATAAAAATGCCCCAAACCCCCAAAACATATAAAGAGACATATAACTCAAAAAAAAGTCTAAATCATAACACAAACCCCACATATATAGTATCACCGCGTCCGTAACAACCCGTAGAATAAAAGTAAATCATTATTGAACCCGCACGATAAACGCCGTAAAAAAAAACTGTTATAAACCCTCCAAAAATTATGATTTTTACCTTTTCAATCCCACAAAAAATGCTATAAAGTGTGATCAAAAAACCATATGTACTGCGACATGATACTGGTGCAATGTACAACATGTCCCGCAAAAAACAAGCCATCAACCAGCTCCGTAGCCAAAAAAGGAACAAAGTTATGCCACTTGGAAGATGGCAATACATAAATGATAGATTTTTCCCCACATTAGGGTTTTGTTTGACAAATTTAGTAAAACGTAAGAAAATATATTCATGTCTGGTATCCCCGTAATCGTATCAACCCATAGAATAAAGATAACATGATTATTAGTCTATACGGTGAACACCAAAAAAAAAAGAAGTAAAAAATCCAGTACAGAATTGATGCTTTTCTACTCCTGTCCTCAAAAAACGTTCCTAAATTTTCAACAATAGGTGATACAAACCCCAAAATGGTAACATTGGAAAAAGCATCTCATCCCGCAAAAAAAATGGCATCACATGGCCCCAATAACGAAAAAGCGAAAATTTTATAGCCTTCAAAAGGGGCCAATGAGGAAACTAAAATCCTGGCAGCTGCAGCGCCCTCCTTCCCTTCTGCACCTCGCTGTGCCCCCATAACACAAGTCACAGCCACATGTGGGGGGTCTTTGTACTCAGGAGAAATTGCAGAACAAATTGTATGGTGGGTTTTCTCTTTTTATCTTTTGGAAATGTGTAAATTTTGGTGCTAAATGAACGTATAAGGGAACAATATGACCATTCTAAATTTCACCTCCATTTTGATTCAATTACTATGAAGATCTCAAGGGGTTAACAATCTTCGTAAAAGCTGTTTCTGATAGCTTGAGGGGTGCAGATTTGAAAATGGGTTGGTTATATAGGGGGTTTTGATGCTAAATATGTAAAATTTCATTCCAAACTGTATTTATCCCCAAAATAGTCAATTCTGAAAATCCGGAAAAGCGATATTCTATTTGCAAGCCGCGTGACATCAAAATAAATTATCCAGACATTTCAGAAATTATGAAAATGTAAAGTAGACAAATGGGAAATGTTATTCAGCAACTTATTTAGGTGGTAAATCGATCTGCCTGAAAACGCAATGATTTTGAATTTCGAAAATGGCAAATTTTTCCAAAAATTTATCATATTTTCTTTTTTTTTGTAAATAAATGCAAAACTTATCTGCCAAAATTTACCACTAAAATGAAGTACAACATGTGGGGAAAAAACAATCTCAGAATCGCTTTGATAAGTAACAGTGTTCAAAAGTTATAACCGTATAAAGAGACGCAAGTCAGAATCCAAAAAATCGGGCTGAGCCTTAAGCTACAAAATGGCTGCGTCCTTAAGGGGTTAATAATCCTGGAACCTACCTTGTTAAAAACTTTGTTTTAGTAATATGTAAATTACCTCCAGAGGCTACTGGGGCGGGGAGTAGCCTTAGCCACCAGTGCCTGGCCAGGTTAGTACATGCCCCAGTTATCAGAGCAGAGATCAATAAACTCCTCATAGTGTTCTTCCCTCAGACATAAAATAACTGTACTTAGGGTCAGAGAAATACTAAATCTGATCCTAATTGCTGCACCCTACACAAACCCTATTAAAATTTGGGAGGTTCTATGATGATTCCTTTAGAAAAACAGATCCAGCAATGAATTGTAGTTCCCGTTTCAAGTGTCAACAAATCCAAGACAACAAATGCTGTTTTTATAAAACTGACCTCATAATATAACCCCCCCAACCCCCAAAAAATACAGATTACCACACATACTCCAAAAATACACACTTGATGACTTGGGTCGGGCTACCAGGGTCATTCTGTTTCCCAGAATCTCGCAATGTAACATAGCAGAAGTCAAATCTGTATTCTGCAATACACATGCACCAAACATGAGCATCAGATCAAGCAGGAATATTGATGTCACCATAATCTGTGCAATCACAAGTTGTTGTATTTTTTCCCAAAACCCCCAAAGCAACGTTTGACTGCATTGTAAACCATGTCACATAGCTTTGTCAAAACCAGATTTATGTGGAGCTGTCTGGTCCCGCAGCTACAATGTTCAATACACTGTCATAATTTAACAACGGGGACTTTTCCCTGAGTAATCTTTACCATCTGTTGTTTTACACTAATCTTAATATTCATAAATCGATGGTCTTATCTTCAAAGCAGCAAGAAAGAGGACGCTAAGCCCTGAAATATGTGCCGCAGCAGTTTTAGGAATGAAGCCGTCACTACATATATACATGTACAATACAAATGCTTTGGCCTTTCACCTCATCTTTAAAAGCAATTCAGTTAGACCAAATAAAACTCGGAGTTTGCATTTCCTGCGTGACTCACTAAATACGTGACAAAGACACATAATATACATAAATATGCATAGTCATGATCCACTAAAATCGTAAACGGATCATAAATCTATTGGACTCTTCTGGTTTTGTGAAATTTTTGTGAAAAGCTTAGATTCCCACCATAAACAGCAACACCAGTGGCCACCCATGGAACCTTAAGAAATAGTAACTTGATGCAGAAGACCTGGTACTGATATGTCTAAACAATACAAAAAAAGACTATATTTTTGAGGAATTCCAAGGTCTAAAAAGGCAGAGAATGTACGGCCCCCTAATTCATAAGCCCGACCGTCGATCGGACATCATGTATGTTATGTGCCATATGCTATAGCGCCGATTACTGAAGTTTGATTAATGCCAGGACTTTGAAATGGGCAGCACTAGAAAGGGGCCAGGGAGTAGATTCATTAGGTATGTTTGGATGGGGGCACTAATTTGGGGTGACAGGTCCTCTTTAAGGGTCTGCGGAGCGCAGTTTTGTGGGGTCTCCTGACGATTTTCATTTTGCACCGCATTTAACAGGGGATTTTGGCACACATGATCAGATTTTGGCACATCGGCGCCAGCACAAATTGTGGGGCGGCCCGTCGGACAACCCAAAGGATTCGGACTACACGCGAGATTTAACATTTAGAATTGTGTCACAAACATTTAGAAGGTGAAGTCCGGTGGACCTCAGCGGGGAAGCGATGGATTCAGGAACTCGGGCGCACAATCTTCATGAGTCGTGCCGGACTTTATCCTCGTCGGACCGTCCAAATCGGGGATCGCGACAGGACCAGGTAAGTAAATTTGCCCCATTGGGTCCATTCATCTTAAGAACCCAGTCATTCTCTGGGGAATAATGGGGTTCCTCGTTTTAATAGAAATGTAGCTCTGTATGCTGCCTTTACTACTTCAAATACAACTACAATGGTTTTGGGTTTCCTGAAGTTGGTCATAGTATAATGTGTATGGGCAACTTTATACTTGCTCTACACCAAATTGATTTAGACTAAAGTTTGTTTGTCTAACAGCTTCTATGCTTCCGTATCTCTATTTATCCTCCTCCTCTTATAGCTCCACTGTTTAAGTACCATCTACAGTGCCAAAATCGTGACTGACAAGACTACCATGAGACCTGGGCTGTTGTAGGCTCACCACCAGTCCAACCTTTTTTTCATCGGTGTGGTGATTTGGGTGGCCATAGGCCTGTGGAAACCTTGGGCCCCTTCCACCCATACTACCCATATTATAATGTGTTATAGCTGCCTAAATGAGACCAAATTATGTTGCCTGACTGGTGTAGTGCAATCTAGGCCTGAGCTGGTGTAGCAGAGGGCGGCCTCCCACCAGGATTTATCAGGAGTGCCTATACCACCAGGGCTGGTATTTGATCATACCTGGAGCATTTGGCACCAGTGTATGATTAGTATGACCCATTAATGTGCTAGAATAGACTTGAATTTAGAGCGGTCTCTGATACAATAAACTGTATCAGGAAGTCACTGAATCTCATTCTCGAAACAAATAATATTTTTGCTATAATATCAAATAATGGGGCACATTTACTTATCCATCCACGGAGTTCCCTGAAAGTGCAATGTCCGACCGGAATTACACTGTGCCGCAATTCACTGAGATTGTGCGCCCAATATCCTGCATGTATCGCTTCCCCGCTCAGGTCCACTGGAGTTCACCTTCTTCTTCCTGGTGCATGTAAGCGCATTGTCTTGTGACACAATTTGAATCTTAAATCCCGCACTCAGTCCGAATCAGTCGGATCGTCCGACGGCACGCCCCTCGATTTCTGTCGCATGAAAGCCAGTGCTGCTATGCCAAAATCGGATCGTGTGCAACACAATCCCCTGCTAAATACCTGTCTCAGCCGCGCAATCCCCGAAAATGTCGGAAAATCAACCGAAAGTGTGATTTGCGACCCTTAGTATATAAGCCCCAATATCTTTTGCCACATTTCTCAAAAAAAAAAAATGTTTGAAGAAAGAGAAATAGTCCCTGTCTTATAGTAGATT
The DNA here is from genome assembly GCF_040894005.1 of Engystomops pustulosus. Classification (NCBI taxonomy): domain Eukaryota; kingdom Metazoa; phylum Chordata; class Amphibia; order Anura; family Leptodactylidae; genus Engystomops; species Engystomops pustulosus. Next base: position 238,544,537 of record NC_092412.1, read on the forward strand.
ATCAATGATGTGGCCTACTACAGTCATGGAAGGTCACCTTGGATTTAGATGAACCTGTAAGCCTAATGAGAAAGTCCAGTCATTACTTAATTGGTTCTTGAGATCAGATAAGGAGACAGCAGACGTAAGACTGAAACCTGAGTATTAGTAGACTTATTTTTTATCAACTTCATATTGGATAATTTTAAAGAACACTCCGTGCAAACAACGTCCAGGCTCCAAGGGGTCCACATTTAGGCAGATAACTTTACAGATTTCACTGTGTACATAAGAGCATTCAATCTCCTGGACCTTCTGGGGAAGTTATGTGATATAACTACTACGGGGGGTGCAACCTCATGGGGCATGTCCTATAGTATAGATGATCAAAGTAGGTGTAAACATAACATGCAAACCTTATGCGTATAGTTTGCAGGACCATATACTGGATGGGATCTAGATGTTCATTACACCCAGACCTTCCATCTGTTAGAGAAGTGATGATCAAACAATGGAATATGACAAGGAAAGGGGTATATCAATGGAGGAATGGTAGGCATGAATGGGAGAGGAGACTGTGGGGGGTCCCTGGCTAGACACCTTTTGTCTAAGAATGTGTATATATATGTGACCCTCTGCTCTTTCACGTCTCCTTAGATCTGGAGTGCCTTCTACTTCTGCTTGATTTGTACCTATGGATGTTTTCGGCATCACTGATGATTTCTGTCGTATTGTATATATCCAGTTATTTTAATCTTAGAAAAAAAAACTAATGTGAATATATTATTAAAATTTACAAAATGTATCATGTGAAGCTGCTCTGGGACCAGAGGCCAGACAAGAGTCAGAGGATACAACACTAAATTTTCTTTGATTCTGGTTTAAAGGGAACCTGTCATTAGCAATTAGCCTAATAAACCACTACCAGAATATTGTCAGGCAGCGTAACACCTTCTAGTTTTTGTTACTCTCATGGCCCAGTGTGGTGGCATCATACAGAAAATCAACTTTAAAGTGAGATGTAAATTGGTTGTATAAAGTCAAGGAGGAGGAGAGTTTAACACTGAAGTCAAGGTGGGAAGCTCTGATCACCTCCTCCTCAGTGATTGACATTGTGCATCAGACTTCAGGAGATCTGGTTAGTGATGTCTCTTGATGCAGGACCATCAATTACAGTGAAGGGGCTTTCTGAATAAGAGAGAGCTTGACTTCAGTGTTAAAATCTCCTCCTTGACTTTATACAACCACGTTACATTTCACTTTCCAAGTCAATTTTCTTAATGATTCCACCACACTGGGACATGAAAGAAACATGATCTGGAAGGTGTTCAGCTGCTTCACAACATACTGGTAGTGGTTTTTTAGGTCAATTTCGCGGAAAGGTTCCCTTTAAATGTTTGGTCCTTAAGTTAAGGTTCCTCAAGATGACCCAGTCTTCTTTCGGGCATTTCCAACTTTATTTTTATAAACATCCACACTGTCCATGTATATCCTTCTATTGGTATTGGCTACACGAGATAAAGCATGAGTATTGACAGAATATTCTGTACGCATGGATTTGGATCTTCCTTTTCAATCACTGTTGTGACATTAATGATTTCAATCTTTTTGTCTTCCTCCTTTATGAAGTCCTGGAGATGATAAAGCCTCCTCTGCCCGCCGATTCATGTATCCGTTTCACATTTAAGACGCAGTTTAAGCCGGAACATATAATTATTTTTTCTCATATTATTTATTTATTTTTTTGCCTTAATATGAGGATTTATAGGAGTTAACTTTAGACAGAGCCAGTCCCCTGCTGATCCAGTAATGGACTAGCAATGCCTGGGAATATCAATACTTGCTATGGACTTAGATAACCCCGCTGAGCTTCATGCCTGCCAGAGCTACAGGAGGTAATCAGCTTGACCCCTCTGACCTTCCTAAGACTGTTCTTGGTCATGTATTTACAAGCCTGCCTGCATTTGAAGGCAACGTGCTACTTGTGCAAACGTGAAATTATTCCCTGGGTCAGCTGTTTAAAGGAGCCTGCGTCACGCTCCGTAGTCATTGATATTAATATATGTCATTGCACAATGTTATAAATGGAGGGTCTGTTTAATGTCACAACCGGCGTCGTCGTAAACACTCTGTGAACTTTTGCAGTTTTCTAACCTTTAACTGACATTGAGAGAAATTAAAGGGATAGTCCTCTAGAAAATCTAGACCTTCCTATGGGGGAGAGAGAAATATATCACTTATTCATGTGTATTCCTTATGCTTTTCTCATGCAGGCACCGATCCATCAGATGGCTCATGATGGGCTTGGGCTTGTCGCCAAAGTGACGGGGACAGCAGAAGAGGGACAGGAAGAGGATGACCTGCCCGGTGCAAGGTGGTGTTGCCTACTATTATAGAAAGTTTTGGTGCCCTGTGTGAGGTCCTCTTCTCAGACAACAGTGGTCTTTTGGGCTCCACTGGTGTCTGTCATATGACAAATGTAAATCTCTGTTACATTTGGTTCTAGTTCTACTCTGATGGGTATAAAAATATATAAATATTTATAAGGAAAGTATTCATCTTACGGAGATTGGGGCTTTTTTACTAAGGCTCCGCGGCCGCACTTTAGTTGGATTTTCTGTCGTTTTTGGGTTTTGTACGGCAGTGACAGGTATTTAGCAGGGAATTGTGTCACACGTGATCTTTTTTGGCACAGCTGCGCTGGCTTTCATGCGACAGGAATCGGGGGCTGGCTGTTGGGCGGGCTGTCCGACTGATGGGGACTGACCTCTGGATTTAACTTACATGCACTTACATGCACCAGGAATAAGATGGTGATCTCTGTCGGACCGGAGCGGGGAAGCGACCTCTTTCACTCTGTACATCACTGGATGTAGACTTTATAGCAGTGGAGGTAAAGTTTTATGTAAAATGGATACAATAATAGCTACAAGATCACAAGGATATACCAAATACAGATAAACTCGAGCATAAGCATGTACCAAACATGTAGAGCCATCTCAAAAATTAAGGAAGTAACTGAAATGTTATTTGTGTTGTTTATTACAAGAAACGCTGGTCATGTCTTGCCTGGAGTAATGATGCACAAAACAATTTCCCAATGGGATTAATAAAGTTTTATTCTACTCTATTATGTTTGTGGTGCTATATAATTAATTTAGTTACAGAGAGGAGCAGTGGGAAATTTGTGCACATTTTCGTGCCCTCATCCAGGGGCAGAAATAACTGCCATGGTCCCTGGGTCCGGAATCACTTCCTACATACGGAACTAGAATCAAGTTTGGGAGGATGGAGGATGCATCCTTCGTGAATGCTTTCAATCTGTGACTTCAGGAGCTTTGGAGGACCTTGAAAGGTCTTTAAATGGCTTTTGTGTATATGTGTATTGTGAGCATAAACAGATGTACAAGGATTTTATAGGTGAAGGTCCTTTGGAGTATGAAATGTTGTGGGTGGTTTGGGTTGGCGACGGGCCCCATAGAAGGCTTGGGCCCTGGGCTACCTCCCCAAACCATCTATGTTATAATCCACTACTGCCCGCATCCTCCACCAATTGTAAGGAAATAGGTAGCAGAACAGTCATATCACTTTATAGATGGGCACAGTGCAACTGGCTCCAAAGGCCAATGGCAGCCCACAAAGCAAGATTGGGTGCAACCAGCACCTGGCACCACACACATCCAAAACTTAGCAATGTACATGATTGTCCCTCTGTTATTCCTCTTACAAAATGTCCAGTTTATTCATGAAATGTATTTTACCCCTGATTGATGTGTTCCACTACAATCTGACACTGTCTAATAATTTTGGACTGTGGTGGGACACACCCCTTTAGCACAGACAATGGTAACACCCAGTTGTCAATTGATTCATAAGCTTTCAGGAGGAATTTCACAATATAGAGATCTAATAAAAGATGCTCCAGAATCCATTTTTTAAAATCAAATATTTGCCCAAACAGATAAGTCAGGAGAAGTGACAGGTCTTCTTTATCATATGTGACATTTATGTATTTATTTTCTCTTTTACATTATCATATCCTTTTTTTTTTTTTTACTCTTATCTATTATAATGTATTTCTTTGAAGATAGCAAAAACCTTTTTATCCCGATTGCTTGGGAATACGATTATACAGATTTTCAGGCCTTTTCTTTTTCTTGGTTCGGTTCATTTTGATGCAGATTTTCCAATTTTTTGTAGAAAGCTCGAAATTTGCATTTAACATCTTTATTAGGAAAAAAACATTGCGTGCGTTCATCTGTAATACCCCCTGCGCGTGGCGGAGGTGATCCTGGAAACTTACCATGATGAAGTTATTTTCACTGCACACTATAATAATAATGGCTTATTTTCTCCCGTTTCGGAGCTGACTTCTTAATTGCTCTCATAGCATCGTCTCAGGGAACATGAGCAGTCGGTACAGTACGTACTCGCAGATTTTCGAGCCATTCCTGTGAATTCACTGTAACCACACTCGGAGCCGCTGCCAAGTCTGTTGAGAGAGCAGTGAATTTAGATATCATTTGCAGAGGAAGCAGAATTCCACAATGTGCGATGACCTTAATTTCAAGTCGTCTTTATCGTGTCACCGTTAAATTATCACTAGTCTTTCCAACGCAGGTTTTTTTCGTTTTTTTTTTTTGTAAAGGATATTTATAGCGTTCGGACAGCAAACAATAACGGTGGAAATCGGCATTCATTACCCCTCTGTTAGCTGCTGATAAAATGGCTAATGAGCCCCTGACACAGGATAAATACTGATGTCTTTATGTTTTTTCTGGATTTTTTTTTCTTTATTTTCTATCCTCGGTCTGACCCTTATTTAAAGGAAACCTACCAGGAGGAATCAGAAGTAGATGTGATGGTAAATTCCTCCAGCTGCCTCTGCCCTAATATGTCATTTAATAATCCTGGAAACTAACTTAACTTTATTTTAGTAATATGTTAAAATTAACTGCAGAGGCTACTGGGGCGTGTACTAACCTTAGCTCCCAGTGCCCGGCCAGGCTAGTACACGCCCCTGTAGCCTCTACAGTTAATTTTAACATATTACTAAAATAAAGTTTTAAAAAAAGTTAAATGTCATATTAGGGTAGAGGCAGGGAAGAGGCATCTACCATCACGTCTACTTCTGATAGTAGATTCCTCATTGTAGGTTTCCTTTAAATGGTATTGTTATTCTTTGTATAATGTCAGCTCTTGCTCATGATCGGTCTTGTGTCGGACATTGACCTATGCCATTACGCTAGTTCTTAGAGCCTCTTCCTATACATTGTCTAAAATAAGTACTATATAGTATAAAGTAAGGTATGTCTAAATGGTGGCCAAACAGAAATGACACCAAATAGAAGTCTAAATAACAATGCTATAAAATGCCTCTGTACACAATAAGCCAGAAACATCCTATAAGAGAGACAGAGTCACACACTACTAAACCAGGTTACTACCAATATACGCATCGGTGAGTGTCCATGGGCAGCTTCACAGGTGCACTGCGCACCGGCCAATAGAGCGCACAATGCGAGAGCACTCATCAGCTGCATGGCCAGCTAGCTAAAAACTACTATTTGCTCATTTATACTCAAGTATAAGCCTAGTTTTTCAGCACAAAAAAATGTGCTGAAAACCCAAACTCAGCTTATACTCGTGTAAAAAAATATCAAAACTCACCTTTCTGGCTTCCCCCGCTGCTGGCTATATACTGGGGCAGGGGGCTGGCTATATACTGGGGGATATGGGCTGGCAGACTATATACTGGGGGGCAGGTGCTGGCTATATACTATGGGGCAGGGTCCGGCAGGCTATATACTGGGGAGGCTGTGACCAATGCATTTCCCACCCTCGGCTTATACTCAAGTCAATAGGTTGTCCCAGGTTTTTGTGGTAAAATTAGTTGCCTTGGCTTATACTTGGGTCAGCTTATACTCCAGTATATACAGTATATATAGATAGATGATAGAAGATAGATATGAGAGATACATTAGAAAAGAGATTTAAGTAGGATTGATTGATTGAATAGATAGCCAGGAGATAGATGCTAAGTATCTTCACTCGGGCATTCAATCAATATATCCTATGCCCACTAAAGTCCACATGCTGGGGCCCCTTCAGGATAGGGATCCCTGGGAAAATGCCCAGTTTGCCGCGCCCTAACGCCAGCCCTAAATATGAGTTAGAATTTACACCAGTTTCTAGCATGGTTATTTAGCCTCCTACTAAGCTCAACACATATTTTTTTTAATTTGTTTCCCAAAAACTGGTTAACAATAATTTTTGTCACTTTTTTTATGCCAGAATAGAGATGCTTTGGCTTCATCAATCCCCCTCTAATTACTTCTATGGGCATAATGTAGTAGCCGTGCCCTGTGACATTTGCAAAGGTTACGCTATGGTAACGGGATCACATAGAAGACAAGCTGAGTTGTTCCAATCTCTGTAGAGTCATCAGTGTGAAAAATAATGTTTTTTTTTTCATAGAAGAAAAATAGAAAAAAAAAAACTAAATAGGTTGCACATAAAAATGTAATTTAGGCGATAGGTAATTTTATGATGATACATTCCCTTTAAATCCTGCTTTAAATGATGTCCTTGTCCTTTCTCCCAGTAAATATCATAACCATTAAGGTCACATAAACCCCAGCAGCCATATGTTGCTTGGTGGTAAATGAGAGTTTATGAAATCTTACTCACACATCTGTTTTAGGGCTTATTGCATTTCTAGAGAAGCAATTCAAATCCTTTAGATCTAGTTACATTGTATTAGGGGCTTTGAATTAGAATCATTGTCACTAGTGTAATGTTATTACAGGTATATCCCTCTTTAAAGAATTTCTGCATGGGGCCCCACTTACAGACATACAGCATATACACATCACATATACATTAAGCATATTAACATAACAAATACACACATACAGCATATGCACATGCAATGCCCCAGATGCAGTGTCCCCCTGACACTGTGGGCCCCATCGCAGCTGCCATGGCTGCTACCACTGTAGTTATGCCCCTTAAGCGGACCGGTCAGCTGTTTTTTCGGTGTTTCAGAGAAGCTCACAAGGATTCCATCTCAACCTTTATCTTGTTAATCCTTTGATCATTGTTAAATCACCTTTTCTTTATTATGCAAATGAGCCTCACTACATGGAGTGAGGAAGTTGGGGCAGAAGGAGACTGCTACCTGTTACCCCTCCCATCTCCATCCCCTGCTCATTACTCTGTGTAATGTTAAGTATTGTAATAGCAGTTATTTTCTTTTATCTGTTATAGGGCAGCACGATGGCTCAGTGGTTAGCATTACAGCCTTCCATAGCTTGGGTCCTGGGTTCAAGTCCCATCTATGTCAACGTCTACAAAGAGTTTGTATGTTCTCTCTGTGTTTGTGTGGGTTTCCTCCGGGTCCTCCGGTTTCCTCCCACACTCCAAAACATACTGGTAGGCTGATTTGATTGTGAGCCCCATTGGGGACAGGGACTGATTTGGCAAACTCTGTGCAGGGCTGCCTAATCTGTGTGTACTATATAAATAAAAGGAATATGTTGCCTGTGAGAGACATAAGGCAGCAGTGACACAAGTACCTGAGCTCACCTCCCTGTACAGATTGACAGCAGCTGAATCTCTGCTTCTCTCCATGCTGCTGAGGGTTAATGTGGGCGGCTCCGGGAGGCGTGGCTGTACAGGACATTCATAAATAAGCTGGGCTCAGCTTCAGGGAAGAGGCTGATCAGACTCACTTCAGGTCATGTGCATAAAGCTTTAGGAACTGAATATTTAAGTTTACAGGCATGGAGAGGGACAACATAGATCTAGGGGCAATGTTTTCTAATGCCAATTTGTGAAAATATATTTAATTTTGGCAGTTCAACATAGACATTGAATGTACATTTACACTACAACCAATTAGGTCCACTTCTCGACCAAAGCGACCCGTTTCCAATTCGTCCCGGAGATTTAAAGTTCAAAAATAGTTCAGAGTGTATTCAGCAATTTATTTATTAAGATTTGCACAAACTGATTTTAAAAAGGCCTATTAAACAGCCCAGCAAAGGGTTTTGCCCTGGGGGGGGGGGGGGGGAGTATATTTTAATGAATTAATTGTTGACCACAGATTACTGGTGGTAGAGTGTCCTAAAAAGGCTGCTTGTTACATATAGGGGATGGGGGAACTGTAATTTATATGTATTTCGGCTTTCCTGGACTTTAAATATAATCATGTACCCCACTGCAAGCCTCCACCTGCTCCCGGCCAGGGTACTAGGAGAGAGTACACACCTCGCTCTCTCCACACCTCCTCGCTCTGATGTCACCAGCTGGGTCGTAATTCACCGGTCAGGAGCAGGTGGAGGCTTGCAGTGGGAGACGTGCATAAATTCCGGGGAAGTTGAGAGGTGCTCGGGCGCCATCAGCCTGAGCACCATCGGCACTTTTACAAAGTTGTTATTTAGGCAATAAAAACACCTAAATATATGTCAATCACAGTCCCACCGTCCCCTAAACATAACGAGCAGCCTATTTAGGACCAGCAATCTGCTGGTAGATGTCCTTTAAACCTCTGTGTAGCACTGAGACGAATTGGAAACGTGTCGCTTTGGTGAAGAAGTGGAGGGATCGCAGCCTTCACTGCAGTGTGAATATGGACCTATCATTACAGTGCCACTGTTCTCCATGTGGACGGTGTGTGGACTGCACAAAATACAATCTGCTATTTCATCATTTTCCTGCTCTGGTTAAAGGAGCACAACCCATAAACAACAGCCTTGCCCCACTTAAATACATCGGGCTGTGCTGCGCGGAGACTGATCTCCGATGCCGACAGACGTGCTTGCGCCACAATTAGTAAATCCCCTCCCAGAGTATTATTTGTATTAATTGACTGAGATGTCACTCATTTCAAAAGTTTCAAAGCAAAATAACAGAGAAATGGTCAGAATAGTCAACAAATCGTTTTTAAGGTGGGTTCAGAGGGACTTTGTCACTATATATACCCCAATAAACTAGCAATCCCCCAGGTAAGGTATGGAATGTCCTTTCTAGAATTCCCTTTTTCATGTGAAATCTCACAGGTTCAGCTGTTAAAAATCTGCTCCAATGTCATGTGAAAATGAGCAGAGAAGAGTCATATTTTTCCTGAGATGAGTCAATTTTATAAGCGTCACTTCTGAAGCCCCTATCTTCAGTTCCATAGTATCTAGAAACATAAGATTCTTATCTGTAATGCAACAGCAGAATTTTCTTGATACTATAGCAGATGACTCTTCCCCTGCAGCCTCCGAGTTTAAATCATCTCAGGTAAAAGATGACTCTTCTCTTCTGATTTTCTGATTTTTAAATGACTTTTATAGATAAAAAGGACAAAGGAATTTACTAGAAAGGACATTTTATACCCTACCTGAAGGGGGTAGTAGGTAAATGTGGTATAATCTGGAGACAGATTCTTGTTAATGTTGAATTTTATTTAATCATTTTTATTGTTCTCATTATTCCGGCTGGGAAACCGTCTCTTATAATCTTCTATGTCTTATAACACTGAAATAATGGGACACATAACGTGCGTAACATATCAGTAATTCATTATAAATCTGTCACTTGCTCGTCAGCTAATGAAAATCTTCTTCTGCTATGCCCCAGATATTAGTATTTCTCCAGCTAATCCTGATATGAGCCACCAAATATTGAGACCTGTTAAGGGGCCACTTGAGCGCTGACCATAGGGAATGTGATACGTGATAAATAGGGTCAAATATTTGAAACGTTTCTCCCGGCTGAATGCTTCTCATAGTTACTCATCAGCATTAGAAGGGGGGAGCTAAATCCCTTCATACAACTAAGCCTGAGAGAGGGCTTAATCCTGGCAGCGCTCATTAAAATATACCCAATCTGAGTGTTAAACCCGGTGGAAGCCCAATCTTACAATAATGCAATGTTCAGCTCAGTATCAGGCATGAGGAATACATTGTAATGGTGCGGCCAGGCTTAGACTCCATTACTATGTGTTTAAAGGAAACGACCATGAGGAATCAGAAGTAGATGTGTTGGTAGATTCCTCCTGCTGCCTCTGCCCTAATCTGTAGTTTAATAATCCTGGAACCTGACTTGTTAAAAATGTTATTTTAGTAATATGTAAATTACCTGCAAGGGCTACTGGGGCGTGTACTAGCCTTGGCCGGGCACTGGGAGCTAAGGCTTTGCCACGCCCCAGTAGCCTCTGCAGGTAATTTATATATTAATTTAAAAAAAGTTTTTAACAAGTTAGGTTCCAGGATTATTAAATTACAGATTGGGGCAAAGGCAGCAGGAGGAATCTACCATCAGATACACTTCTTATAGTAGATTCCTCATGGTAGGTTTCCTTTAATGAATGTCCATTCAATATTTTTCCTACTGATGACCTCCCCATAGTATAGGAGGGTGGTCCAACTCCAGGCGCCTCCATGATCATATGATTGCAGGGACTCCATGCACCAGAATCGGGCCCATTTCAATACACAGTTAACAGAAGCACAGTGCCATTTACCATACAGTGGCCATTTTCATGTACTGCATCTGGACTTGGAGAACATGAGGTGTCTCCTTACACTGGTGTGTTCTCTACATTCAAACTACTCCCTAATCCTTCCTCTCTGCTGTAACATCTAAGCAGAAGCCTACTTCAGAGAAGAGAGGAGGGAAAGTGCAGCAGTACAGTGAAGAGATCATGCAAATCAGTGCACCAGAGTGCTCCAAGTACAGCTACAATCCTGGAATATAAATCCATATATCACAGCCCTGCTTCTACTAGCAACACACATAGAAGTATGGTTACATAGATTCAGATGGTGAATTCCTAACATTGTCCAAGCTTTGCAGGTAGATTTTCTTTAATAGGTACAATACTCAACCAGATACTCAACTAGATAGCTTCCAAAATGTGTACATAAGAATAATACCTTTTTTTATATATAGCGCACATAGATTGTGCAGCGCTGCACAGAACTTGCCAAATCCGTCCCTGTCCCCAATGGGGCTCACAATCTAATCAACCTAAAAGTATGTTTTGGAGTGTGGGAGGAAACTGGAGGACCCGGAGCAAACATGGCACATAAAGAGTGAAAATGAAATAAGAGATAAAATAAAAAAATTGACCTAATAAAATTCATTGAAGTTGAACAAACCCATAATTTAATTAGTTAATATAATTAGAAGATAAAATCTGATAGATTGTATTAGGACTTCTAGATGGTCGAAGGGGGCGGAGCATGACTAGTCCTGTGCCATACAAACCCCCATCCAAGGCTGCCTATACATTTCAGCTCTTTTAGCAACCCCCCCCCCCCACCCTCTATGTATGTTACAGAAATAAATACATTTTCTAGTGATGTTTTTTCAAGGCTTTAACTATGTAATGGCCTCGGGGAGACACTAGAAATTCAATGACCCTGTAGAAGCACATTGTGAACTTTGTTCACCATCATGTAAAGTATCTCATGTGACCTGTTATTTATTGTTTATTCCTATCCTGCTACTGCACAGAAGGCACAAGTATGACCAAATTAATATGAGCCAATCACAACCAAGCATAGTACATAGGAGGGTTACTCCCTGTTATGCTGGATAAAAACTATGTAGTGCAATAATAACCTAGATAATCTTTACTTGGATTCCAAGAGAATCTGTGGGGCACATTTACTTACCCGTCCCTACGCGATCCCCGCTGTGCGTTGTCCGACGAGGATTTGGAGCTGCCGCGATTCACTAAGATCGTGCGTCCAATTTCCTGCATGTGTTGCTTCCCCGCTCAGGTCCACCGGGGTTCACCTTCTTCTTCCTGGTGCATGTAAGTGCTTGGGCTTGCGACACAATTTTGAAAGTTAAATTCCACGGTTTGTCCAATCAGTCGGGTTGTCCGATGGCCACGCCCCCGATTTGTGTCGCACGAAAGCCTGTGCTGATGCTCCACAATCCGATCGCGTGCGCCAAAAACCCCTGTGCAATTCAGGTCATATTCGGGAAACCCGATGGAGATGCGTCCGACGGACCCTTAGTAAATGTGCCCCAATGTGTATATATATATATCTCTAATTTGGAACAGAGATCATTGCATTCAGAGAGGCACTGAGGTTTTAGTGTGCAGTCCAAAACACATATGCACAATCTAAGCCATGAATCAGAACAATAATTCGAAATGCGTAGGCAAAGTTTTCTTTAATGCAATTGCCAATTTTGTAATGGAAGTAAAGAAAAGAATCTTGTTTCCAGGTGCGGTAGCGGTATTCTCGTTTCGAGGAATGTTGCCTATACATACACACACACTTGTCACTGCTGAGCATGCATGTGTTTTCAGAGAGGCAGACAGCATTGGTGGTGGGTTATCTGCCTTGACATGATGTCTGACTCCTCTTTTGCTCGGAATCCTCCATCGAGGAAGTCCTGGGACACCACCATACACATGGTTAGATGGAGGCATCAGCACTGCAGACTAATTGGGACCGGAAGGAGTTGGCTGGGGCCGCTAGGATTTTACATGTTTGCATTATTTTTGTTTTTCTCTGTAGCACAGATTTCCCCCCTAGAATACCCCTAGTAATACATCTATTACTAGTTCTTCTCCGCTTTCTTGATATGTAAAGTGAAGCCTCCTGTCTTTTACCTCATCAGCCAGAGATTCCTGTCCATAAAATGGCGACAAATGGAGGGTCATGTGATCTCTAGCTGTCCATGAGCAATCGGCCTGCCAAAATAAGATGAAGGTCCTGGCAGGGCGGTTGTTCATGGACAGTTAGAGATCACATGACCCTCCATCTGTCGCCATTTTATGGACAGGAAGCTCTGGCTGATGAGGTGAAAGACAGGAGACTTCACTTTACATATCAGGAAAGTGGAGCAGAACTATAAATAGATGTATATTGGTAAATTACCTAAAAAAATGCAGTGAGGCACCACTCCGGTAAGTATAAAGGTGATCTTTATTCACCCATGGCAAAATAAGGTGCAACGTTTCAGCTCATCCATAGAGCCTTGGATAATGCTTGATAATGGCTCTATGGATTGAGCTGAAACGTTGCACCTTATTTTGCATTGGGTGAATAAAGATCACCTTTATACTTACCGGAGTGCTGCCTCATTGCATTTTTTGGATATTTGATCTTACAAACCCATTTTTTGTTGGAGGTGTGCACCCACCATAGGACTTGATCCATTATACTCGCTGAGCTGCTCCACAATCGGACTGTTTGGTAAAATACCTAATATCCTGCCCCCCACTTACACACAGGTTACAAAATAGAGAAGGTAAAGTGTCAAATCCCTTTAACTAATATTCAAGTGGTAAATAGCTTACAGCAGCGCTACGTGTGATCGCTATTTACGAGTTTCCTCCGAGCGCGGTCGGTTGACGCTTCTATAGAAATGACAATAAGAACAGTTGTATCCAGAAGACGCAGCACAATAAGGTAACGCTGAGAAGTGAGAATGAGCGGATAGGGATTACCATATCATCGACCAGAGCAAGGAAATAAATAAAGCAAAAAAATACAAAAAAAAAAACAAAACAGGTGCATCGAAGGGAACGGTTTGGAGGCCCTAAATCACCATGGCAACGATGAGCAAGTGGAATTTCAGAACAAGGCAGAATCACATTATGTATTCATTGCATAAAGAAAGCAACAACAGGACGAGGTGGATATTTATAACGCAATATGTCTTCAGCCGTGCGGGAGCGTTTAGGAGGCCATCGGAGGCTTCTCTTATACCGGAGAAATATCTGTGTATATAAGATGGGGGATCACTGCAGTGTACACAACGTTATCAGTCATCCAGGGATGGTGATATACCTCACAATAATCATTTTAATAATAAGTCATTAGTCAATTATTGCAATGAACCTTATGCCATGCATCTTTGTGAATACATTATGGGGCACATTTACTTACCCGGTCCTGTCGCAACCCCCGATCCGGATGATCCGACGACAATGAAGTCGGGCGTGGTTCACCAAGATCGTGCGCCCAATTTCCTGCATGTGTCGCTTCCCTGCTCAGGCCCGCCGGAGTTCACCTTCTTCTTCCTGGTGTATTGCGACACAATTTGAGATGTTAAAACCTGTGCGTTGTCCGAATACGTCGGATCGTCCGACGGCACGCCCCCCGTGCAAGCTGACGCCGGTGCGCCAAAATCAGATCGCGTGTGTCAAAAACCCCAGTTAAATGCGACGCAAAACTGAAAAATTCAGGAAACCCCATGGAAATGTGTTCCGTGGACCCTTGGTAAATCTATTTGAAACTTTTACGGGAATGTAGTGCTATCTCATTCCTTCTCATCACTGGGTACACAAAGCTTTGTCAGAACCAATGATATAGAGGGGACAATGCTATATATTGTATTACGTTAGAAATCACATGATCACATTAGTGGAGGGTTGTAGGGATTGGCCCCGTCCACTTGTTGATTGGTGATAGTCTCATTGATGAGACCTCCACAGATCAGGAGAACGGGGGGGGGGGGGGGGGTGGACACGATGTACACTCTTTAGACCCCCTGTTGCTTCCTGATATGTGCAGAGCAGCCGGTCACATGGCTGCCCCATTCATCACTATGGAGCTGATGGAGATTGGCGCTTGGCAATCTTCATCCATTGAGATGAAAGGGGCAGTCCGTCCATGAGCAACTGGCTGCTCTGCTCATCTCGAGGGGTCGGACGGGGGTACATTGGAAACCACTGGACCCCCGCTCTAAAGATCTGTGGGTATCCCATCACAGAGACCCCCGCCGACCAGCAAGTTAGCAAGTTTGTAAAGCGCTACAGAACATGATAGCGCTATATAAATAGATATAGATTATTAAATGAAATTAATGAAGTTCTATCCTAGGGAAAGTATTTTTTTAAAGGTTCAAGAGCTTCTTGGGAGAGTTTTGGGTTCAGCTTTCAGTTCAGCATTTTAAGGTCCTGGTCCTTAAGGTCCTGGGAGTATGTTTGTTTATGTGTGCGTGTCAAGATTTCAGGGCTGGAGGTCCCTATTCGTATAATCCTTGGGCCCCAGGCTGCCATTCACACCGCCCCTAATATATTCCACTACTGCGTTACTTGACCAGTAGATTGTAACTAAACTGCTTGTAGCCAAAACGATACCATAAAGCCTGTGCTGGTCTGACTTATAGGAAACCTGCCATCAGAATCCATTGTGATAAACCAGGGACACTTACTCGTAGATCCAGGCACCGGGACTGCAGTAATCTTCTTATATGTGTTCTCAATGGTCTCCTCTCTGGTGAAGTGAATATAAAGACTGGCACGATATACACCCAGTAAATGTAAATGGAAACTATAGGAAAATAAGAAGTCCACAAACCCTCCAAAATGCTGTAAAAAGAATGAAAATATAATCAGAGAAAAAAAAATTACTCTATGCCTCACAAAACTGATGTGTCAGGTTATGGTTCAGGAAGTTTTTTTGAGGGGGGGGTTCTTTTTGCATTAATTTATCAATTTTTTATCATTATCTGCACAGGGAATCCCAGTGACATTCACAAATTCACCAATTTTAATTCTAGTAGAGCCCTAATACATAAGCAGAATAGTCATAGGCAGATGTCCATGGTACATGGATGGGGGGGGGGGGGGGGGGTCACTGCCATCAGTGAAGGTATATGTGTGAACAGACCTATAGAACAAGGCTGTGCCATTAGGAGGTTAATGTACGTGGGGTGAGGTTAAGTACTCATCATCTCAGGTTGAAGCAAGTTAATCCATTTAGGACAAGTACATTAGGGCACTGACACCATATTACATTTTGATGCACAATATATGCAGATCTGTCTGGCATACCAATTTTTCTGAATGCCGTAGACCAATCTGTGTTCATGTCATATATTCTGTCAGATAATTTATATTATCTTTGTATTGACTTTTGCATACAAATAAGACATTGGAGTGCTATGAGATAGGCAGTTCCTGCTCATGATGTGCCAACATTGTGCCAAGCAATTTGGAAATATGGTAGTTTACGGTATATTATATTATATAGTTTTCTTATGTCCGCCTTCTGGAAGAAGAAGACCTTATGTGTTCATTTGTTCTGTCAACCTCCATTTATTGATCTTCTTCTGTTTCATAGTTTAGGACCAGTCAAGACTGGAGGTTATCAAGAATAAGAAATACCCCAAAAAAAGAGATACGTGGCCACAACCACTAATATTTCTTAGCCAAATCTACCATGGTGGACGCATTTGATCAAAGTACATAGCTGATGTGTGGAAAAGTAGAAACTGAGTGTTACATGTCTTGATTCATAAAATACTTGCCTTCTAAAACTTAAAGGACATCTACCAACAAATTACTGGTGGTAGAGTGTCCTAAATAGGCTGCTTGTTATGTCTAGGGATGGAGGGACCGTGTTTTACATATAATTTGGCTTTTTTAATAACTTTGTAAAAGTGCCGGAGGCGCTCAGGCAGACGGTGCCTGAGCGCCTCTCGGCTTCCCTGGACTTTAATATATTGAGAGAGTGCGGCATGTGCTTTATCCTATTTCCCCGTCTGGCAACAGGAGAAGGCAACCGACTCTTTTACAAAGTTATTATTTCAGCAATAAAAATGCTGAAATATATGTAAAACAATGCCCCCCCATCCCCTAGACATAATGAGCAGTCTATTTAGGACACTCTACCACCAGTAACCCGTCAACCTAAAAAAAAGTTCTAGGAGCTGCATGTGGAAGCAGTCTGAGGCACTCCCCTCTCCTCTGCTTCTCCCCCCGACCAGCACTCTCACACCATAGGCCGGTGGTGACTGCCAGGCTTCAAGCGCCAGTAACCGCCTCCTTGTTCCGCCCCCTCATGAATAAGCCGGACCGCTGCATACGACTGGCCCCCAGTAGAAACAAGGCACATTGTCTAAAAATTCAGCAAAGAAGAGAAATATGCGGCACTCACCGGTATCCGGGACAATGTTCGTTTTATTGTAGGGAAAAGTTCATAGCAGGGGAGGTGCACGCCATGCCAAGGTGACGGGCCATTTCGCGCAGTGTGCGCTTTCTCAAACCGCGGCCCGAGGTGCCGCATATTTCTCTTCTTTGCTTCTTTGGTTCACTCCCCCGGCTCTCGGACCTGAGGTCCACGTCTGTGTTGCTTGTGGATGTGGTGGTGCCGGTAGCCTGTATTTCTTGACGATTGGATACATTGTCTAAAAATGTTCCCATTGAAAATTTTCATTGGACTGAATAGGAGACCATGAGGTACCATGAGGGCAAGAGAATTTATATCTACTGTAAAAGATCACCACAGGGCTGTAACATGGATAGGCAGACCTTCCTGCTTAAATATATACATATTACACTCATATATACACACACATTTATATATAGGGGCACCAGCGTATGTTTGCCCCGCCACTGCATCAACATTGCCCCACGATACATCAACATTGATGTATCGGGGCAAGCAGCTGTGCAGCGTTTATTCTATGACATTCAGGGCATAACGCACAGTAATGCCCTGAGCCGGCCCACTCCTGACTGGTCGCGCCCTCCATGTGGCCAGCCGCACCTCCCCGCCTCACGCCCCTTCACGCCCCACTGGCATAAAGGGGGTGGAGAGGGCAAAATAATCGCAAATGCTAGCAATAGCAACTGACGTGGCACAGCGGCCCCGAAAAATATGCCCCATAGTTCTTCACTTACACACACATTTATACACACATATGTACAGATATGGAGCATATACACATTACATATACACACTGCCATAAACAGACGTACAGCATATATACACACATACAGTATTATACACACACACAGTTTTATGACCAACTGTGATCAGACATTTCTTGCCTTCCTAGATATATCTAATACCAAAAATGTGCGAAAAAAAAAAAATTTCTTTTTTCAGTTGGGACTGAGCAGTTTTACAGCCTTCCATTCATTGACAGCAAGCAGCTATTTTTAAAGATGGTAAAGAGCTGGAGCAGAAAGTATTATGTAAAGTAGTATTTGATCTTGTTCTGCTTCCAGAAGCGAGAATTTCTTCCAAGTCATTTCCGCCAGCCAATCTAATCTGCTATGAAAGTCAGAAAATCTAATTAATAATCTCCTACTCTTAACCACATTAAATTCAATTAAGCAGATCTAAAGCGATAACCTCCTTCTCGATGGCAGCTTTAAATTACACCTGCATAAAAAGTAAGTCCCCATCTGCGCTCAGGTGCACGTCCCGGTGACATTGACGTGACATTAAGAGAAGTGTGAAAAATAATTCCGCCATTCTATTCATATCTCCAAATGAGAGACAATCTATTCCAGGACTCTGGGCAATTATTAGAGATCCAAACGCTCTGACATATAGACTGATATTGGCTCTCTGGGTAAATGAAGGAAAAACTCATTTCCAACTCATATCTGAAAGCTCATTAGATTCCCCACAAATCCGTCTCTGTAGCGTAATAGATGGTTTTCGGATCTGGGTCATTTACTTGTGTTTATACTTTCTGTGGGTTTATTTTGGTGGCGCCGAGCGGGTGTAAAGAGATGTCACTGGCCGGAGACACGTATGTGACGGCCGTGTGATTCGCAAAGCCTCACTACTGGATTAATCACAAAGTACATTTGCATAATGACTCTTTCTTCGGCTGCCAGGAAGAGTCGCACAATGAGCAATGTGAACGTGGCGTTCCGAAATGCCAAGAAAGGCCAAGAACGAAGGTCCCACTGGATCTGTATCAATCTGCGATTGCTCTTTACAGAATAATATGGTGTCTTGGCCCATTAAATTCTTTTTTACACTAATGTCAAGTTTCGGTCTAGTGCAAGATGGGCCTATCGGAGGTGGTGATCTTGAGAGCTCACACTCCATCCATGAAATCTCCATGTAGGAAGTATCATCAATAGGATCTAATAATCCATCATTTGTGAATCGTTCTATAAGAAATAGATCATAGTGTCATGTGATTGTTACATTCACTTACAAATGGATCCTTGAGGCCCATTAGAGGATTCTCTGAACCTTAGGTGGAACAATCCAACCCTGTCTATTGAGATGAAATCCAAAGCTCAAGGATCACATGGGTAGTAGTACCAGAGTTATGGCTAAAGAAATGGCTGTGGTAGCAGTCACTACTGGAACCTGAAACTGATGTGAGGTTACTCTGCTTCATGAGAAGAATCACTGGGCACATTTACTTACCTGTCCGACGGAGTTCACCAAAAGTGCATTGTCCGATGATAATGCCCTGTGCCGCGATTCACTAAGATCGTGCACCCGATATCCCTCATGTGTCGCTTCTCCGCTCAGGTCTGCCGGAGTTTACCTAATTCTTCCTGGTGCATGTAAGTGCATTGTCTTGCAACACAATTTGAAAGTTAAATCCTGAGCTCAGCCCGAATTAGACGGCCCGCCCCCCGATGTGTATTGCATGGAAGCCACCGCAGCTGCGCCACAAAAGGATTGCGTGTGCCAAAATCCCAGCGCAGACACCTGTTAAATACCTGTCCAAGCCGCGCGAACCCAAAAAAGTGCGATTCGAGACCCTTAGTAAATGAACTTCATTGTCTGCAGTAAATTCCCTGCCTCTCCTTCCCTTTGGAACTTGCTAAATTTAACCATTCCTTGATCATCATCCTGCTATGGAATAACTCTTGCTTTTGGTAGTGTCTATCATGGAATGTGCCTGAGGAGGACCAACTCCAAATTCTTGTCCTAGCGTATACTAAAAGTGCCCAAATTTTGACTAAATAGCAGGCTCAGTCTGGACACCTGAGGATCCACAGGTGGACCCAAGCTCTAATCCTATACTGGATACACATAGGACAGAAGACAACTCCATTTGGTGGCTACGGGGTTTGTTTGATGAAAACTGAATCATTTTATCTGGTTTGCCAAAGGAAGTCTACTCCAAAAATTGAGAGGTTCTTGACAGCTGCACAATAGAGACATATTGGTTAGAATATATCTCTTCATATCATTTCTAATTCTAGATCCTGGGAAAATATCTGATTGGAACATTAGGATGAAACATTGTAGCAGAGCTGAATGTGTTATTCTACTATCTGTATTTAGCGTTTTGCATTGATAATAACTAATATATTCTTGTTGCATTCCCATATAATTCATGTCCGGCCCTACCTAAACATTGAGCTGCGGCAAATAACGAAATCACCAGCGGCTCTGCTACACCGGTGGGTATGTTATGCACACATTGTATTCTCATTATTTGTACACCCCTCGCTCGCTGTCTGTTTCCTTGGAGCGGACTTATTTTTATATCAACTATTTATGAATCAGCAAATACTTGTTCCAGTTTGTTATCCCTGGAGTGGGATTCTTATTATCTTTTGGTGTCCGAGCGCAAAGTTTATGCTTTTTCCTCATAATCTTTACATTTCACATGGGTTTTCTTGTTCTCCCTAAGAACACACATGTGATTAAAATATAACAATGCTGAAAATAATACAGGGCTTGGACGGTACAGAACGTATATTGTAGAGTAATGGGGTCTCATCCATCTTTTCTATCTATTTTATCTAAAACAAAAAATTGGCTGCTCTCCAACTTTGGAAAGTGAGCGGAGTGCTGCCTTTTTTTTTGTTTGATCACAAGTGGACCCTTTGGATCATCTCCTAGGAGAGCACCCCCCCCCCTTCCCCATCATTACTATAGCTGTGCTGTTTTTAACATTTTCGTATCTATCTATCTATCTATCTATCTATCTCATATCTATCATCTATCTATCTATCTCATATCTATCATCTATCTATCTATCTATCTATCTATCTATCAGCTGTCTATTTATTTATTATAATTCTGTCATTTATATCTATTTTATATCTCTCTATCTAATAATATAACAGATAAATTATTTAGTATTATATATATATTAATATTTAATATATAATCTATCTATCTATCTATCTATCTATCTATCTATCTCATATCTATCATCTATCTATCTCATATCTATCTATCTATCTATCTATCTATCTATCTATCTATCTATCTATCATCTATCTATCTCACATCTATCTATCTATCTATCTATCTATCTATCTATCTCATATCTATCTATCTATCTATCTCATATCTATCTATTTATCTCATATCTATCTATCTATCTATCTATTATCTATCTATCTATCTATCTATCTATCTATCTATCTATCTCATATCTATCTCATATCTATCTCATATCTATCTACCTATCTATTATCTATCTATCTCCTATCTATCTATCTATCTATCTATCTATCTATCTCATATACATCTATCTATCTATCTATCTATCTATCTATCTATCTATCTATATCTATCTATCTATCCATCTATCTATCTCATATCTATCTATCAATCTATCTTTGTTGTCAATCTATTATCTATAGTATCCATCAATTATCTATCATCCATCTCATACCTATATGTCAGCATCTCTGTGCCCTGCCTCTTTAAAAAACATTTCACATGAGATGCGGTCAATATAAAGTGTATCTATTTACTCATTCTGAAAATTATAAAGACTGGCGCTATTAACATCAGTCTTATTCCCCCCCCCTGCTTTCCATATTGCAACCCAGATCTACTAAGAGGCTCCAGCCTGTTAGTAGATCAGGACAGCACACTAGAATGAATCTCCACCAATTAGTCTCCACCAGATTTTTGTTATAGTAGATACAGTGAACAGGGGGATTCATGCCAACTCATCCAGTCCCACCCCATCACGCTCAAAGTGGTGTGTGGGGCAGAATTCCAATAACACCATATTAGATACTGGCAGCACGGTGGCTCAGTGGTTAGCACTACAGCCTTGCTTGAACTGGGGTCCTGGGTTCAAATCCCATCCAGGTCAACACCTGCAAAGAGTTTGTATGTTCTATCAGTGTTTGCATGGGTTTCCTCCGGGTCCTCCGGTTTCCTCCATCACATACTGGTAGGTTGATTATATTGTGAGCCCCATGGGGACAGGGACTGATTTGGCAAACTCTGTGCAGCGCTGGATAATCTGTGTGCACTATATAAATAGAGGAATTATTATTAGTCAGCTAGTTTAGGGTATTTTATATATATTGTTTCTAGACAATTGCTATCTTTGAGTAATTGAGCTTTTCATGTACCAGGGCTGCGGTAATGTCTGTAAGATTTTTTTGATTGATATCTCTTTTTATAAGTATATTTAATGACTGTGTTAAAAAGCAAGGCTGAGAAATACTGTAGTATATAGAAACACGGGGCACTACAAGGGATGTCCTCACTGCTCGGGCACATTAAGCTCTAATTTGTATTAAAAAATTACAAATAAATGAGCAGTGGAAAGCTGAAAAGGTCCGTCTGGAAAACCTAAAAACTTCCTGATACAATACAGGTTTTACTTATTGGGATATTTGGAAGCTATTACTCTACCTCGGTCTAGTCTAAATCTAAAGGAAGAAATGTTACCAAACCGAACCAAGCCTTTTCAGCAATGTAACCGTTTCATTCGTCACCGATTATTTATTTTTCCGTTTTCGGAAAACACAACCTCACCGTTCTTTGTCTTCCCTTTAAAAAAAATCTCAGCTATGCATGATCAAGCTCTAAGAAGACTTTTAAATTTGCAATTAAGATTCCATTATAAAATGCAAATTGGATAAGACCGAGAGACTAAAAGTTACTTACAAATTATGACTCCACCGATCTTCAGACGTAACAATGCAATCTGAGCTCATTAAGTATTTAGCACTGGCTTAAGAAAACAACATTTCCTAATGGTAGATGTACACAAGACTCGGGGAAGCATCACTGTCTGCCATCCCAGGGTGATGATATTTATCTCTTGAGGAGCTCTTAAAAGCCATCAATGGTCAAAACAGTGAGGACAGACATTGACTTTTATGGGTGTTATCTTTAAAGACTACAGACCAGAGTGAAAGTTGACATACGGCTCTTTGCTTTCAAGAGATCCATCATTAACACTTTCACTAAGATCCAAGAACCTCAACTGCACAGAATAACCAGGAGGTAAAGTCTAAGAAGATAGGACCGCCACAGGAACATGGGACCAACACAGGAACAAAGGACCGCCACAAAAACACGGGACCTCCACAAAAACACGGGACCGCCTCAGGAATACGGGAGCGCCACAGGAATACAGGACCACCACAGGGACACAGGACCGCCACAAAAACACGGGACCGCCTCGGGAATACGGGAGCGCCACAGGAATACAGGACCGCCACAGGGACACAGGACCGCCACAGGAATACCCGACCGCCACAGGACCACCACAGGAATACAGGACCGCCACAGGGACACAGGACCACTACAGGAATACCCGACCGCCACAGGAACACAGGACCACCACAGGAATACAGGACCGACACAGGGACACGGGACCACCTCAGGAACACAGGAATGCCACAGGGACACGGGACCACCTCAGGAACACAGAAACGCCACAGGAACACAAAGGCGTCTGGAAACGCACAGGAACATGGAGGCGTCTGGAAATGCACAGGAGGGACACAGGAGGCTTTCACTTCAGTGGAAGGACTTGAAGATCCGGCAAAGAGTGAAGGGAGGTGCTGGATTATAAGGGCACGCCGGATTAGACAGCGGCAATTAGGAGGACCTTTAAATCAGGACGAGTTGGCGCGAGCGCACCCTAGCAGCGGGAGCGCACGGCCTTGTCAGAGGAGGTGTGCCACCTGGATGGGACCACAGTTTGGAGCCTGGAGAGTTAAGTACAGGCCGGGGGGAGGTGACTGCGCCAGGGTGACACAAGAGCTTACAGTCTATGAGGATGTGGGTGTGACACAAGAGCTTACAGTCTATGAGGATGAAGGGATGACACAAGAGCTTACAGTCTATGAGGATGAGAGGGTGACACAAGAGCTTACAGTCTATGAGGATGTGGGTGTGACACAAGAGCTTACAGACTCTATGAGGATGTGGGTGAGACACAAGAGGTATATAATTTGTAGAGGAAACAATATAAAATAATTTAATAAATAAAAATGCTGTTGCTTGAACCAGCCATCATCCGCCCTCTTATATATAAAGTCCAAAGTGAAAGTGACTATGGAGAAGCCTGGAGCTTGGTATATAGCTGGAGGGTGGGTATTAGTCTGATAGTCGGGGGAAGGGCATTCCAGAGAATTGGTGCAGCTCGGGAGAAGTCCTGGAGACGGGCATGAGAGGTTCAAATTAAGGTAGAGATTAATCTAACATCACTGGTGGGTCGACGAGCAGGGGTTGGGGCTCTAATGACTTATTTTGTTGGTATGTGTACCCCATGTATTGTTATTATTATGTAAGCCTATATTAATTATTATTATTGAACTTGATATATCAGCTATGTGTATATTGCAGGACGTGTGGACATCAGGGAGCTCAGCTTCTTCATGGTCTCCTGTCATTATAACCTCAGCAGTCATAGCTGCTTAGTATGGGCTTTGATATGTGCCCCTCTTTGATAGTAAGTGTTATTGCCAGTTGGCCACCTGGAATTTGGCAAATGGTTTGTTATCTAGATTCTTTGCTTTTGCTGGAGGCGATGAATGCATGACAGGTGCGGCTCGCAGCACAAGGGTCATAGTGGCCTCTTTACTGCCACAGGCAACGTACAAGCATAGGACCTGTAATCTCTCCTGACAACGTTTCACATTGATATTATTACCCTAATAATTATAACAACAGACTAATTCATGGAGCCAAATATCCTATTCTGTCCATGCTTTAGAAACAAATATTGTGCTCATTACATGAATATTACAGGCCGACTCTCTCTAGTTTGTGATTATTTCATCAAAGTCTTTTTGAAAAATAGTTTTTCTGCGAAATATACAATTTTACATTAAATACGGAATTGTGTGATGAACCTGATGTCCTACAGACATGTAAGCATCCCAGATTGTGTCCTTCTAAGGTAACATGTTGACCCTCCATTCCAAATACGATGAGGTTATTGCCATATAGGTGGTTTGGTTGGTAGCCAAAGGCCCAAACACAATGAATTAAGATACACTCCTAGCACTATCCTAACACTATGGCAGAATAAGTGCTACTCTAGCATACTAGCTCAGGCAAACAAAAAAACACACATTTTTCAAATAAAACAGCTAACCTGCAACAGGGGATTCAGATGGGAGGGGGGGAGGGAAAAGGGGAAGGGGGTAAGTTGTCACAGGCCCGAAGCTTTATTGAAAAATAACAGACACATGAGGGAGGTAGGGGGGGGGAGGAGAGGATGGTAAGTCTTCTTCTTCCTGGATGCCTCCTTCTGTGAGGAAAGAGGCAAAGTCCCATAACTCCCTAAATAAAGTCCACGGTCAACAGTAAAAACAAAGTCCACAAGAGAAAAATGAAGAAGTGGCTTGTCAGTCCTCTTCTTCTAAGTCCACCCTGCTCTCATGGGAGGCGTAGTCTCTGAGCTGGCTCAAGACTAGCCAGTGACAGTCCTGGATGGACAAAGTTTCTCCTTCTACTCAGAAGTGCCTTTATCCATGAAATCATCATACATCTGTTTCTGCTCTTGATACACATGTATCAGACAGTAGTTGTTCTCCTTAAGGAGACAATGCCAATTAAGGCCACCTTAAAGGTGTGTGGAGACTTAAAGCCATAGATGCTCCATTAGGGAATTCTGGGAAGTATGCAAATATGTTTTCCAAGTTGTTAAATGGAAAACAATGCCTCCTTTTGCTATCTTGAAAGGCAGCCCCCTTAACACCACGTATGACCTACAACATTTGAAGACCTTTGATGATCCTCCCAAAATTCTGAAACTGCAGATTGAAAGCAGCAGAAGGGACGCATCCTCCATTCCCCAAGAAACTTGATTCTAGTCCCAGATGTAGGAAGTGATTACAGACTTGTAGGGGCTATACTATTCATACAAGCCAGAGCCCTTGGCAGTCTTAATCTGCCCCTGCTAGCCATTCTTAGCCAGGGAAAGTAAACCACTACCAGCATGCCATAGTATCCTGGAGAAACATCTGAGGGCCTGCACAGGGTTGACCAAGAAAGAAAGTGTACATAACCTGGTTTTGCTTACAGTCCCAGCACTCTGGTTATGGCTTGGCGGGACATTCTATGGCCAATCACTTACATTCCAAGCCAGCAGGGCCCAAGACCCGAAGACCACTGTGCTGCTGGAACTGGAGCCAGGACAGTGTAGGTACAATTTATTTTTTGTTAACTGTAGCCAGAGCCTGCAGTAGTTCCTGGAAAACCCCTTTGAGCATGGAAAGAGGCGGAAATGTATGGTTCTGACCATTTTCTTGAATTCCCATGAATGGGTCAAAGTTCTGATGCCTTGTTCCTACTTGTAAATTTGACCTTTTTATTCGAAACATACTGGGGCTCATTTACTAAGGGTCCGTGGAGCGCTTTTTCGTTGGGTTTCCCGAGGATTTCCTTTTTGCGATGAATTGCCCCAGGATTTTGGTGTACGTCATCGGATTTTGGTGCACCGGCTTGAACACGACAGAAATCGGGGGGTGGGCCGTCGGACAACACGACGGATTCGGACAACGCGCAGCATTTAAAAGGCATCTACCACCACGATTCTACCTATAGAAATGGTAGGTGGATGTAAGGGACGTGAGGAGAGTTCTTTTTAGAGCTAATCCTCACGTCCCCGCTAACTTTTAATAAACTTTATTCCCTTAATATGTAAATTTAGTTATGTGGCTACTGGGACGTGGAGCAGCCGGGCACGAGCGCATGTGCAGAACTCCGGCTTGTCGGACGAGGGCGCGCAGCTACAAGGAGCTGCCCGCCGAACACAACAGGAGGAGTAACGTGGAGTACGAGGCTACACGGCGCGGCTACTCCACGCCCCAGTAGCCGCATAACTACATTTACATATTAAGGGAATAAAGTTTATTAAAAGTTAGCGGGGACGTGAGGATTAGCTCTAAAAAGAACTATCCTCACGTCCCTTACATCCCCCTACCACCCGATCTACCTTTATAGGTAGAATCGTGGTGGTAGGTTCCCTTTAACACTCAGAATTGTGTCGCAAGACACGCACTTACAAGCATCAGGAAGAAGCAGGTGAACTCCGGCAGACTTCGGCGCAGAAGCGACAGATGCAGGAACTTGGATGCACGAGCTATGTGAATCGCGGCAGACCCAAATCCTCATCGGACAACACACCGCTGGATCTGGGTAATTAAATCTGCCCCATTGTGTCATGGTAAATACTTCTTCCACTCAGGTCATTGGTGCAATATGAATTTGTTGGGCCCCAATGCAAAATCTTTACTAGACCACAAACTTTAAAGAGAACCTGTCATCACATTTTCACAAATATAACTAGAAACTGAAGGAGTCGGGAAGACGAGTCTTAGCAGGTACCAGTATATGGATTAAGCAGCAGTATATGGATTAACCGGACACCACCCCAGAAGCTGATAGGACTCTCACAGGACTCACATTTCCAGCCCTCTGCAGAGCATTACACCCAGATGTGGATTAAGAGAACTTGATCTGCTCTTGCATCAGTTCTGACAACTACAAGGAATATGTGTCCAAGATTAGTAAAAGTTTCTTTTTTATTAAAAATCAAATCTTTGTCATAAAAAAAAAAGGCAGAGAAAAACTTTTTGTCAACATTTTGGTTTATTTGTCATCTCTGATTTAATTATCAGACAGAAAATGTGAGAATCTGCCCAGGCTCCCGCGTGTCTCTGATTATGGAGTATTAGAACTTGCAGAAAGTTTTTCGCTCTAGTAAATCTTTAGATTTTATAGTTTTGATTGCATTAGAAATCCCATTACTCTTCCATTGCCAAGTGTATTTTTGTTTAATTCATCTGTACAAATCAATAACATTTATAGATATGGATTCTGGGATATGGTAAACAATAAAAATCTTTAATGCAAAACTCATTTTAGGAGAGCACGGAAATTATGGGAGAAAATCCAATCATATTATAGCGTTATTGGATTTATACAAGGATTGAATGTCATTCTGCCTGATATGTGTTGTGCTGCAACCAAAAGAAAATAAGATTCTAATTAAAATGGTAAAAATACAAAGAAAAGGGACAGAAAAGATCAAGCAGAAGAGAATGTTGGGAGGAAAAATCACATCAAATCAATAAATCAAATAAATCGGTTCAAAGGTTCTGCCTGGGGTTGAGCGGACCCGAACTGCAATGTTTAGGGTCAGTGCCAAACATTGGGGGTTCATGTTCCTAAAGTCAGAATTCAGCCAGAAGTTTGAGTTGAAGGTTTGGGCTCTGGGCTCAACCCCTCTTCTTCTGATCACAGTTGTTATCGGTAGGCGTTTCCATTCGGGTTTGGGTACCTGAAATGAACTTTTGTGTGCTCATCACTAGTTCTGACCAATATGGAGGTCAATTCTGAGAATTATGATATATATTATTAAGAGTACCGTATAAGGCGCACAAAAAATCCTTTGATTTTCTCATAATTCAAAGGTGCGCCTTATAGTCCAGTGCGCCTTATATATGAACCGTACTTACAAACAACAGCTGCCTTGAACTGTGCACAGGTCTGCCAGCTGCTGGTCATTCATCCTTAAAATCAGGTGCGCCTTATATATGAACCTAGATGTTTTAGCAGGCATTTATTGATGGTGCGCCTTATACTCCGGTGCGCCTTATAGTCCAAAAAATACGGTACTTCTCTCCTTTTCACTTCAGCCAATCACTGACTCTTGCGGGTCAGTACCCATAGCATAATGTATTAGAACTTGAGTTGTTTTTGACATGAAGGGGACTCCATAGGATATGGTATAACTTGTTGATCAGTGGAGACCCCTGTGGGTCACCAGAACGAGGAACCACTCCATTCACAAATGAATGGAGCAGCTGGTCACAGATGTAGCCTGACTGCTCTATTCATCTATATGGAAGTTATATAGCTGGTGCAGTACTCGATTACTTCCATGAGGGCCATAGACAATAAATGAAGTGGCAGCACATAAGCTGGACCTGCTGCTCCTTCTATTTTGGGCACAATGGACTCTCATTATGTAGGTCTGAGAGAAGCCCCACCGCTGGGATGTACACTGATAAGTAATGCTATTCCAATCCAGTGACCAGAATAACACTTAAAGGCTTCTGCAGAGTGACCATAGTTTTATCCATAATCCCAATACAGTGGGGATCACCAGGTTGCTTATTCTTTGAGCAATCTCTGTTTTCTGCCAGCTGATCTAGATGGGCAAAGAGACACAGGTGCATGGCACTCAAGAACTTGCAATGAAAGTGGTCAAAGACAAGCCAAGGTCAAAACAGGCATAGTTCAATCACAACTGTAATCCTAGAAGAAATGAGAGAAGGCACAAAGTGATCATTATTGGTAAAGTGGGCAAAATGTCAGACATCGGGAAAATGGACAAACTTGGACCTAAATGAAGCAGTGTAATTGGTTTACCAGGTTACATTGAGACACTGCTAAGACTCTACAGTCTCATCTATCTATCTATCTATCTCCTATCTATCTATCTATCTATCTATCTATCTATCTATCTATCTATCTATCTATCTATCTATCTATCTATCTATCAATAGGAAAATCCAGAGCAGCACTACACAAATGAGAGTGGCAGTGCAGAGCCAGAGGGTCCGTTGCATAGGATCCCAATAAATAAGTCCAAAAATAGGCAGCACTCCAGTTTCAAAGTGAAAAAATCAAGGGTGAAGTTTATTCAATTGCAATGTTTCGGTGGTGGTATCCATGCTTGAAAAAGGTGGATACCACCACCGAAACATTGCAATGGAATAAACTTCACCCTTGATTTTTTCACTGGAGTGCTGCCTATTTTTGGACCTATCTATCTATCTATCTATCCTCTATCTATCTATCTCATATCTTTCTTTCTATCTATCTATCTATCTATTATCTATCTATCTATTATCTATCTATTATCTATCTATCTATTATCTATCTATCTATTATCTATCTATCTATCTATCTATCTCATATCTATCTATCTATCGCATATCTATCTATCTATCTATTGTTAGGATCAGTGGATCCTCTGGACCACCGCGGGAGATGTAACTAGCCAACACCCGGAAACGGAGCCCAGCGGCACCTGGTATTCACCAGAGCCCGCCGCAAAGCGGGTTGGACTTGCTGCGGCAGGATACCACTAGTTCGTTCCCAGGTGTGACTAGCCCACGGTGGCAGCCGAGGTCGAGGTACCTTAGCGGGTGACAATCTCGTAGACAGGTCCAGGCACAGGGTCAGGGCAGGCGGCAGAGATGCAACGTCAGGTCCAAGTCCGGGGTCAGCAACGGGAGGTCCAGGCAGGTGGGAACGGGAACACAGGCACACGGAACACAGCAACACGGAGGAACTCAGGTAACACAGGACTCAGGAGCGGGAACACACAGGAATACACAGGAACGCAGGAATACACAGGAACGCAGGAATACTCGCTTGGAAGCTTTCTCTAAGGCTATGAGGCACAAAGATCCGGCAAGGAACACAGGAAGAGGCAAATTCTTAAAGGTGAGGTGTTCAGCCAGTGCACCAATTAGCGGTGCACTGGCCCTTTAAATTTTCGGCCGGAGCCGCGCGCGCACCCTAGGAGGCGGGGACGCGCGCGCACGGCAGTCCGAGGAAGAGCAGGAGCCGGGAGAGGTAAGAGACACCGGGCAGCAGCGGGGGCACGTGAAGGAGCACGGATGCGCCCGCGATCCGTGACAGGGATCGCGGGAGCACCCGTGACAGTACCTCCCCCCTTCGGCCTCCCTCTCTTCTTGGGCCTGAGAAAACGTTGGAGCAGGCTCTTGTCCAGGATGTTATCCTCTGGCTCCCAGGATCTCTCCTCAGGACCAAATCCTTTCCAGTCTACCAGAAACAACCGTCTACCTCTCACGGTCTTAGTATCCAGGATCTCTTTCACCTCGAAGACATCGGTGGAATCAGCTTGTGGTACCGGAGGAGGAGTAATTTGTCGGTTGAAGCGGTTGAAGATGACTGGCTTAAGGAGAGAAACGTGGAAAGAATTAGGAATGCGCATGCTGGGAGGCAGACGCAACTTGTAAGCCACCGGGTTGATGCGGCTGAGAATTTCGAATGGACCCAAGAACCGAGGTCCCAATTTATAGCTCGGGATCTTCAGCCGAACATACTTGGCGGACAGCCAAACCTTGTCACCAGGAGCTAAAACAGGGAATGGTCGGCGTCTTTTGTCTGCTTGACGCTTGGTCTGGGCTGTAGCTCGGAGCAATGAGGTGTGGACTTGCTCCCAGATGGCTTTCAGATCACGTACCAGGTCCTCCACAGCAGGAACATCTGCAGACGTAGGTAACGGAAGAGGAGGCCGAGGATGCAGTCCATAGTTAATAAAAAAGGGAGCAGAACCGGCAGAAGTGGAGTCCAGGGAATTGTAAGAGAACTCCGCCCATGGTAGAAGAGATGCCCAGTCGTCCTGACGGGCAGAGACGAAATGGCGGAGATAGCAACCTAAAGTCTGATTCACCCTCTCCACTTGGCCGTTAGTCTGTGGGTGATAGGCAGAAGAGAAGTCCAAGTTCACCTGCAACTGGTTGCACAAAGATCTCCAGAATTTGGACACAAACTGAACTCCTCGATCCGAGACGATGTGCTGAGGGAGACCATGAAGCCGGAAAATATGCTGGAAGAAGAGGCTGGCGAGACGTGGAGCAGAAGTCTCACTTTGTCCCTCTACCAGGTTTGCCATCTTCGAAAAGCGGTCAGTCACCACCCAGATAACGGAGTTGCCAGAAGATGGCGGTAGATCCGTAACAAAGTCCATAGCCACATGAGACCATGGGCTGGTAGGCACGGGTAACGGCAACAGAAGACCAGCAGGTTTAAGTCGTAAAGGCTTGTTGCGGGCACAAGAGGCACAGGATCCCACAAAATCCCGAACGTCCTTGACCAAATCAGGCCACCAGTAGAATCGGGAAATTAAGGCCACAGAGCGCTGCACCCCAGGGTGCCCAGCCACACGAGAAGAATGTCCCCAGGTCAGAATCCTCTTTCGGAGACCAGGTCGCACATAAGTCTTGCCGGGAGGCAGCTGCCGGAGGTCCACCGGCGCGGCAAGCACAAGTCTCTCTGGAGGAACAACATGCCTCGGAGCAGAGTCCTCCCCCATAACATCAGAAGCACGGGACAAGGCGTCAGCCTTGATGTTTTTCTCTGCAGGGCGAAAATGGATTCGGAAGTCAAAGCGAGAAAAGAAGAGGGACCACCGGGCTTGACGTGGATTCAAACGCTGAGCCGTCTGTAGGTACTGAAGGTTTTTGTGGTCCGTGAAAATGCTGACTGGAAATCGGGCTCCCTCCAGCACATGACGCCACTCTTCCAAAGCCAGCTTGATGGCTAGAAGCTCCCGATCTCCAATGGAATAATTTCTCTCCGCGGAGGAGAAGGTTTTGGAGAAGAAACCACATGTGAGTGTTCGTCCCCTGGGACCCTTCTGGGTAAGGACTGCCCCAGCACCCACGGAGGAGGCATCAACCTCCACCAGGAACGGCTTTTCAGTATCCGGTCGGGTAAGGACTGAAGCGGAGGAAAAAGCAGTTTTTAATTTCGTGAAGGCTTCTTCTGCTGCTGTTGGCCAGACACGGGGATTAGCACCCTTTTTCGTAAGCCCCACCATCGGCGCGACCAAAGATGAGAAGTGTGGGATAAATTGCCTATAATAATTAGCAAAGCCCAGAAATCTTTGTATAGCTCGCAGTCCCACTGGGCGTGGCCACTGCAGGACCGCAGATAACTTGGCAGGATCCATCTGCAAACCCCTATCAGAAATTATGTAGCCGAGGAATGGAAGGCTCCTCTGATGAAAGTGGCACTTCTCCAGCTTGGCATAGAGGTGGTTTGTCCTGAGGCGGCTGAGAACCTCCCGTACATGAGACTGGTGGGACTCCAGATTGTCAGAATACACAAGGATGTCGTCCAGGTACACCACGACACAACTGTACAATAAGTCCCGAAAAATATCATTTACAAACTCCTGGAAAACGGCTGGCGCATTACAAAGTCCGAAGGGCATAACTAGATATTCAAAATGCCCATCACGGGTGTTAAAGGCGGTCTTCCACTCATCACCCTTCCTGATGCGGATGAGGTTGTAGGCCCCACAAAGTTCCAATTTGGAAAAAATTCTTGCACCCCGAAGACGATCAAATAGCTCCGTGATAAGCGGCAGAGGATAGCGGTTCTTAACGGTGACCTTGTTAAGACCGCGATAGTCTATACAGGGGCGGAGAGAGCCATCCTTTTTAGTGACAAAAAAGAAACCAGCGCCAGCTGGCGAGGAGGATTTGCGGATGAAACCTCTTTGCAGATTTTCCTTAACATATTCCGACATAGCGGCAGTCTCAGGAACCGAGAGCGGATACACCCGACCCCGTGGTGGAGAAGATCCAGGCAGCAGATCAATGGGGCAATCATAGAGACGATGTGGAGGAAGGATCTCGGCTTGTTTTTTAGAAAACACGTCTGCAAAGTCCCGGTACGGAGCTGGAAGTCCCTCCAGAGGCTTGGGAGACAAGGTAGCAGTCCTGACAGGAAGCGGATGTGGAACCGTCATGCAGCGTGAGGGGCAATCCGGACCCCAACGGAGAATCTCCCCAGAAGACCAGTCCAGAACAGGGGCATGATGCTGCAACCAGGGGAGACCCAGCAGGAGAGTGGAAGTGCACTGTGGCAGCACAAAAAAGGAGAGTCTCTCTTTATGCAATGCACCAACTTGAAGGAGCAGGGGTTCAGTGCGAAACCAGATAGGCACGGAGAGAATCTGGCCACTGACTGAGGCAATGGACAAGGGCTTCTCAAGACGAACCACCGGGAAGTGATGCAGGGCGACCAGTGCAGCATCTACAAAGTTCGCTGTGGAGCCCGAATCCAGGAAAGCGGGAACCTGGACCGGAGTACCGGTGCCAATGCTGAGGAGTACAGGGAGAATCAAGCGTGGAGAAGCTTTATTCACACCTAGGGACGCTTCTCCTGAGAAGCCTAGGTGCTGGCGTTTCCCGGGAGTTGGGGACGTACAGGGCAAGTCCCGACGAAGTGCTGTGGGCTGGCACAATACATGCACAAGTTCTCCTGACGTCGGCTGGAACGCTCTTGTAGAGTGAGCCGGGTTCGGTCAACCTGCATGGGTTCCTCAACAGAAGATTCAGGCGGGACCTGGAGCGGCCTTTGGAAGACTGGTGCCTGGTGCCAGGCGAGGAATGCGTCTAACACGGCCTTGGGGATACTCGGAGCGTAGTTCCTCAGCTCACTCCTTAAACCGAACATCAATTCGAGTGGCCAAGGTGATGAGGTCACTCAGAGTAGATGGAAGATCCCGAGCTGCCAGTGTGTCCTTGACCTGCGCAGAGAGCCCTTTCTTAAATGTAGCGATGAGGGCTGCATCGTTCCAAGCAAGTTCAGAAGCCAGGGTGCGGAATTGAACTGCATACTCTCCCACCGATGAGTTGCCCTGACGCAAGTTCAACAATGCAGACTCCGCAGAGGAGGCTCGTGCTGGTTCCTCGAAGACTGACCGGAACTCTGACAGAAACGCAGTGAGGCTAGACACAACCGGGTCATCTCTGTCCCAAAGCGGAGTAGCCCAGGCCAGGGCTTTCCCGGAAAGAAGGCTGAGGACAAATGCCACCTTGGACCGCTCTGTGGCAAATTGCGACGGCATGAGTTCTATGTGCAAGGAGCACTGGGTTATGAAGCCCCTGCACATCTTGGGATCTCCATCATACTTGCCGGGCAAAGAGAGGCTTAGCCTGGGTTCAGCAGCAGGAAGATAAGCCGGGGTAGCAGGGGTCGCAGCGGCCGCTTCTGGAGACGGTTGCTGATGTTGGGTAGCAAGTAGTTGTTGTAGCATGGCGGTGACTTGCTCTAGCTGATTCCGCTGTGCTGCAATCTGCCGGGACTGGTGGATCACGATGGTGGCGAGATCAGGCTGACTGGGAGAAGGAGCCTCGGCGGGATCCATGGCCGGATCTTACTGTTAGGATCAGTGGATCCTCTGGACCACCGCGGGAGATGTAACTAGCCAACACCCGGAACCGGAGCCCAGCGGCACCTGGTATTCACCAGAGCCCGCCGCAAAGCGGGTTGGACTTGTTGCGGCAGGATACCACCAGGTCGTTCCCAGGTGTGACTAGCCCACGGTGGCAGCCGAGGTCGAGGTACCTTAGCGGGTGACAATCTCGTAGACAGGTCCAGGCACAGGGTCAGGGCAGGCGGCAGAGATGCAACGTCAGGTCCAAGTCCGGGGTCAGCAACGGGAGGTCCAGGCAGGTGGGAACGGGAACACAGGCACACGGAACACAGCAACACGGAGGAACTCAGGTAACACAGGACTCAGGAGCGGGAACACACAGGAATACACAGGAACGCAGGAATACACAGGAACGCAGGAATACTCGCTTGGAAGCTTTCTCTAAGGCTATGAGGCACAAAGATCCGGCAAGGAACACAGGAAGAGGCAGATTCTTAAAGGTGAGGTGTTCAGCCAGTGCACCAATTAGCGGTGCACTGGCCCTTTAAATTTTCGTCCGGAGCCGCGCGCGCGCCCTAGGAGGCGGGGACGCGCGCGCACGGCAGTCCGAGGAAGAGCAGGAGCCGGGAGAGGTAAGAGATACCGGGCAGCAGCGGGGGCACGTGAAGGAGCACGGATGCGCCCGCGATCCGTGACAGGGATCGCGGGAGCACCCGTGACATCTATTATCTATCTATCTCACATCTATCTATCTATCTATCTCATATCTATCTCATATCTATCTATCTATCTATCTATCCCATATCTATCTCATATCTATCTATTATCCATCTATCTATCTATCTATCTATTATCTCATATCTATCTATCTATCTATCTATCTCATATCTATCTCATATCTATCTCATATCTATCTCATATCTATCTCATATCTATCTCATATCTATCTATATCATATCTATCTATCTATCTTTCTCATATCTATCTATCTATCTATCTCATATCTATCTATCTATCTAAGGTTTAGGAAGAGGCAGCACTCCAAAAGGTAATTTCAAAAAAGTGGGGCTTATGGAATAAAGACACCCCACTTTTTTGAAATTACCTTTTGGAGTGCTGCCTCTTCCTAAACCTTACATTGCAGTCCCCCTGCCTGGGGACTTACGGACTTGCACCCACCGGAGTTGCTGTGCTGCTCTAAACTTTCCTTTTTCTTCTATCTATCTATCTATCTATCTATTATCTATCTATCTATCTATCTATCTATCTATCTATCTCATATCTATCTATCTATCTATATATCTCATATCTATCTATCTATCTCATATCTATCTATCTATCTATCTATCTATCTATCTATCTATTTATATCATATCTATCTATCTATCTATCTCATATCTATCTCATATCTATCTATCTATCTCATATCTATCTATCTATCTCCTATCTATCTATCTATCTCCTATCTATCTATATCATATCTATCTATCTATCTATCTATCTATCTATCCAGGGCCGATTCTAGCCTTTTTGCTGCCTGAGGCGAAATTTTAAAATGCTGCCCCCCCCCCCCCGTGTACGCGTGCACGTGCGTGCCCCTGATGATGCTACCTTACACACTAGTAGTCATTAGACACAGATATAAGTGACCTCTAGTGCCTTACAGGTGACCATCTACTCCATCCGGAAGGGTATTTCTTTACGCTTTCTTCTGGCCTTGGTTTTCCTCCGAATTCACAAAGAAATGTCTTCAACTCCATGCAGCACAACTCACCATGGCGCCCCTAAAAATACCACAGTCACAGTATAATGAATTGTGATTCCAATATATATTATCCTCACAACATGACTGAACAAACTATTCCCAACATAAAACATCCTTTAGTCACCCAAATAAGAGCATATAGAGCAATTCAATTAGGTGCCCTAATTTAGCCTCCCCCAATAATGAACAGCCGAGTATACATAGTCTCTCCTCTCTACCATTTATATACAGCCTCTCCCCTATCCCCCTGTATACACAGCCTTTCTTCTACCCCCCTGTATACACAGCCTACACCCCCCCACACCCCGTATACAGTCTCAGCTCCCCCACCACCTGTATCCAGTCTCAGCTGTATACATGCCCCACACAATTACCCCCATTAATGCCTCCCATACAACCCCCCAAAATTTCCCCCATACAACCCCAATGTAATGTTTCCCACAGCCTCCCAGTAATTACCCCCACAGCTACCCCCAGTAAGTAATGTGCCCACACACAGCCCCCCACTAAGTAATGTGCCCACACACAGCCCCCCACTAAGTAATGTGCCCACACACAGCCCCCCACTAAGTAATGTGCCCACACACAGCCCCCCACTAAGTAATGTGCCCACACACAGCCCCCCACTAAGTAATGTGCCCACACACAGCCCCCCACTAAGTAATGTGCCCACACACAGCCCCCCACTAAGTAATGTGCCCACACACAGCCCCCCACTAAGTAATGTGCCCACACACAGCCCCCCACTAAGTAATGTGCCCACACACAGCCCCCCACTAAGTAATGTGCCTCACACAGCCCCCCACTAAGTAATGTGCCTCACACAGCCCCCCACTAAGTAATGTGCCTCACACAGCCCCCCTCTAAGTAATGTGCCTCACACAGCCCCCCACTAAGTAATGTGCCTCACACAGCCCCCCAGTAAGTAATGTGCTTCACACACAGCCCCCCAGTAAGTAATGTGCTTCACACACAGCCCCCCCAGTAAGTAATGTGCCCCACACAGCCCCCAGTAAGTAATGTGCCCCACACAGCCCCCCAGTAAGTAATGTGCCCACACACACAGCCCCCCAGTAAGTAATGTGCCCACACACACAGCCCCCCAGTAAGTAATGTGCCCCCACACACAGCCCCCCCCGTAAGAAATGTGCCCACACACACAGCCCCCCCAGTAAGTAATGTGCCCACACACACAGCCCCGCCAGTAAGTAATGTGCTTCACACACAGCCCCCCACTAAGTAATGTGCCTCACACACAGCCCCCCCAGTAAGTAATGTGCTTCACACACAGCCCCCCCAGTAAGTAATGTGCTTCACACACAGCCCCCCACTAAGTAATGTGCCTCACACAGCCCCCATGTTCTTCCCTGGCCCCTGTCATGTCTCCCCCTCACCTCACTCAGGCAGCTCTCTCTGTGTGTACTGCTTTCCCCGGCAGGTCATGTGACCATTGCATCATCAAAGGTCCTTCAGCCTTCACCCTCCGGGAGTCTTCTACTCCCGGAGGGTGAAGCAACTGCTGGGGAAAGCAGTCCCTGTACATGGTCTCATAACGATCTGTGTCCTGAGGACACAGATCGTTATGAGAGAGGGAAGGAAGATCTAGCGATCCCCCTGCTGCACTCACCATTCCGTGCTCCAACGCAGCTGCCTCATCTCCTCCAGCCAGTAGCCCTCTGTGAAGGGACACGGGTCGGCACGTGGTGACGTCATCACGCCGACCTGTGTCCTGCAGAGCGGTGCACACAGGCGCGATGTGCTGCACCGCTCTGCCTATAAATTACATCACCGCCTTGAAGGCGGCGATGTAATTTATTTTACAGGTGGCACGGACCTGCCAGCCATTGGCAAGTCCGTGCTACCAGCGGCAAAATGCCGCTTTTAAATGGGGTCCGCTATCTGCCGCCTGAGGCGGGGACTTCACCTCGCCTCATGGCAGAAGCGGCCCTGTATCTATCTATCTATCTATCTATCTATCTATCTATCTATCTATCTATCTATCTATCTATCTATCTATATCATATCTATCTATCTATTATTTATCTATCTATCTATCTCATATCTATCTATCTATATCATATCTATCTATCTATCTATCATCTATCCAAATGATGATGTAATATGCAAATTAGGGGGCGGGAACAAATGTATCACATGATCACCCGGATGGGGTATATATGTATGTTGCACACTCTTGTTATTTGGCTTGAAAAAGGCTCTCAATGAGCCGAAACGTTGCTGTATTTTGAAACATGGAATAAAATGGAACCCACTTTTTACACTTGATACTGGACTTCGTTTGGTGTGCTGCCTTTTTCCACTATTTATCTACAAAGGACCTTGGGCCCGGTCTTATCGTGCCTGCACCCACCGTCACCGATTGCCACGTGTGCTGCTTGCATTTTCTTCAAGTATCATCTATCCATCTATCTATCTATCTATCTATCTCATATCTATCTATCTATCTATTATCTCATATCTATCTATTATCTATCTATCTATCTCATATCTATCTATCTCCTATCTATCTATCTCCTATCTATCTATCTATCTATCTATCTATCTATATCATATCTATCTATCTATTATCTATCTATCTATCTATCTATCTATCTATCTCATATCTATCTCATATCTATTATCTATCTATCTATCTATCTATTATCTCATATCTATCTATCTATCTATCTATCTATCTATCTATCTCATATCTATCTCATATCTATCTATCTATCTATCTATCTCATATCTATCTCATATCTATCTCATATCTATCTCATATCTATCTCATATATATCTATCTATCTATCTATCTATTATTTATCTATATATAATCTACTTTTTATTTCTGCATCTATAAATCTATTTATTATCTATCTATCTGTAGATGTGATGGTGATTTTGGTTTTCCTCTCTGGGACTAATACACTGACTAGAATTTCCATAGACAGAGACCGTTCCTGTCTTGGTCGTGTAATTGGTGTTCATTTTAGATTTTGGAGCGGCTCATATTTAGTTTGCTGTGACCTTCGATGTGCAAAGTCATCAGTGCTCTTTGCATTCCCTGCACACTTAATAAAAACAAATTAGAAGAATTAATTAAATTTTAGTGTATTAAGAAAAGTGAGGGAAGCAGCAGGCCCTGAACGGAAGCCAAGGAGCTGGAAATATGTTTTGCTTTTTGGTTTCAGACATATCTCCCATCAGAATTATTGGTATGCAAGAAGTGAGGACTACGAAAAGGACTGTGCCCTCAGTAAATAGCTGTCAGTCAGCGGGTGTTTGCCCCAATGTGTGTGATGTCACAGCTTGTTCATAGTTCAGTCCCATTCAAGTGAATTGGAACCGGGCTAAGCTGCAATACGTAGTACTGCCACTATACAATGTATGGAGCTCTGCTTGGTAGACTGTGTAGAAGACACTGCACCAGTCTCAGTGCCGGCGCCTGGAATCCAATACCTGATCATCTGATAACAATCACCTGTCCTTGGGACCGATGATGAATAAATTATTATAGAAACCCCCTTAAACAACTAAAGTACCCCTTCCACCACTAAACTACCAGCCCCCCCCCAGGCAGGATATGAAATGTATTTTCCAGAATTTCCTCTTTTATGTGAAATCTCACCAGTTTACCTATTAAAGAAAATCTCCCCCAAAGTCTGGCAAATATAACTCTTCTCACCTCATTTTCTCCTGAGATGAGTTTAATGGTTGCAGGGGTAGCGTCACTTCACAAGCCTCTATCGTCTGTTCTGTAGCACCTAGCACATGCTACTGGTGTCATATTAAAGATGGGGATCTCAACTTCCAGATGACATCAGGCTTATTGGTTTGTGAGATACAGAACCCAGAGATACAGGCAGCTAAAGACGGTTTCCTCCCACACTCCAAAACATACTGGTAGGTTGATTAGATTGTGAGCCCCATGGGGAAGCTCTGTGCAGCGCTGTGTAAATTGTGTGTGCTATATAAATAAAGGAATTATTATTATTATACTTAGAAATGTAATTAAGAGATAAAGATCCCCTTACCACCTATTTTATAACTGCCTGTAGGTCCAGTTCTGTAGCTCTCATAAGCTTGATGCAATCTGAAACATGAGTTTCTTATCTTTAATATGACACAATAAAGTTTTCTGAGTCCTACAGAACCAATGGGCTTCTGTAGTACTACTAACCCTTGCAACCACTGCAAACTTGACTCAACTCATGTGAAAATAGTATAAGAGTCATATTTGCCTGACTTTGGTGACATGTTCCATTTAAATTTACAGAGGTAAAGTTGGGACCCACCCAGGTTGTTTCATAGCTCAATGTAATTCAAATGTTACTAGAATAAATTTCCGTACAAAAGCCCTTAGTCTGTTGAGCTGGTGTCTATGACTTGCTCCTTCATTGAATTGAGGAATCCATAATCTTACTTCTATGAATAATCTAATAGACGCCATGAACGCCCTAGATCACTCCCTACAAACCCAAATACAATAAAAATTGCAGCACGTCTCACAAAAAGTGCACAAGAATGCACAAGGCTCACTCTAACAATAGATAAGTCTGATCATAAACCTTACAAAAACCACTGAGCCAGAACACCCCCATTGTCCTTATCCCTAAATAGTTCCTTTACATGGCTGCAATCCTAAAAAATCAGTTTGTAAACTTATATGCAACTCACATGAATCCAATGAGGTCCTCTATATTTAGTGGTTCCTGCACTGCCCTGCCTCTTTGTTCCTGATTGACAGGTCTCACAGCTACAGAACATGCATGATCTCTGTTACATCATTGGCCACTTGATGTCATGTGACCAGGGTGATGTTATCTAATGTCCTGTTACATTTGCACAGTCTACCCCATGAATGTATCTGATCACATGACATTGCAGTAACCTCCATGGAGGATGGGGAGGAGTAGAAGTCAATGGAGGCTACTGTGATTTCATGTGATCAAATACATACATAGGGTACATTTTGCAAATGTTACTGGGTAGCAGACTTTAGATAACATCTCCTTGGTCACATGACATACTGAGAAGAGGTAGGGGACATGGAGAGAAATAGATGGGAGGGGCTGGCTGAGCAAGACAAAGCACCTGAGCACCTGACGCCAGGTAATATAAGATGAAGTTGATTTATGAGGATGTGATGCAAAAATTTTAAGCTAAATGAAGTAGGTCAGTTAGTTAATATGGCTATATGGGAACCTGTCACCAACTGTATTTCTGAAAATGTGGTGATAGGTTTCCTTTACAATTTCATACATTAGAGACAACCCTGGAAGTGGTGGAACCTTGGGACAGCCTCCTAAGATTACTATATTTGAAGATATGCCTGGAGGGTTACCAGCTCTCCCTTATGTAGCTTTATAGCCCAAGCAATTGTGTGGTAGTTCACTAATGTCAGTTTTTCTCCTTCATACTAAGAGTTAATATTCCTTAAAGGTCGAAAATTCCTCCGTTTGGCTATTCTTGTAAAATCCTTCCAAAAAAATGATGATATCCACGTACAAAACTAATGAAATATGAATAACCTGATATTAATTGGTCAAGTGTAATAAAAGGAAACTATTTCTGTAAGGAATTCATTTGATATGTTCTGGTGCTTCTGTTATCTGGTAGGAGAGATAAGAAGAAGAAGAATTGCAGGTAACATCATCTTGCCGGGGTTGTATTATACTATTTTTGTTCTAACAGGGAAAGTTAAACATTATGTTCTTTTTTACTCTACCCTAATTACAATATAGATTCTATCTTTACCATAAATCAAATATGGGCTCTCCAGCTGGTTGAATCTCTGCCGTGCAGCTGCTAACCGCACCTTACGAAGCTCCCTTGGAGAGAAGCACATTTGATAACTCATAAAAAGATCTATGGACGGTGTGGCTTATTTTACTTTTTAAAAAATATATAAGAATTTCAGAATTTCAAATGTTCTAACAGCAAGGTCAAGTCATGGAGAAAAAAATATTTTGAGCTGCACGCTCACTCACGTCAACCATTATATATAGGAAGCCAACTCCTCTGTGTAGCCCGGTGCACGAGTCGTCCAGAGAGATTAGTCGGAGATCTCCATGTAAACTTGAAAATAGTAGAGATAAGACCGGCACTCCAATCTGCTAAAAAAACCTTGATGCTTTATTTCATATCTATAAAATAAGGTGCATAATGTACAGAGACCTACGCGTTTCGAACAATTGTATGTCTGTTCTTACTCATGGTCTAAAAGGGTCAAGTCATGGGTGGTGCCAATAATGTTTCCTGTGGTCCGGGATGGATAGAGAACTTAAATGGTTTTTCAAGGAAGTCTAGAAAACCCTTTGGAAGTGGACGGAAAAAAACCCAAAGCTCCTGAGTCCCATGTTGCATCGGTACTTCCAGTCTGAAAGTGCAGAGGGGGGAGGGATTACAGGAGCTGCTTTGACCACCCCATGGAGTACTCAGACCACCAGACATTATTTGTGATGTCAGAGAAATCGGCATCCAGTAATCCAGAGTGACCCACCGGTACTTCTGACCAGGCACAGCAGCCAAAGACCAAAAGTACCAGCATAGTGCGGAAACTGGGATTCAAAGCAGGATATATACTTTTGGGGGTTTTTTTTGCCTCTACCTTGCCCTGTACCTGGGTAAACATGGGCAGAAGTCTGGGTCTACCCAAGTGCATGTAATCCGTAATTTGGTGGGGTGAAGGTTGGAGAAGGATCTCACGCCCAAGAAAACCAATTTTTTCCATTGGAAAGACCCAATGTATAGAGAGTATCTACCTCTATTGGACTTCTTTTGGTCTCTAGTGAATGGGGATAATGACATTAAATCACCGATGGCATACTAAATATCCCTACTGGCCGTTCCACGTTGTGTATGGCAGGCCGATTGTCTATTGAATTTAAAAGGATAATCCCAATCTTCAATTGTCTTTGATATAAATCCAAATCAATTAGATGGCACAATGTAACCTAATGTAACCCCCTTCTACAATAGTTAAGGGTGAGGTACACCAATGGCCCCACATTCTTGGCTGTCTCTGGTAGGCATATAAATGGCATATAGTATGAAGGAAACCAGACCTAATGGGAGCAGTTGGTAATATAATTGCAACAACAAATGTAAAAAAGTCTGTAAATTAAATGATAATATTGGAAAAACAGAAACATGATCAATCAGATAAACAGTAGAGAATATGGAGGAGACATACGGTATGTAAAAATAGGTCAAGCAGAGTTATGTTTTGCAGTATTTAAGGTAAGAGTTCAGGAGTGTAGTAAGGTCTATGTAAAGCTGTCCTACTAGAACCATAGGGAGTGGTTAGGAAAAAAGTTAAAAGTACAAGTAGCAATCACAGGATACTTACCGTATATACTTGAGTATAAGCTGAGGTTTTTTTTTAGCACATTCAGTCTATAAAAAATGAACTCTGTGCAGGTCCTCTCCTTTCTCCCGATCCTACAGCTACATCTTCGGGTCCCTGCGAGCTTCTGGCAAAGACATTATAAAGTCAGTAGCTTGCTGAAACAAGCAGAGGCGGCGGCAGTGCACATAGAATGACGTCAGCAAGTGGCGTCATTCGACAGGGGGACATCGTAAAGGTGAATACAGAGTTAATTTTTCTGGGCTGGGCATAATGGGGGCAGGGGCTGCTGGCTATATACTAGAGGGTATGGGCTGTCTATAAACTGGGGGTATGGGCTGCCTGGCTATATACGGGGGTGTATAGACTAGCTAATTATATACTAGAGGGCATTGGCTGGCTGGTTATATACTAGAGGGCATTGGCTGGTTATATACTAGGTGGCAAGGCGTTGGCTTGCCAAATACTAAATGGAATTGGCTGGCAGGCTATAGACTAGTGGGCATGGGCTGGCAGGCTATATACTAGGGGGCAGGGGTTGGTACCTATATACTAGAAGGCATGGACTGGCTGGCTATATATATTAAGGGGCTGGCTAGCTATATACTAGAGGGCATATGCTGGATGGCTATATACTAGGGGGCAAGGGGTTGGCTTTCCATATACTAAGGGGCATTAGTTGGCAAGCTATATACTAGTGGGCATGGGCTGGCTGCCTATATA
Organism: Engystomops pustulosus; assembly: GCF_040894005.1. NCBI lineage: Eukaryota > Metazoa > Chordata > Amphibia > Anura > Leptodactylidae > Engystomops > Engystomops pustulosus. The sequence continues at coordinate 238,589,248 of NC_092412.1, forward strand.
CTAGGGGGCATGGCTTGGCTAGCTATATACTGGGGGGCAGGGGATGGTAGTTATATACTAGAAGGCATGGGCTGGCTGGCTATATACTAGGGGGAAAGGGGCTGGCTAGCTATATACTGGGGTAAAGGGAATTGGGTAGCTATATACTGGCCGGAGGCTGTGCCCAACGCATTTCCCACTCTAGGCTTATACTCGAGTCAATACGTTTTCTGTTTTTTGTTTTAAAACTAGGTACCTTGGCTCATGCTGGGGTATATGCGCTATTTGGAAAACAGAACTGGTAAGTGCCATCTAGCACTTCTCTCAACACCTTCAGGAGACTGATGGTAGCAGTGGACAGGTAAGTTGGTGTTGGACCATAGTAAAAAAATGAATTACAGTTGGGTAGGGTCAATCTCTTTGAATTGGAAGGAGCAGAATGAACATGAAGTATATGAAGAGTGAACATGGATCGGTGACTGTGAAAAATGTGGTGCAGCTTTAGCCAATAGCTGCTAAGCAGGAAGTGATGTCAGAAGATGGCAGGTTGTTTTGACGACTTTTTTAACTGCAATACCATTCACTTGTTTTGCTATTTTATTGTATAATTTTATATAACATTCTTTATCGTAACTTTCTGATACCATTTTATTTTTGTTAATCAATAGTAGATCCAAACTTCCTACCAAAGTTCATACATTGCCCCCAAGTTCTACAGACTCAAGTGTAAAGTTGTATTCATTCCAATACTCCGAGTTTCACAGCTGTCAGAGCGCGTCAACAGATATATCTTCCTGTTTCAACAAATAAATCTTCCTGAGCCTCGGAATCAGCACGTCCATTAGTGAACATCGTATATCACCCATATGTCAATGAGGAAATTTGGTGTGTAAGCTCGTTTACTTAGAAATGTTCATAAATAAAAAAAAAAAAAATACATATTTAAGGCAAACTAGTTAATTTCTCTAAGTAATGACAATATTCATTATTTACTAACTATTGACTCGTGTTATGTGTTTTTATGGGTCATTTGTTACACTGCCATGCACTATAGCATGATATATAGGAGTATTTTACACATAGGTAGTGTTTCTCTTGAATGCCATAAAGTAAAGCAACTTAATGGAAATCAATGCGTTTTACACTTACACCTTATATTCCATATAGTACTATGCATTATATTGAAGGCATGTAAGTAAGTACTTTGCACTACCACTAGGTTATTATCCGTGATTCTGGTTTATTATAGGACCGGACAGAGTCTGAAAGAGACCACCTGGGCTTACTCCTACTGGTGGATGGAGGAGGGCCAAAAAAATAGACATTGGGGTTCATTTACTTACCCGGTCCATTCGCGATCCCGTGGCGCGTTGTCCGACGTTGATTTCTAAGCATTTTCATTACAGTATAATTTTGTGTTATAACTTACTCTTGCACCCTGACAAAATCCGGGGGTAGTCACAGGGGTTGGGCTTTGGTTTGGATGCATTTCAAAAAACAACATGTCACTTGTCTGTGTTGCAGACTGCCTCCATCTTTGTACAAAGGTGGGGGCCAACAACTGAGGAATGAGTAACACAGACAAGTTGTCTTTTGAAAGCATCCAAACCAAAGCCCAACCAAAGCCTTACTACAGCAAACTGGTAATGTTTGCTTTGGAACGAATCTTGACAGAAACATAGATATTTTAGCGAATTTATTAAACAGCTATAAAAAATATCTCATGGTCATATGTGTTCAGACCCTTTTCTTTGACACTCATATTTAACTGACATGCTGTCCATTTCCATCTGAAGGAGATGGTTCTACTCCTTTATTGGATTCCAGTTGTGTTTAATTAAACTAATTGGACTTGATTAGGAAAGGCACACACCTGTCCATACAAGACCAGTGCACATGATCATGAGGTATAAGGAACTGCCCCAGGAGGTCAGAGACAGAATTGTGGCCAAGTACAGATCGGGCCAAGGTCACAAAACAAAGTTCTGCAGCACTCAAGGTTCCCGAGGGCACAGAGGCCTCCATAATCTTTAAATGGAAGAAATGTGGTACAACCAAACTGGACCGGGCCATCCACCCAAACTAAGCAATCATGGGAGAAGAGCCTTGGTGATAGAGGTAAAGAAAAACCCAAATATCTCTGTGGCTAAGCTCCATAGATGCAGTAGGGAGATGGGAGAAAGTTCCACAAAGTCACCTATCACTGCAGCCTCCACCTGTGTGAGACATATGAAAGTAGCATACAGTTTGCAAAAAAACTCATGAAGGACTCCCAGGCTATGAGATATAAGATTCTCTGGTCTGATGAGACAAAGATTGAACTTCTTGGTGTTAATTCTAAGCGGTTTGTGTGGAGAAAACCAGGCACTGCTCATCACCTGCCAAATACAATCCCAGTCATTGGGATTGTATTTGGCAGGTGGTGGCAGCATCATACTATGTGGGTGTTATTCAGCTGGAGGGACAGGATGACTGGTTGCAATTGAAGGAAAGATGAATGCGGCCAAGTTCAGAAATGTCCTGGATGAAAACTTCTTCAAGAGAGCTCTGGACCTTAGACTGAGATGAAGGTTCACCTTCCGACAAGACAATGACCCTAAGCACACAGCTAAAATAACAAAGCAGAGGCTGACCTAAACCTAGTTAAGCATCTGTGGAGAGACTTCAGGCTTCCACCAACGTTCACCATCCAACCTGAGGGAACTGGAGAGGTGCAGAATGTACCATAATAAGCAAAAAAAAAAAAAAAAATGTTTTTGGGATTTTATTCGGGTCGAACTTTTCCCGATGCTCGAGTGCTCGTATCGGATAACGAACCCCATTGAAGTCAATGGGAGACCCGAGCATTTTTCACTGAAAGAACACATTGAAAGAACACAGTGAAGAACACATTGCAGATGTTTCCGTACATCTGCTAACTTATCCGAAGACACGTGCGCCGAACGGTGTTCTTCACAATTGTATATGAAGAACAATACGTGTGAAGAACACATTGCAGATGTTTCCACACATCTGCAATGTGTTCTTCACACATAATGTTCTTCACATACTATTGTGAAGAACACCGTTCGGCGCTCGTGTCTTCGGATAAGTTAGCAGATGTACGGAACATCTGCAATGTGTTCTTCACTGTGTTCTTTCAATGTGTCTTCACTTAAATGATCCTGTGTTCACTGTTTTAATTGTATTCTTCACTGTTCTTCACTGTGTTTCGTTAACTAAATGCTCGATCTCACCCAGCAACGAGCCGTTTCGAGTACTCTAATACTCGAACGAGCATCAAGCTCGAACGAGTATACTCGCTCATCTCTAGATTTTAGTAATTGGCTGCAATGAAACAAAGAGTGAAAAATTTAAAGGGGCCTGAGTACTTTCCGTCCCCGCTGTACATTAGAATGTTGTAAGCTCTGTCCTCCATCTTGTTCTTTTCATATTTTAATGTCTGTTTCCTTGATGAATGGCAACTTGAAATCAATGTCTTAAGGCCACCAGAAGACATTTGTCACTAACTACAAGTGATCCACTCGACCTTGCACTGAACTTGTCAACAGTCAATGTGACATCATTAGCGAGATACATGCTTGTAATGCCTTCTATTTAAGACTTTCCCCGGAGTGTGCACGGCAGGGGAGATGCTACCAGTTTGGAATGCTTCCTCCTCGATGATCTTCTGCTCGCTATATAAAGCCAACGTCCTATGGACATGAATGGTATGTGTGGACCCTGTGTGGTCCTACACATGTGCATCTTCTTAAATGTCCTCGGAACTTAAATAAACATTTAATTATGCTTAGAAAATACTGGGGCTTATACTTCTTAGAAAAGCTGAAAATATCTAATGTAGTATTTATTATTTATTTTTTTGTTCACAGAATGGAAAATTTGGTTTTCGCTCCCCACTTTCCACAAGCCCTATGATTTTGATATTTCCATGTACAAAGCTGTATGAGGCTTGTTTCCTGTGTATCTTAATAATAATTCCTTTATGTTTATATAGCGCACACAGATTACGCAGCGCTGCACAGAGTTTGCCAAATCAGTCCCTGTCCCCAATGGGGTTCACAATCTAATCATCCTACCAGTATGTTGTGGAGTGTGGGGGGAAACTGGAGGACCTGGAGGAAATCCACGCAAACACGGAGAGAACATACAAACTTTTTGCAGATGTTGACCTGGGTGGGACTTCAACCCAGGACCCAAGCACTGCAAGGCTGAAGTGCTAACTACTGAGCCCCGTGCTGCCCTAATTTCTTAATACTTTATAATACAAATTTATAATGTTTAATACAAAATGTCTTAATACTTTCATAAAAATGAAAATAAACCTCCTGTGCTCCCATATTGTGACACCCATAACTTTTTCATACTTTGGAGTATGGAGTTGGGTAAGGTGCATGATGTGATAATGTTTTCAGTTATGCCATTTGGACAACAATATGATCTTTTGATGATGTTTTATTCAAAGCTTTACGGCCAAATGACAGCGATGGGAGCCTTTAACAAGCTCCTAGATGTTGTGGTAATGACTGTGGTAATCTTATGTTTGTTATCCATTGCATCCTGCCTTTTAAAAATCACCTTTTAAAAATATGCTAATGAGGCAGTAGCTCTGTAGCTTCATAGGCTGTTACACCTTTCCACACTCTCTCGGCACTTCCTGCACAGCTATAGCACTGAAGGGCTTTGGTAACACCCCCACCAGAGCCTTTCTGGCTCATTAGCATAATCAGAACATGTGATTTTAGAAAGAAGGAGGTCATGGATAACAAATATAAGAAAATTATCACAGTCACGGTGCCTGGATGTATGAATAAGTGTCCCTGGTTTATCATGATGGATTTTGATGGTAGATTTCCTTTAATGTTATTAAAAGAGTTGTCTGAGATGCACAATTTTTGGTCTCAGAGGGTGTAAAAATAACAACCTATATTCAACCCTCTCTGGTGTTTTAGTCTAACATGGCGCCTGATGTCCCTCTGTCTATATACAGAGGCTGGGAGGTGATGATACAGGTGATACACCTGCATGCTATAGTGGGTGCTCACTGGGGATGTGATGTCACTGCTAGGTCTCAAAAACCGGAGGTTTCCAGATCGGGGTGAAAGTAGGTGGCCTTGGTAGAAATTTGCCATTTTCTTATCTGTACATTCCAGCTGTAGGAGAAGGTCAAATTCCTGCCAAATATACAATATAGGACAGGTGAATAAATAGTTACAGAAGATAGTCCATGAAATCATAGACATTTCTTCCGGTAATGATATACAAGGCCTGGATCTCATGTTACTGTTTGCTTACTAGAGCGTGATCATATTATGCCTCCATATCATTCACTGCTGTACATTTAGCAATTTCTTTTCAGGAAATACATAGGTCATATTATATAGGATGTTTTCACTAAAACATTTCATCCTGTCCAATTCTTACAAGGGGTCTCTAAGAGGTTTTGGCCTTTAAGTAAAGCATCCAGAGACCTTCACCAGAGGTCACAGTGGGCAGAGAGGTCCATCTGTAACTAGGGGTCCTCTGTATGTTGGGTTTCCTTGAGTCGGGGACCACCTGTATTGACTCTTGTGTGTTATAGTCCAAAGTAGCAAGGAGTATAAGTAGGAAAGGATGCCCCCATGGAAAAATGTTGGTTAAGCTTCCCTCCACTGGAGCATGATCATCACTAGCAGAAGGACACATTTTGACTTTGTCTTCTCAAGAAAAGTTACGTTACTTTGTAGGATTATGTACTGATCCTACAGTATACACTCCTGATATGATCTATTAGGCTGAACATAGATGGAGTCATTGTTACCTAGAAGTAGTGTTCGAAGGGATGGACACGTCAATACATGCAACAACACATGGGGACACATATACTTACCCGTCGACGACGCTGATCTGGAATGTCCAATTTCCTGAATGTGTCCCTTCCCTGCTGAGGTCTGCTGGAGTTCACCATCTTCTTCCCGGTGCATGTGAGTGCTAATGTTGCGACACAATTTGGTTTTTAAATTCTGCGGTTTGTCCGAATCAGTCGGGTTGTCCGACTTCCACATCTCCCGATTTGTGTTGCATGCAAGCCGGCGCCGATGCGCCACAATCCAATCGCGTGCGCCAAAAACCCGGGGCAATTCAGCGCAAATTGGAAAAAAAGTCAGGAAACCTGATGAAAATGCAGTGTTCGGGCCCTTAGTAAATGTGCCAGTGTACAGACACTTCATAACTTTCATACACTGGATTCTACAGAGGACTCTTTTTCTGCATTTTATGGACATTGCTGCATGAAGCTGCTAAATGGGATGAAAGAGGATGTTGACGGAGTATAGACTCTTGTGTTGTAGTCCAAACCAGCAAGGTGTGTAAGTAGGAAAGGATACCACTAGAGATGAGCGAACATGCTCGTCCGAGCTTGATGCTCGGTCGAGCATTAGGGTACTCGAAACTGCTCGTTACTCGGACGAATACTTCGCCCGCTCGAGAAAATGGCAGCTCCCGCCGTTTTGCTTTTTGGCGGCCAGAAACAGAGCCAATCACAAGCCAGGAGACTCTGCACTCCACCCAGCATGACGTGGTACCCTTACACGTCGATAGCAGTGGTTGGCTGGCCAGATCAGGTGACCCTGGGATAGACTAGCCGCTGGCCGCGCTGCTCGGATCATTCTGTCTCTGGATGCCGCTAGGGAGAGAGCTGCTGCTGCTCAGGGGAAGCGTTAGGGTGTTCTATTAGCTTACTGTTAGGCAGGAGTGATTCTCAAAGAACCCAACAGCCCTTCTTAGGGCTACAATAACGTTCTACTTTTTTTATTTTAATTTGCATCTTTTACCATTTTGTGAGGAATTAGCAGGGGGACTTGCTACCGTTGTGTTTAGCTCTTAGTGGCACACATATCCATAGCAAAGACCGAAGTGGGAAAATTCAGTAGGGGTTGGATTTCTATTAGGCAATAACTCAGTGTCATCTCATCTGGCATAGTAGTGTGCTTCCTTTGATACTTGGCTAGAAAATAGCCATAGGAGAATACAAACAGCTTCTTGAAGCCTACAGTAGCGTTCTATATATTTGATTTCTGGTTGATCTGCTGGTGGCTGTAGTTTCTGCAGTGCATGTACTTGCCAATTCTGAGCAATTTGTAGTGAGACTTGCGACCGCTGTGTTCTGCGCTTAGTGGCGCACATATCCATAGCAAAGGCTGAAGTGGCAAAATTCAGTAGGGGTTGGATTTCTATTAGGCAATAACTCAGTGTCATCTCATCTGGCATAGTACTGTGCTTCCTTTGATACTTGGCTAGAAAATAGCCATAGGAGAATACAAACAGCTTCTTGAAGCCTACAGTAGCGTTCTATATATTTGATTTCTGGTTGATCTGCTGGTGGCTGTAGTTTCTGCAGTGCATGTACTTGCCAATTCTGAGCAATTTGTAGTGAGACTTGCGACCGCTGTGTTCTGCGCTTAGTGGCGCACATATCCATAGCAAAGGCTGAAGTGGCAAAATTCAGTAGGGGTTGGATTTCTATTAGGCAATAACTCAGTGTCATCTCATCTGGCATAGTACTGTGCTTCCTTTGATACTTGGCTAGAAAATAGCCATAGGAGAATACAAACAGCTTCTTGAAGCCTACAGTAGCGTTCTATATATTTGATTTCTGGTTGATCTGCTGGTGGCTGTAGTTTCTGCAGTGCATGTACTTGCCAATTCTGAGCAATTTGTAGTGAGACTTGCGACCGCTGTGTTCTGCGCTTAGTGGCGCACATATCCATAGCAAAGGCTGAAGTGGCAAAATTAAGTAGGGGTTGGATTTCTATTAGGCAATAACTCAGTGTCATCTCATCTGGCATAGTACTGTGCTTCCTTTGATACTTGGCTAGAAAATAGCCATAGGAGAATACAAACAGCTTCTTGAAGCCTACAGTAGCGTTCTATATATTTGATTTCTGGTTGATCTGCTGGTGGCTGTAGTTTCTGCAGTGCATGTACTTGCCAATTCTGAGCAATTTGTAGTGAGACTTGCGACCGCTGTGTTCTGCGCTTAGTGGCGCACATATCCATAGCAAAGGCCGAAGTGGCAAAATTCAGTAGGGGTTGGATTTCTATTAGGCAATAACTCAGTGTCATCTCATCCGGCATAGTACTGTGCTTCCTTTGATACTTGGCTAGAAAATAGCCATAGGAGAATACAAACAGCTTCTTGAAGCCTACAGTAGCGTTCTATATATTTGATTTCTGGTTGATCTGCTGGTGGCTGTAGTTTCTGCAGTGCATGTACTTGCCAATTCTGAGCAATTTGTAGTGGGACTTGCGACCGCTGTGTTCTGCGCTTAGTGGCGCACATATCCATAGCAAAGGCCGAAGTGGCAAAATTCAGTAGGGGTTGGATTTCTATTAGGCAATAACTCAGTGTCATCTCATCCGGCATAGTACTGTGCTTCCTTTGATACTTGGCTAGAAAATAGCCATAGGAGAATACAAACAGCTTCTTGAAGCCTACAGTAGCGTTCTATATATTTGATTTCTGGTTGATCTGCTGGTGGCTGTAGTTTCTGCAGTGCATGTACTTGCCAATTCTGAGCAATTTGTAGTGGGACTTGCGACCGCTGTGTTCTGCGCTTAGTGGCGCACATATCCATAGCAAAGGCCGAAGTGGCAAAATTCAGTAGGGGTTGGATTTCTATTAGGCAATAACTCAGTGTCATCTCATCCGGCATAGTACTGTGCTTCCTTTGATACTTGGCTAGAAAATAGCCATAGGAGAATACAAACAGCTTCTTGAAGCCTACAGTAGCGTTCTATATATTTGATTTCTGGTTGATCTGCTGGTGGCTGTAGTTTCTGCAGTGCATGTACTTGCCAATTCTGAGCAATTTGTAGTGGGACTTGCGACCGCTGTGTTCTGCGCTTAGTGGCGCACATATCCATAGCAAAGGCCGAAGTGGCAAAATTCAGTAGGGGTTGGATTTCTATTAGGCAATAACTCAGTGTCATCTCATCTGGCATAGTACTGTGCTTCCTTTGATACTTGGCTAGAAAATAGCCATAGCAATAGGATAGCATTGTTTGGTTTTAAAAACTAAAAAAAAAAAAAAAAACACAAAAAAAAAAAAAAAAACACAAAAAAAAACAAAAAAAAGTAAAAAAAAAAATAAAGTTATAACTCTCATTTTAAAAATGTTTAACCCGAGGGCTAGGGGTAGAGGACGAGGGCGGGGACGTGGGCGTCCAACTACTGCAGGGGTCAGAGGCCGTGGTCCTGGGCGGGGTGAGACACCACCTGCTGATGAGGGAGCAGGGGAACGCCGCAGAGCTACACTCCCTAGGTTCATGTCTGAAGTTACTGGGACTCGTGGTAGAGCACTGTTGAGGCCAGAACAGTGCGAACAGGTGATGTCGTGGATTGCTGACAATGCTTCGAGCAATTTGTCCACCACCAGTCAGTCTTCCACGCAGTCCACCCATGTCACCGAAATCGCCACTCCTCCAGCTCCTGCACCTCAGCCTCCTCCCCCCCAGTCTGCCCCCTCCCAGGAAAATTTGGCATTTGAACCGGCATACTCTGAGGAACTGTTTTCTGGACCCTTCCCACAGTCACAAACCACTTGTCCGGTTGCTGCTGAGCAATTTTCCGATGCCCAGGTTTTCCACCAGTCACAGTCTGTGGGTGATGATGACCTTCTTGACGTAGTGGAAGTGTGTAAAGAGGTGTCCGACGATGAGGAGACACGGTTGTCAGACAGTGGGGAAGTTGTTGTCAGGGCAGGAAGTCCGAGGGGGGAGCAGACTGAGGGATCGGAGGATGATGAGGTGACAGACCCAAGCTGGGTTGAGAGGCCGGGTGAACACAGTGCTTCTGAGACGGAGGAGAGTCCTCGACCTGAACAGGTTGGAAGAGGCAGTGGTGGGGCCAGACGGAGAGGCAGGGCCAGAGCTGGTGCATCAGCGCCACTGTCAACTAGTGAAGCTCCCGTGGTGAGGGCTCTTGCGGCGAGGGCTAGATCTTCAGAAGTGTGGAGGTTCTTTAAGGAAACACCGGATGACCGACGGACTGTGGTGTGCAACATTTGCCAAACCAGGCTCAGCAGGGGTTCCACCACTACTAGCTTAACTACCACCAGTATGCGCAGGCATATGAATGCTAAGCACCCCACTCAGTGGCAACAAGCCCGTTCACCTCCGGCCGTGCACACCACTGCTCCTTCCCCTGTGTCAGCTGCTAGTCAGCCCCCTGCCCAGGACCCTGCCACAAAAACCCCATCGTCGCCTCCACGATCCTCCACAGCATCCACCAGCGTTCAGCTCTCCATACCCCAGACGCTGGAGCGGAAACGCAAATATAGTGCAACCCACCCGCACGCCCAAGCCCTTAATGTGCACATCTCCAGATTGCTTAGCCTGGAGATGCTGCCCTATAGGCTAGTAGAGACCGAGGCCTTTCGCAACCTCATGGCGGCGGCCGCCCCTCGGTATTCGGTCCCCAGCCGCCACTACTTTTCCCGATGTGCCGTCCCAGCCCTGCACCAGCACGTGTCAGACAACATCATCCGTGCCCTGACCAACGCCGTTTCTGACAAGGTCCACCTGACCACGGACACGTGGACGAGTGCTGCCGGGCAGGGCCACTATATATCGCTGACGGCACATTGGGTTAACTTGGTGGAGGCTGGGACCGAGTCTGACCCTGGGGCTGCTCATATACTGCCGACGCCGAGGATTGCGGGGCCTACCTCGGTCCAGGTGTTTCAGGCCTACTATGCCTCCTCCTCCTCCCACCCCTCCTCCACCTCCTCCTCCGAACTACCATCCGTGGGCACGGCGCCATCAGTCGGTAGCTCTAGGCACAGCAGCAGTGCCGTCGCTAAGCGACAGCAGGCGGTGCTCAAACTGCTGAGCCTAGGCGACAAAAGGCACACCGCCCAAGAGCTATTACAGGGCATCACGGCGCAGACTGATCTGTGGCTGGCACCGCTGAACCTCAAGCCGGGAATGGTTGTGTGTGACAACGGCCGTAACCTGGTGGCGGCTCTGCAACTCGGCAGACTGACACATGTGCCATGCCTGGCCCATGTGTTAAATCTGATAGTGCAGCGTTTCCTCAAGACATACCCCAATCTGTCTGATTTGCTCACGAAGGTGCGCCGCATCTGTGCGCATTTCAGGAAGTCCAGCCCAGATGCTGCCACTCTCAGGGCAGCGCAGCGCCGCCTCCAACTGCCCGCTCACCGACTGTTGTGCGACGTGCCCACGAGGTGGAATTCAACACTGACCATGTTATCCAGAGTTTACCAGCAGCGCAGAGCGATTGTAGACTGCCAGATGTCAACTTCCACCAGAACTGGTAGTCAGGTCAGTCAGCTTCCTCAAGTCTACAATGAGGAGTGGACGTGGATGTCTGATATCTGTCAGGTGCTGAGTAACTTTGAGGAGTCAACACAGATGGTCAGTGGCGATGCCGCCATCATCAGCCTCACCATCCCGCTGCTTGGCCTGTTGAAAAACTCTCTGGTCAGCATGAAGTCGGAAGCTTTGCGCTCGTCACAAGAGACGGGGGAAGAATATTCCCTTGTTGATAGCCAAAGCACCCTGAGGTCTGTTTCTCAGCGCATATCGGAGGAGGTGGAGGTGGAGGAGGATGAGGAGGAAGAGGAGGAGAATGTTGGCGAGACACAAGAGGGGACCATTGTTGAGTCCTTCACTGTTCAGCGTGTATGGGCAGAAGAAGAGGAGTTGGAGGAGTTGGAGGAGGAGGAAATGGACAGTCAGGCCAGTGAGGGGAGTGAATTCTTACGCGTTGGTACTCTGGCGCATATGGCAGATTTCATGCTAGGCTGCCTATCCCGTGACCCTCGCGTTCAAAGAATTTATTCCAGCACCGATTACTGGGTGTTCACTCTCCTGGACCCACGGTACAAGCAAAATCTTCCCACTCTCATCCCTGGAGAGGAAAGGAGTGTGAGAATGCATGAATACCAGCAGGCCCTGGTGCACAAGCTGAAACAGTATTTCCCTTCTGACAGCGCTAGCGGCAGAGTGCGTAGTTCTGCGGGACAAGTAGCGAGGGAGAGTAGGCGAGCAGGCAGCTTGTCCAGCACTGGCAAGGGTACGCTTTACAAGGCTTTTGCCAGCTTTATGTCACCCCAGCAAGACACTGTCACCTGTCCCCAGTCTCGGCAGAGTAGGGCTGATCTTTACAGAAAGATGGTGAGGGAGTACGTAGCTGACCATACCATCGTCCTAAATGATCACACAGCTCCCTACAACTACTGGGTTTCAAAGCTGGACATGTGGCACGAACTGGCGCTCTACGCCTTGGAGGTTCTTGCCTGCCCTGCCGCTAGCGTCTTGTCCGAGCGGGTTTTCAGTGCAGCTGGTGGCATCATCACCGATAAGCGTACACGCCTGTCGACTGACAGCGCTGACAGGCTGACGCTTATTAAAATGAATAAAGGCTGGATTTCTCAGAATTTCCAATCTCCACCAGGTGAAGGAAGCTCAACCTGAATAATTGATCCACTCCTCCTCCTCCTCCTCATTTTCCTCCTTCTCCTCCTCTTTGTACAGTAAAGCAGAGGAAACTGGCTATTTTTTGACAGGGCCCACTGGCTCTTGCTATAGTACTTCATGCATTTAATTTTTCTGGAGGGCCACCTACCCGGTCCTCTGTTTGAAACAATTTTTGTGAGTGCCACATACAGGCACTCAATCTATTCCATTTTACTGCAGGGCCACCTACCTGCTCCTCTGGTTTGAACAATTTTTGGGACTGCCACATACAGGCACTCAATCTATTCCATTTTACTGGAGGGCCACCTACCTGCTCCTCTGGTTTGAAACATTTTTGGGACTGCCACATACAGGCACTCAATCTATTCCATTTTACTGCAGGGCCACCTACCTGCTCCTCTGGTTTGAACAATTTTTGGGACTGCCACATACAGGCACTCAATCTATTCCATTTTACTGGAGGGCCACCTACCTGCTCCTCTGGTTTGAACAATTTTTGGGACTGCCACATACAGGCACTCAATCTATTCCATTTTACTGGAGGGCCACCTACCTGCTCCTCTGGTTTGAAACATTTTTGGGACTGCCACATACAGGCACTCAATCTATCCCATTTTACTGGAGGGCCACCTACCTGCTCCTCTGGTTTGAAACATTTTTGGGACTGCCACATACAGGCACTCAATCTATCCCATTTTACTGGAGGGCCACCTACCTGCTCCTCTGGTTTGAAAAATGTTTGGGACTGCCACATACAGGCACTATCCAAATTAAATTGTCTCCATAGCAGCCTCCACACGTTGTCTCCATTGCTACCTCCAAAAGTCGTCCATATAGCTGCCTCCATACATCGTCCCTTTATCAAACGAGGTGTGTCAGGCAGAAATTTGGGTTGTTTTCATGGATTCCACATCAAAGTTGTTAACTTTGTCGCCACCCTGCTGTGTTATCCACAAAATATACTGGCAAACTTTTACCATTTAGGGATATTATTTCAGCGCTTCTTGCGCATCTGTTTACATTCCCCTCACCCGGCATATCCTAAACTTATAAGAACGCTACTACACTTGATCTTATACAAAAGGTTCTTAGAAGTGCTGTTTGGGGAGTAGCCTAGAGACAGGGGCTTGGATTGGCGAAAGCTCGCCTGGCAGCGGAACGCCAGCTCCATGCGCATCATGCGCTTCTTGCGCATCTGTTTACATTCCCCTCACCCGCCATATCCCAAACTTATGAGAACGCTACTACACTTAACTTGGTGCAGGCTGGGACCGAGTCTGACCCTGGGGCTGGTCATATACTGCCGACGCAGAGAATTGCGGGGCCTACCTCGGTCCAGGTCTCAAAGGCCTACTATACCTCCTCCCACCCCTCCTCCACCTCCTCCTCCTCCGAATTACCATCCGTGGGCATGGCGCCATCAGTCGGTAGCTCTAGGCACAGCAGCAGTGCCGTCGCTAAGCGACAGCAGGCGGTGCTGAAACTGCTGAGCCTAGGCGATAAAAGGCACACCGCCCAAGAGCTATTACAGGGCATTCCACATCAAAGTTGTTAACTTTGTCGCCACCCTGCTGTGTAATCCCCAAAATATACTTGCAAACTTTTACCATTTAGGGATATTATTTCAGCGCTTCTTGCGCATCTGTTTACATTCCCCTCACCCGGCATATCCTAAACTTATAAGAACGCTACTACACTTGATCTTATACAAAAGATTCTTAGAAGTGCTGTTTGGGGAGTAGCCTAGAGACAGGGGCTTGGATTGGCGAAAGCTCGCCTGGCAGCGGAACGCCAGCTCCATGCGCATCATGCGCTTCTTGCGCATCTGTTTACATTCCCCTCACCCGCCATATCCCAAACTTATGAGAACGCTACTACACTTAACTTGGTGCAGGCTGGGACCGAGTCTGACCCTGGGGCTGGTCATATACTGCCGACGCAGAGAATTGCGGGGCCTACCTCGGTCCAGGTCTCAAAGGCCTACTATACCTCCTCCCACCCCTCCTCCACCTCCTCCTCCTCCGAATTACCATCCGTGGGCATGGCGCCATCAGTCGGTAGCTCTAGGCACAGCAGCAGTGCCGTCGCTAAGCGACAGCAGGCGGTGCTGAAACTGCTGAGCCTAGGCGATAAAAGGCACACCGCCCAAGAGCTATTACAGGGCATTCCACATCAAAGTTGTTAACTTTGTCGCCACCCTGCTGTGTAATCCCCAAAATATACTTGCAAACTTTTACCATTTAGGGATATTATTTCAGCGCTTCTTGCGCATCTGTTTACATTCCCCTCACCCGCCATATCCTAAACTTATAAGAACGCTACTACACTTGATCTTATACAAAAGGTTCTTAGAAGTGCTGTTTGGGGAGTAGCCTATAGACAGGGGCTTGGATTGGCGAAAGCTCGCCTGGCAGCGGAGCGCCAGCTCCATGCCAAGATCCAACTAACATAGTTTTAACTGCAGCACCTTTAATCTACTACTAGTTCACTGCCTCCATACATCGTCCCCTTATCAAACGAGCTGTGTCAGGCAGAATTTTGGGTTGTTTTCATGGCTTCCATGTTAACTTTGTCGCCACCCTGCTGTGTAATCCACAAAATATACTGGCAAACTTTTATCATGTACCGATATTATTTGAGCGCTTCTTGCTCACCTCCTTTGGTTCCTCTCTGCCACCCATTGGTTTGAAGCCTGAGTCCATTTAGGGTATGTCGCCATGACACTCTCTAGCCTGCTGCCGCTGCCTCTGCATGCCGTCCCCTATAGTGTCAGGGTCAATTATTGGATGTTTTAGATGCTATCTAGCTTCATTCTGTCACTCTGTCATGGCCATGCTGTTGCCCATAATTTTGGCATAATGGTGCGATTATGCAGCCTCAGAGGCATCCATGCATGCTGCCCCTGCTGTTTCCTGTCCATTTCCGTGGTGTTTCCATCCTTTTCTGAGGTTCCCAGGTGTTTGGCCAAGCTTCCCTGTGCAGAGCCTTGGTCCCCTTGAAAAATGCTCGAGTCTCCCATTGACTTCAATGGGGTTCGTTATTCGAGACGAGCACTCGAGCATCGGGAAAAGTTCGTCTCGAATAACGAGTACCCGAGCATTTTAGTGTTCGCTCATCTCTAGATACCACCCATACCTCATCACTTTCACACACTGGATTCTACTAAGAAGAGGCATCAAGGGATTTGGTGAATAGGGACTGAATGTCCCCTTAGATGTCCCATAACACATGTTGTGCAGTTGGGTTTGCTTGACCAATGCTGCATGCACTCCAACGAGTGTTCCATGTGCCCTTGTTCTGAATGACTTCTCCCTATTTTTGAGGTTCCCAGCAGTCAGCTTCCCTGGGATCAAAACCTTATCCTTTAGATAAGTGTCTATTACAGTACAACAGCTTTAAGTAAATTTAAACATGTGCTCAGTATCTGAATATATAGTAAGTTGAAAACATGATCCTTGTTGTGATGGATGTTTAGTAGACGAAAGATGGACACCGTTCCGAAGTAGTGATGAGCTGACCTGTCAAATCTGACATTTTTAATCCCTGTTAGGCTCCGGGTTTAGGTATTGAATCCGAACCTCCAACCTTTGACCCCCACGTGGAGTGTCAGCACCAATCTTGGGTGTTAACTGTTTAAATGCCACTGGCAAAGGCGCACTGGTCAGGTGCACCCCGGTACTAACATGTCTGTGGGGCTGCACACCGCCATTCTAGGGAGGATTATCACTCCAGATGATGTAATTGGGATTGATAATTCTCCCCAAAATGGTGGTGAGCAGCCCTGCAGGCATGGTAGTGCCGGTGCAAAGAATCTGCCCATTTAATTGCCGCTGGCAAAGACGTTAAAGTGTTAACGGCAGGGGAAGAAGCTTGGAGATTTTGAGCCTAACAAGCACCTAGTGCTGAAATTAAGAGATTTGTGGTTTGGGTCTGCTCATCACTAGTCCTTAATGTAATGAAAAATACAATACAGCTGAAAAAATTATTTGATTCTATTTCAAATAAGCCAAATTAACGATTTAAAGCCATGAAAAAAACTTTATAATGCACAACCCAGGACCCGTGATTCTGGAAAATCCACATTACCCTTAAAACTTCAAAATCCTAAAGTATTGCCCCAAATAACCCCAAGATTCAAAACTTGCAATAAATATTAATATCTTGAACATGCTGAAATAATTAATGACCAGCCATGAATAACCCGCTCCTATCCATTTCAACAGGAATGTAAAAGCGTGGACAATTTTAGTAATTTTGTCTGCGTTATTCTAGGCCTGTCTCTTGCACCTTGTGACCTTCTGTCATGTGTCGTCTCGGAGGTCGAAGGCCAGGGTCATTGCCCCAACACTTGGTGAAAGTTGAATCCCAGGAACGTAATACTCAAGTGATTCTCATATCTCCTTTGTCTAAAAATACATGCAGGGAGCTTATCTTTTTATGTCGACGAGCAGATCTCAGCATCTGATAGCCTGGAGACAAATAGAAATAGGATGAATCATCTATCAATGAAACCTGACTGCGGCCAGCAAAGAAGTAAAGCCTGACCACTCACACCAGAATATAAATGACTCCTGGAGAGCGGAGCACCTGGTGTCTGTAGCTCCCGA
Source organism: Engystomops pustulosus (assembly GCF_040894005.1). Lineage (NCBI taxonomy): Eukaryota > Metazoa > Chordata > Amphibia > Anura > Leptodactylidae > Engystomops > Engystomops pustulosus. The sequence goes on from NC_092412.1 coordinate 238,606,317, forward strand.
TGATACGCACAGTTGCTTTCAACCCAATACCACTTCAGTAGATGCTGATGACTGAACACAAGTCAGCTGTGACTCGAAAGCTGGGACCCTGCAAGACCTCCACAGTATATTAGAGTTCTTCAACCCATGTCCCTATAGATGTTGTAGAACAACCACTCTCAGCTTGCCATGATAGCCAGAGCTTAGGATTCATAGCTTCACAAGAACAAGATAGCCACAGGTTGAAAAACCTTTAAGAAGACAAGTATAATTTCGGAGGCTAGACACAAATCTGAGCCGTGAAACCTCCATGCAGTCGTTGTCTCATCAGATTCCAAATCCTGCAAGAATATTGTACATGTACATGAAAGCCAGAAGACAAACCTTTAAAATTTATGCTACATATAAAGTAGCCCTAGATCCAAAAGTAAAAAATATATCTAACTAATGATGTAAAGATTAGAATATACTATGACAGTGGTGGCGAACCTATAGCACTGGTGCCAGAGGCGGCACTCAGAGCCCTCTGTGTGGGCACCCAGGCCATCATCCCAGAATGAAGTGCACCAGACAGGACTCAAAGAATCTTCCTAGAGAATCTTCCTACAATATTAGACAAATTTGCCCTCCTCCTTTCAACTGTGTTGGTGTCCTTAGGAGGCTGAACGATTGAAAATTGTCAAAGAAAAATAAATAAATTACTGCTTAAATTGCTGTGCTGGCACTTTGCAATAAATAAGTGGCTTTTAGTTGAAGTTTGGGCACTCCGGCTCTAAAAGGTTCGCCATCACTCTACTATGAAGTGTAATCCTATAACATAAACCCAAATACTAGAAAAAAAATGACCATATAGTCTAAAATAGCCTGCTATAACAGCAGTTTAACTTTATAACCTGAAGCTCCCCCTTATAATCATGCTGTGTAGTCTGGCTCCCTCTCACTTGTAATAGCAGTCTGGCTTTGTAGTCTGGACCTCCCCCTATGATGGAAATTTGACTGATCTGATTTACTCCCTACAATATTAGTATTGTTGTGTATTCTGGACACCTGTCTATAGCAGAAGTATGACTGTTTTGTCTGTCTGCCTAATTTGGACCTACCCCTATAACAGCAGCCTGATTGTATAGCGCCCCTACATAAGAAGTCTGGCTGTGTTAGTATGGAGAGCCCCCTAAAACAGCAATCTGCCTGTGTAGCATGGTTCTCCTCTATTTCCAGACTCTAGTTTATAATCTGAGCCTCCAGCTATAACAGCAGTCTGTCTGGGTAATCTAGACCCATCTCTTTAACCCCTTAACGACCTGGCCCTTTTTGTTTTTTCATTTCCATTTTTCACTCCCCACCTTTAAAAATCTATAACTTTTTTATTTATAGGTGGAAAGAGCTCTGTGAGAGCTAGTTCTCTGTATAACGAATTGCACTTCATGGTGATAGTATTGAATATTCCATGTCATGTACTGGGAAGTGGGAAAAAATCAAAACGCATTTGCGCCGTATTCTTGTGGGTTAGTATTTTACGGCTTTCACTGTGCTCCCCAAATGACACGTCTTTATTTTTTTGGTTGGTATAATCGCGGGGATACCAAATTTGTATAGGTTTTATAATGTTTTCATACATTTACAAAAATTAAAACCTCCTGTACGATAACGTTTAACTTTTTCATACTTTGGTGTACGGAGCTGTGGGTGTTGTCATTTTGTGCAACTTTTGGTGAATTTTTCAATGCTACCAACCGTATGACATTTTGATCACTTTTTATAGAATTTTTATATTTTTCAAAATGGCAAAAAAGTGCCATTTTCAACTTTGGGGGCTATTTTCTGCTACAGGGTTAAAGGATGACGATACGCGTGGGGAGCTCATTACCCCTGCATTTCCCAACCGCCTGATTGCCAGCCTTATGAGAGCACATTAGTTGCTATACCTGGGTACTATTGGCACATTGCATGCACTTGCACTTTCAGGTTTATTTATTCCTTTTGATATTTGATTTATGCTTTGGCAGTTCACAGAATTTTTAGGGATGCACTGTCATTATTTACTGATGTTTCTATTTGTTCAGATTTGGCATTCCTCTATACATTTTGGTTGGTAGGATTTCAGTCCACCACAGGGGGACCTAGCAGGGGTCTTCATTGGGTTGACCTGCACCTTGGTCACCAGTTGATATGTATGTATATTACATGTTTTAGATGTTTTTAAATGTGTGTCATATATGTATCTTGTTTGGTAATGAATAAAGCTTACAATACTTTTTGCATATAGTGTCTACTGAGCTATCTTTGGTGCACACCTACCCCCTTTTTTGTTGTGCAGTTTCCATGGCTACCAAACATAGTAGTCTGGCTGTGTAGTCTGGACCGCCCCCTACAGCAGTAATTTGTCTGTGTAGTCTCCTGGGCTCTCAAACATAGTAGTCTGGCTGTGTAGTCTGGACCTCCCCCAATAGTAGCAGCATGGCTGTGTAGTCTGGACCACTCACCACAACAGCATCAATGTAACTTTTCAGTTTGCTTTTCCATCCCCTTCCCCCTTCATAACAGCAGTCTGACTTTGCAGAGCCTAACCAATTTCTATGTATACTTTTTAAGATTCGGTTTAACATGGTAAAACTTTTTTTTTTTGCAATTATAAACATATAAAGCCAACTTATTTACAAGTACTCTCATATCTCTAGAAATGATTTTAAATTACTAAAGGATAAAAACTAATTAATTTAAAATACAAATATGTTTTTAGCTTTACATTTTTAACTAAAGTTTAGTTATGAGGGCTCTTTTTAAAAAAAAAAAAATGACAACTTACAATGTCCACATACACACAAGCATCTGGTTTTCCCAGTCCAATGAACAGGTGTTGTTCAAAAGGATTTACTTCCACCAGTTCTAGGAGGTTACTTTCTAGTAAAATCAAGTTCCTCTTACAAAATACAAGTTCCTGCCACAATGACATTCCATAGGTAAGAAATACAAATGAAGAATTACACGAGATACATAGATGTCAGTCATCCAGGACCTACAGTAATATGTTGTCATGAAAGAAACAATTGTCTTCTTTTGTTTAGTATTGTTGTAGCGATGTATTCACGGAATTCTTTGGCCTCTGACCTGTTCTTCACACAAGGCACTCGCCTACTGCAGACCACTTATGGCTTCTCGCAGTAAATGTCACTCCCACCCTTGTTATAGGACCAAATAGCACTGTGAGAGTTAATAACTCATGTAGATGCTCGGAACTTATGGTCCACACTGTAGAAAGTCTGGGAAAGTTGGGTGTCCAGAATGGCCCCTCCTCAGAAAAAAAGGACAATCATTACACTTTTAGGTTTCTCAGTAGATTGGAAAGAACAGAGCAGCGTATGGCTATCAGAGTGATATCTTCTTCAGATTCTATTATCTGTATACTGTATTAATG